>NC_080671.1:415090834-415690834 GCF_030247195.1 Topomyia yanbarensis
AGGTCAAAACATTGTCAAACCTGAAACCAATTAGACCAAAAACACGACAGCTTTTTAAACAACTTTCCAAACTGGTTCCCCCTGCCTGCCCCACATCCGCCACTGCTCCACCGCTTTTATATCTTTACTGAAAAAGCAGTGAACGCTAACATTGTTGTTGTTTCATTTAAGAACAACTTGTTACTTCTAGACACTTTGTAAAGTTTCTTCCCGGTAGATAACAGTCTTTCTTCGTGTCAAATTAGCAAGGAAGGGCTCGGGAGGGGGGAACTGCTCGGGATTTTATCAGCGAACAAAGATCCCTCTCTGTGCGATAAGCGTAAAGCTGCTTACCGCTAGTGATTGTTCCTTTCCGCAGCTGACTAGGGCAGAAAGTTTTTCGAACTTTAGATACATATCTATCGGGAAAATCATCGTAGAACGAGGTGTAAACCTTTAGTCTAGTAACTTATTAATGGTTGGTGTCAGCAGTGATTGTGCTTACGGAACGGAACTTGATTGATTGTCTATCGAATCAAATGCACTTTGATAAGATTGATTGATAAGGTACTGGAGTTTCTGTGAGTAGATAAACAGCATATCATGGAGAAAGTAAATTGAAATAGCTTCCATGTTAGGGAGAAGGAATGACAACTAGAAGAGAAAAAAGTGGTTGATAAGTGTAGTAAGTTGAGAATAAACGGCACCATAATTCATATATTAAATTACACATCTTGATTACATCTTAATATATGATTGTTGCAACTATATTCTAATCAACAACTCAGACCAGTTCTAACAGTCAATATTGCCAAGGTTGAATGCGAACCGAATTTTATATGCTCCATTAGTTCAATTATTTATATGTTCCATCGATTTCACGTATTTTTTGAAATGCGATCATGTGTATGTTTTAAGAATGGTTATGTACACTCTCCAAAAAGTTTTCATCGTTCCAATTGAATATTTACGAAATGTTTTATTCTTCAGGAACAAACATAGGTCAACATGTTTTTAAATCATAACAAATAACTAAATCGTAGAGAATGCGATATTCATTGGAAAACAAAACCTTTGTTGCGATGCAATTGTAGCAGCTAAACGAAAGCTAGCAAAACATAAATTGGTCGAATTTTTCAATATTATAATTATCCCTATTGTACGTGACTTATGATTACAGTCGTGTTAAACCGTCACGTAAAATTAACCCTTCGGAAAGCGAATGTATTATGCGCGATGCGAACAAATTGACGCATTTGCAATAACCCGGTTTTATGTAATAATTTAGCCCGCTGTGTTTTAAATGAGGTGCCATAAGCTGTGCTTTCTCCTGTAATGAAATAAACTAATAACACACAGCCCGGCTGTTTGCTAAATGGATAGCGATATTGCTGAACCACCCGATGGAATTCCACCCGGTTTGGAGGGGCAGCGGACTATTATTTCAAACAAAGCTACACTTGAATTGAAATTACTCGGTTTCGCTGCTGGGCGGAATTGTTTGCGCACACGGTCGAACCGTGGAACGCGTGTCAACTTTTCCCCTCGTGTTAATTCTCGGTTTACCCATTTTAATTATTAGTATTTGGTTCATTTGAGCACATTTGATACACTAACTGGAGGTGTCAGAAGCTGGTCAAGCGTGAGCCCAATTACGTGCAGGGGAATTTGCGCTGATTACGGTTTTGAGCCCGGTGGGGTGGAGTTGCAATCTAGTTGCGTTGCAATGAGCTGGTTGGCATGGGGGAACAGATTTGTTTTCTCTAATTATTTCTTTCAACGCCGTATGCTGTATCGGAAGTGGATTATATTATATTTACACACGCGGTAGCTCTGATGCGATTTATTTGATCTTTAGTGACCTGTTAAATAATTATGGAAATCTTCTTGATTTTTATATTTCTGGTTATTCACACTGGTAGTTTCTTCATATTAAGCTTCGATTTATTAATCCTCGTCACCTTAATCAGAACTTCTTTTTTTGCGGCACATCAACCACGACTACGGGTTTGCTTAGAAACATAAATCGTGTTTTCGTTTTTGGAGCCACCGTCACTCCGTCAAGCCATTTTAGTCCTGTCACTAAGTTAATGCCGGATTCTGATGAGACGAAGTCGAATCACAAATTTTAAAACTAATCCAATTTCATAGAGCCGGTATATTTTTATTTTTACCCATACGATTGAGCACTGCTCAAGTAACAATTAAAGTTTTATAACACGCTATAAGTGCCTAAAAACTACTATAAAATCTCAATTGTTACTAGGGCTGTGATGGTTCGATTTTTTGTTGCTGTTCAATGATTGACCTAATCAAATTAAATTTTTTTATAGAATTTAGAGCATTTTTCTGAATATTTCATTTGGTTAACGAATGGTTTATTCGTTTTGCCTTTCTCATATAAAGAAAGGCTATGCAATCACTGTAAAAATCGACTTTTTAACGGAGGCCCGGAGGGCCGAGTGTCATACACCATTCGATTCAGTTCGTCGAGATCGGCAAATGTCTGTGTGTGTGTATGTATGTGTGTGTGTGTGTATGTGTGTGTGTGTCATTTAAACTCACACAATTTTCTCAGAGATGGCTGAACCGATTTTCGCAAACTTAGTTTCATATGAAAGGTATAACGCTCCCATAAGCTGCTATTGAATTTTTAGTTGATCCGACTTCCGGTTCCGGAGTTACGGGTTGAAGAGTGCGGTCACACAGCAAATTCCCATATGAACTGGTATCACCATGATGTTCAAATGATGTAAAACATATTAAAATTGATGTAACATTACTCTAGTTTGAGGGTCTGGATAACTAATGATCAATCAAAGCAGCTTTGACCACATTGGCCACCTATGACAGTTCATGACGCCCCCGGGGAACCCGCCAAGTTCCTAAGCTAATATCACACCCATTCCCCAACGAATTCTCTACCGATTTTTACAAACTTGATTTCAAATGAAAGATACAGTAATACCGTTGACTGCTGCTGAATTTCATTCTGTTCTGACTCTTGCTTCCGGAGTTACAGGGGTGTTAGTAAGGATGCACTGGAATTTCCCATGTAAATCGGTACAATCGTAATACCTCAGAGGCTAAAAACTATTGCAATTGTCACCAAATTACTTCTAATCGCAGATCTAGGTCACTGATTGCCAATCAAACATTCTTTGAATATATTATCCACTATCGACGATTCCGGAAGTCCGGAATTCCGGGCATATTCCACAAATAAAGTCTCATCGGTTCTTCGCTGATGACTGAACCGATTTTCTCAAACCAAGTCTCAAATGGAAGGCAAAATATGCAGCTGAGTATTGCATCAGAGCCCCTCCCCCCTGCCTTGCCCTTATATCTCCCTCCTTCATCACTCCCCTCCCCATGGACCACCTTCACGCCCGCATTTCCTTCATCCACCCCGTATACCGAAATAAGATGAAGGATTTCTGACGCATCCTCCACTCTCACTCTACTAACCCCCCATTCCCTCCACTTTCAAACCCATTCCACCAACATTTCAAAATATAATCACGTGAAGATAACATTGCACTCATGCTGATTAAGCTAATTAAATATTATTCTTTTCCCTTTCTCATATAGAAAGGTTATGCAATTGCTCTAAAAACCGACTTTCTAACCGAGGCCCGGAGGGCCGAGTCACATATAACATTCGACTCAGTTCGCCGAGATCGCAAAATATCTGTATGTATGTATGTGTGTATGCATGTGTGTATATACGTATTTATGTATGTATGTATGTGTGTGTATATGCGGATTTGTTAACAAAATGTCCACATCGGTTTCTCGGAGATGGCTGAACCGATTTTTACAAACTGAGATTCAAATGAAAGGTATAATATTCCCATAGGTTGCTATTGAATTTCATTTTCAACCGACACCTTGTTCCGGATTACGAATTTAAGAGTATGGTTACAAAACAAATTTTGTTGATTTGTCCACATCGGTTTCTCGGAATTTTCTGAACCGATTTTGACAAACTTGATTTTAAATGAAAGGTCCATCAGCTGCTGTTAAATTTTGTGTGGATCCGAGTTCTGGTTCCTGAATTACAGGGTGATACGTACGATCACGCAGCAAATCCCGATTCTAACGAATTCTGCGATGAATGTAAAAAGGTGATTTTTTTTCCAAAATGTAAACAACTGTTGAATTTGTAGATCTAGGTCACCAACAATCATTCAAAGTCTCTTTGGCCACACTGGCCACCATCGACGGATCCGGAAGCATCCAAATTCAGAATAACGGTTATATTGGTTTCTCGAAAATGGCTTGACCGATTTGATCAACTTAGTCTCAAATGAAAGGTGTTGCGTCCCCGGAAACTGATATTAAATTCCATCTCAATCCGACTTCCGGCTCCGGAGTTACGGGTTGTGGAGTGCGATCACATAGAAAACTCCGATTCAAACCGATACTGCGATGAATACAAAAAGGTGCTCTTATATATACTTACCAAGTGTAATAAGAATGTAAGACATTTCCATAATGTTATATTGTACGAACCAGCTCAAATAAATCATAGTTTGGAGAAATGAGAAAGGCACAATTGCACCTCTAGGTGGATTAAAACAGGTTTTTTCGTTACCCTTTACACAATTTACAAGAAAATTAATCAACATATTCGCTTCATGGCTAGAAGGCTATTGATTCATTTTCATGCAAATTCTACCGACGATGTACAATAAAACTGATTTTTTCGATTTCAAAGATGGCCGCATTCCGGGGCTTTCTCAGTAGAACTTTAAGGGAGAAAAAATAGTTTTTACCAAAATTGTTATTATTGTTCGTGTTTTATAGCTTTTATGTTCTGTAATATAAAATAATCATTTCCAAAAGATTGTCATGCGTTAATTTAGTTGTTGTTGAGAAATATCAAAAATTGCTTGTATCCTCAATCATGAATCGTTAATAATAACTCATGATTCAGATTGTCAGTTAACTGAAGTACGAATAATGATTTCAGCACGTATGATTCATGATTTAAAGTCGTCTGAAAAATAGTAACGCCTTGATAGCGTTGCGGAAAAAATAACTCATGGCACCATGTATTTTATTCATGTTAAATTTTCATTACCATAAAATATACTATGTTCATGAGATCATAAGTCATTTTTCCTATTTAATGGAAATGATTTTTTCCCATGTGAAACTGCTGTGGTGATTAAAATAAATTCCATACTTCTCCACGTCCGAATTTGCACATTTTTTCTGAGAAGGAGGAAACATTTCTCGTAGCCTACTTTTACTGACGAAACATTTCGCAGCCTTTGCAACCTCTCTATAATAAAGGAGCACCGTTCCCTAGATTGTAGCCTTTCTTCCCTGTACTACGCGAGGGATTACCCTTTATCTTATAGCTATTGACACATAAAATACCACTTCGAGGAATAAAAAAAGTGAAAATGTAGGAATTCAGCTTGAAATTGATAATGAACATTTGCCCAACAAATAAACTGTGCGCCGTGCGAGAGGCGAAAAAAGCAACGCCGGAAAGTCTACAAAAATGTCGGCGATACTGCATCCGGACGAAAGAATTAGCTGTAGGTCTGCACATATTTCCTCCTTCCCTCAAGCACACATAGGTTCGATTGAGCCCTTTTGGGTTGGATGGCTTTTAACCCTCAAAAAGGCAACCGGGTCTCAGAGGCCCGGCACGTTACAATTTTTTAGGTACAAAAAAATGTGTATGCAGTATAAGCTTGGGCATGGAAATTTTGATAAGTAGCTTTGAAATCTATAACAAAAATAAATAATTGTGAAATTTTCATCTATGGAGTGATGCGCAGCTATGTTTGAATTTTTTACATGCACAAAAAGGCAAGCCGGGCCTGGCAGGCCCGGTGTGCATGCAATATTTACTAGGAATACCACGGGTTTTATTTATTTATTATTAATCTGAAAAAACATTTTGATGAGTTCATCTTCATATTAGCAGGAATTTTTTTCATGTTTTGATTGATTTTATCCTTTTACCTTTTCTTATAAGAAAAAAATCTTGAAAGTTTGAGCGAATTCTATACATTTCTTTTATAAGAAATGTAAAAATAGCATACGATAATGACGTGTGTCATATTTTTTGGGTAAATACTTTTATTTCACCCACTGTGGTCTACTTGACAATTATTTGGATACAACATAACCTAACTCTGTCGTTATTGTCTGTTTTTGTTGTCTATTCTTTGTGTTATAGTTGTCGTAATTATTCAAATTGTAGGATCTAAAAGCAACAAAAAAATGAAATGGCTATAAAACGATATGCCCCATGTTTTCAATCGTCTCAAAGAATCTGAAATAATGGAAGAAATTCGAGCAAATTCAACAGCAGACGATTCCGAAACTGATTTGTAAAGCGAGGAAGAATATGTGAACGATATTGCTTCCGACGATGAATCTGATGCAGAAAAATATGAATATGTACTCCGGTTATGCATCAGAAGAAATTAATAGCAACCCAGAAACATTTATTGGTCGTGTTCAAACGAAATAGAGCTCAGAACCAATCGATAGTCGACGTGATCTTCCGAGTACTCACCTTTTGGAAAAAATTGACCTTTTTACATCCATCGCCTTATACGCTGAAATCGGGATTTGCTGCGTGTTCGTACTCATCATCCTTTAATTCCGGAACTGGAAGTCGGATCAATTAGAAATCCAACAGCATCCAATGGGAATGCTGTACCTTTCATTTGAAACCAAGTTTGTAGAAATCGGTAAAGAATTCGCTGAGCAATAGGTATGACATTACCTTAGGAACTTGGTAAGTTCCCCCGGGGCATCAAGAACCGCCATAGCTGGCCAATGTGGTCGAAGTGCCTTCGGTGGGTCATTAATGATCTAGACATGCAAAGCCAAGTAATGTTGCATATATTTTAATATATATATATTGCATCATTTGGACATCATGGTGGTATCAGTTTCTATGGAAATTTGATGTGTGATTGTACTCTTCAACACGTAACTCCAGAACCGAAAGTCGGATCAATAAAAAAATCAATAGGGACCGATGGGAAGGCTGCACCTTTCATTTGAGACTAAATTTGTACAAATCGGTCCAGCCACCTCAGAGAAAAATCGGTGAGATTGTTTGCCACATACATACATCCATACATACATACACACACACACACACATACAGACATTTTACTATCTCGACGAACTGAGTCGAATGGTATAAGAGATTTGGCCCTGCGGGTCTCGGTTAAAAAGTCGAAATTTCGACCGATTGCATAACCTTTCTATATAAGAACTACAAAAATGAGCTTGAATTTAGACGGGCCTGAGAGGCCCGACTTGCCCTTTAATGTTAGGATTTTAGCTTGCCTTCACAAGGGTTAAACCGCACCATTTACTATAATATGTTCATAACTCTGGAACCAGAACTCCGATTCAAACGAAATACTATATCTTTAATTTAACTTAATTTTTCGAAACTCGAGGCTGCTTTTCCGGAGAAAGAGACACACTTTCCTGTTTCGTCGGACGTGTCCAAACCAATCAAAGGAAATGATTGGGTCTCCGTGAGCTAAAACCACAAATCAAGCAATTTAAAGCATATTTTCATAAACGTTACGTGATTGCGATCATATTGTCAAGTAAATGCAAAACGAGACAAAATATATTGCTCTTCGGTTCGTACTGAACGGAATGCTCATGTTCAAACAGGAGCATGTCATCAAACCGAAGTCCGACCGAACCGAGTCTCTAACATATGTATAGTATTTTTTTCTCTCGTAAGTTCGCATACATACAATCGCAGATGTGAAAGGGAGTGGACGAGAACTTCGGAATTCAGAGACGATGTGTAACGTTGAAGGTTTTGGTTTCTGCTTGTCTATTCCATTGGATTAAAGTATGCTTTGAACTCAGTGGACTTCATCGAAGAGAATAATACAGATTTCAGTAAAGCTTTAAAATGCCCAGAGACACTTTTGGAAGTACCAAATGTTAGATAGTTATTTCCCTGATGATACAACAACTAATTCCTGGAACATCAATTCAATAAATTTTGACGTATTTTAGTGGCCTTAAAGATGGTCATTCAGTTGGTTCAACAACAATTAATTCAACAGCCATACCATTTCCTTTGATTTAACATAGCATTTCAGAAACATGAGATAATATTAAATTAGTTGCATTAGCTATACGATTGCTAATTTTATTCTGCCCTTAAATGCATTACAATCTCATCCAACCGTGTTGTTTATCCCAGCAAACAATGGTCTCCATAAGACTTGTATATTAGCTATGGTGCAGCAGAGCTGTTTACATCCAATTAGTGAGATTATCCCGGAACTTGAGAAACCTATTTGTCACTCTCAATCAATACAAATAAGTAAATACACGATGCAACTCTCGAGCATCATCGATTTTCCATAAATCTGCGTCAACGTCCACCAACCAACAGCCATACAACCCAGCTTTCCCATGGAAAAGCGACTCAGGTAGACACGAAACGGAACGAGTACATGCTGCAAAGGAGCAGGGGCTATTAATTTATTCATCACGCTTCATCGGCGATGTGTAAAATAACAATTACAGAGCGTGGATTGCTGCCTCCTGTATGGATGTCCCACCCGAAATGCTATGAATACTAATGCTACGAACCATTTCCTTTCGATTCGTAAGGCAATCGAATGGCAGCAAACGTGAACATCCCCAGAGCAGAGTGATTACCTTTCCGCGAGTAGGGTAATAGATTTTCCCGGAAGGCAGGGAGTAGCATAGCTACCCTACTCATCGCTAGATTGGTTCATGGTGTGAAATTGAAATTGACACATTTCAGCGGCCGCATTTTCCAGATCGATGCTGTTAGTGTTTATGAACCTGTCGGTCGCAGCAGACGGAGGAGGACACATCAGCGGAACTAAACTCACAACTGCAAACTGGATGAATGATGTGCCGATAATTGACATGTAAGTAATTAACTGAACGGCAGTGGCTTGAGTAACCGAGCCGTCGAATGGAGTTTGCTGCGGATGAGTGGACCGGAGCGGAGGCGGAGCTTTGTTGGCATTTTGATGTGTCAACAATTTGATGAAATGTGAAGCCTGTCATATAAATATTAGGAAAATATGGATGGGACATGTTCGGATTGTCGTTGAAAAATATCATGCTTCAATTTGTGCTATGGGTTAAATTGTTCGAAATGCCGGTTTGTTAAGCCCGCTACAGATAATTACAAATTGCGTTTCCCATAGATACATTTCGTTATTCTTTATAGTAAAATGATCCTCAATCTCATTTATTTCTCGCGTTCCTACAGATTATATTTAATTATTATTATTATTATTATAATTATGTTTATAACTTCTAAGCAACGTTATGCATTGAACAGCTATGGGTGAACATCATATTTAAATGAATTAGAATTGGTCATTATTTTACAAGAAATGAGCGAGAGTAAGTCCATTTCCTCACCCTATTCGAAGTCGTCGGTAAGAACAGCGTCTGTCATTTTTCTTCAGTACCAATGTACTGAATAGTGTCGAATAGTAAAGTGCAAAATAGAGCATAGGATTGGAGATTTTGTTGCGTCCCAATATGATAATTTCACTTAGGTTCTCCATTCCGTAACAGCTAATCCGGTGTCATCCTTCCTTACTCAGGGAGTAGAACAGCACGCCTACCAGTCCAAAGTAGCCGTTCAATTCATGATCCGTGTTCTGTTCGTTAACAATCGCAATGACTAGTATGCTGTAATCATGTGGCTGACGTCGACGCTAATGTGACGGTTGACACTCCGGATACTAGCAAGTCTCCCCAACTCACAGTAGGCAGTTCAAGTGTGAACACTCCGTTGTATATGATATTCCAGAGCGTTGGCCCGGATATGGAGCCTTGAGTTACTCCCGCCGTGACCCTAATCGACCTCTACCCCATGTTCGTTTCGTAGACTAGTACTCGATTCTGTAACTTTTGAGAACCTTGCACAGATATCAGGAGTTTTTTCGGCTAATCAGTCATAAATTAGACAGCGAAAACAACAATATTGCTTTTACTGGAAGTAAAAGCAATATTGTTGTTTTCGCTGTCTAATTTATGACTGATTAGCCGAAAAAACTCCTGATAATAGAAGCTCGACAGTCAAGAAGACATTCATAACTTGCACAGATAGTTCGGAACCCGCATTCTGTGCAGCGCTACGGCGATGACCTCCCAGCTAGCTCTGTTTAACGTCTTCTTCACGTGGATCGTAACCACTGTGCAGTAGCGATTACCTCTTCACTTTGGCTACAATACTTTCTCCGCGCTCGCGATGACTGCGCGAATAGCGTCAACTGTCGATATCCATTTCCGGAACCCGAACTGCCCCTGCGATAGTCCATTCTCACTTTCAGCGTAGGCCGTCAGCCTGTTGAGGATGACCCTTTCCAGAAGCTTTCCAAGAGTATCCAGCAGACATATAGGCTGATACGAAGCTGGAACCTGGTGGTTTCCCTGGCTTTGGCAGCAACACAAGCTTCTGGATCTTTTATCTATCCGGAAAGTAGCCATCGTGCAGGCATTTCTGTAGGAATATCCTGAACATCTCCGTAAACGCCAGGATCGAGTCTTCAGTGCCACGTTGGGGATACCATCCAATCCGGGAGCTTTCTTCACTTTCAGCTTGCTACCCCCCATACATGTGTGTGTGCGTATGTGTGTATGTGGCAAGTAATGTCACTTCTATTATCAGAGATGGCTGACCCATTCACACAAACTTAGTCTCAAATTAAAGAAACAACGTTCTTATCGGTCACTATGGATTTTTTATTGATCCGACATCCGGTTCCGGAGTTACGGATTGAAGAGTGTGATCACACAGCAAATTGCGATATAAACTGGTACCTACATAATGTCCAAATGATGCAACACATATTAAAATGTGTGCAACATTACTTAGATTTGTGGGCCTAGATCCTTTATGATCAATTTAAATATCATCATCGACCATATTATCCGCCCATGACGGTTCTTGATGCCCCCGGGTAACTTGCCAAATTCCTAAGTTAATGTCACACATATTTCTCAGTGAATTCTCAACCGACTTTTACAACCTTGATTTCAAATAAAAGATATAACACTCGCATTGACTGCCATTGAATTCTACTCAGATCTGACTATTAGTTCCGGAGTTATAGGAAGGTTAGTAAGATCAAACAGGAATTTCCTACATAAACCGTTGAAATTGGTTCAAAATCTATTGAAATGGATACCAATTACATTGATTTGCAGATCTAGACAAATGATGGACAGTCTGAGCTCTCGATCGAAGCAGATTGTTTTCTTGTACTGTGCATATAGTAAATCAATATATATATATATATATATATATATATATATATATATATATATATATATATATATATATATATATATATATATATATATATATATATATATATATATATATATATATATATATATATATATATATATATATATATATATATATATATATATATATATATATATATATATATATATATATATATATATATATATATATATATACATTGTGAAGGTCAACCATTGTTTGAGGCAGTCTTTGTTCACCGGTGCCTAGGTTGGTGAAGTGAATAGTGGAATAACCGGACAAGCCGCTATATAAGCTAAGTATCTTTTTTTCATTTCCTTTTCCTCCGATCCCTTTCCCCTGACTATAAGTTTCATTTCTCGTTTACACCACGTGCTATCCTCGTGCCTAAATGGCCGAGGGCGAAGTAACATTGGATGGAAATGATATTCCCATGGATTTAACGGATAAACCCGAAATTATTCCCTCCCCTGATTCCCCCAGTCCTCCTCGCATTAAAACATACCCAGCCAGTTCAAATGGACCCTGGGTGGTCTATTTCCGGCCCATCACGAAATCGCTTAATATTTTAGAGATTTCACGGGAGTTGACTGCTAACTACCCGGCCGTAGCTCAGATAACACGTGTTAGAGCTAATAAGATACGCATATTGCTCGCAGCGAGCATTTTACAAATTAAGGCGTATGTACCTTGTATGGCAGTGGAGGTCGATGGGGTCGTCGCCGAACCGGGTTTGAAGTGCGAAGACGTGTTGAAGTACGAAGTTGGTTGCTTTAAGGACCCCTCAATTCAACATGTGAAGATTCTGGAATGCAAGCAATTGTATTCAGCAAAAACTGAGAATAATAAGACAAATTATTCATTGTCAGACTCGCTTCGGGTGACTTTCTCCGGGTCTTCCCTCCCCAACTATGTCCTCCTGGATAAGGTTCGTCTACCTGTTCGCCTGTTCGTACCGCGGGTAATAAATTGCAGCAATTGCAAGCAACTGGGCCACACAGCCATCTATTGGGGCAATAAGAAAAGGTGCGGAAAATGCGAGGGAGAGCATGAGAATGACGCTTGCGGTAGAGAAACTGAAAAGTGTATTTACTGCGGGGGCCTTCCGCGTGATCTTCAATCATGCCCCGCGTACAAACAGCGCGGGGATAAAATTAGGCGCTCCCTTAAGGAACGCTCGAAGCGCTCTTATGCAGAAATTCTTAAGAATGCTTCGCCATCTGTCCCTTCCGAAAATTCCTTTGCTCTTTTGGCGGGCGTTGAGCAAGAATCTGACGACCCACAAGAGGAAACATCTTTTGTCAACCCAGGGGAATCCAGGAAGAGGAGAAATCTAGCCTCCCCTAGATTACCTAGTAAGGGTGCCAAGGTGTCGTCTCCTCAGAGTGCGCCAACTACAATCAATAAATCTAAAGGAAGTGATGCACTAAAGCCGAAGCAATTTGCTCCAGGACTTGGAAATTTTAATTCTAACAAGGAGTACCCACAACGTCCAGGGACACCAAAAACCCCAAGTGTCCCCTTTTTTCAAACAGATACTCAGTCCAGTAACGGACTAATGAAATTTTCTGACATCGTGGACTTAATATTCACAGCTTTCAATGTTACTGATCCTCTTTAAAACCTTCTGATACGTTTTCTCCCTATAGTGCAAACATTTTTGAAGCACTTGACTACTAAATGGCCCCTCCTTGTAGCGATCGCATTCTTCTATGGCTAACTCATCGAACGAGGTCACCGATTCGATCACTGTTCTACAGTGGAACAGCAGAAGTATCCTCCCGAAAATCGATTCGTTTAAATTTTTATTAAATAGTTTAAAATGTGATGCTTTCGCATTATGTGAAACTTGGTTAACTTCCGATATAAATCTCAACTTCCACGACTTTAATATAATTCGTCTGGATCGAGAAAACCCCTATGGAGGAGTACTTTTAGGGATTAAAAAGTGCTATTCTTTCAATCGAATTAACCTCCCTTCGATACCAGGCATTGAAATTGTCGCTTGTCAAGTTCTAATCAAAGACAAAGACTTTTGCATTACTTCCATCTACATTCCTCCTAGAGTTTCGGTAGGGAACCGAACGCTTTGTAATATCATGGAATTCTTACCGGCATCGCGGCTAGTTCTAGGTGACTTTAACTCGCACGGTACGGTATGGGGTTGTCTCCACGATGATAACAAATCAACATTAATCCAAGATATTTGCGACAATTTCAATATGACCATCTTAAACACGGGAGAAATGACGCGGATTCCTACACCACCAGCACGTGCGAGGGCGTTGAATCTATCGCTATGCTCGACATCGCTACAGCTAGATTGCATGTGGAAGGTGCTCTCTGATCCCCACGGTAGCGATCATTTGCCTACCGTAATATCAATTGTTAACGGTTCAAGACCGTCGGAAACAATCAATGTCTCGTATGACCTCACACGGAACATTACGCGACCGCGATATCCGTTAAAATCAAATCCACTCAAGAACTTCCTCCGGAGGAAGAGTACAGGTTTTTGGCTGGCTTGATTCTCGACAGTGCGAATCAAGCTCTGACTAAACCAGTACCCAGTACGCGAATACCCTTGGACGATCTTCCACCCCGTGTTGGGACAAAGATTGCTCAGAGCTGTACGCGGAGAAGTCCACTGCATATAAGGCCTTCCGGGAAGACGGGTTACCCGCTAGCTATCAACAACACGCATCGTTAGAAAGGCGAATGAAGAGTCCAATGAAAACCAAAAAACTCAGTTATTGACGCCGGTTCGTCGACGGGTTAACGAGAGAAACAGCGATGAGCACTCTTTGGGATACGGCTCGACGTATGCGTAACCGAAACAGTACCAACGAGAACGTGGAATATTCAAACCGTTGGATATTCGCTTTCGCCAAGAAGATCTGTCCGGGCTCTGTCCCGGTACAGAAATTTTACCGCGCCGCGTCTCCTCACGATACCGTGAACGAAACACCGTTTTCGATGGTGGAGTTCTCACTTGCTCTCTTGTCATGCAACAATAACGCCCCAGAGTTAGACAGAATCAAATTCAACTTGCTGAAGAATCTGCCTGACACTGAAAAAAGGCGCTTGTTGAACTTATTTAACAAGTTTCTTGAGGGTAATAATATCCCTCATGACTGGAGGAAAGTGAAGGTCATCGCTATTTAAAAACTAGGAAAACCAGCCTCCGACCACAACTCGTAGCGACCGATTGCAATGCTGTCATGCATCCGAAAGTTGTTCGTGAAATTGATAATGTTTCGCCTTGACAATTGATGGGTTGAAGCAAATGACTTACTGTCAGATACACAATTTGGCTTTCGCAAAGGCAAAAGGACGAACGGTTGTCTTACGTTGCTCTCAACAAAAATTCAAATGGCCCATGCTAGCAAAGAGCAGATGGCATCAGTTTTCTTGGATATTAAGGGGGCTTTTGATTCAGTTTTTATCAAAATTCTTTCAGAGAAGCTGCACTGGCTTGATCTTTCAACGGCTCTAAACAACTTTTTGCTAAACTTGTAGTCTGAAAAATACATGCATTTTTCGCATGGTGATTTATCGATATCACGAATGAGCTGTATGCAGCTTCCCCAGGGCTCATGTCTAAGCCCCCTTTTCTACAACTTTTACGTGAATAACATTGACAAATGTCTTGTTAATTCCTGCATGCTAAGGCAGCTTGCAGATGATGGTGTTGTCTCTATTACAGGTCCCAAAGCTGTCGTTTTGCAAGGACCACTGCAAGATACCTTGGACAATTTGTCTACCTCGGCCCTCCAGCTGGGTATTGAGTTCTTCACGGAGAAAACTGAGCAAGTCGTATTTTCAAGGAAGCGTGAAATATCTCGCGGTCTGTTTCAAATCTAAGGGTACCTGGGGATGTCACATTAGGTATCTGAAATAGAAGTGCCAACAAAGGATCAACTTTCCCTGTACAATAACAGGAACATGGTGGGGTGCCACCCAGAAGACCTGATCAGGCTGCACCAAACAACGATATTGTCGGTGATGGAGTACGGGAGTTTCTGTTTCCGCTCCGCTGCGAGCACGCATTTCATCAAATTAGAGCGAATCCAATATTGTTGTTTGCGTATTGCTTTGGATTGCATGCACTCGACTCATACGATGAGTCTGGAAGTGCTGGCGGGCGTCCTTCCGCTAAAAAAAAAAACGATTTTGGGACCTCTCATATCGATTGCTCATCCGATGCGATATCTTGAAAGTAATTGCAAATTTCGAGAGGCTTGTCGAGCTCAATTCTCAAACCCGATTCATGCCCATGTACTTCGAGTCCATTGCACAAAATATCAATCCTTCTTCATATTATCCCAATCGTATTAATCTCCCTCATGCTTTTGATTCAACTGTATCTTTGGGATCATTAATACTTTGCCCACCGATCATTACTTTATTGTTTCGGATAGCCTCAGCTCAATAGAAGCTCTCTGTTCAGCGAAACCTAGAAAGTGTATTCCATATGTTCATGGCAAAATATGGAAGCTCCTGCGTGCTTTGTCTGTAAGATCGTACAAGATTACCTTAGTTTGGATTCCCTTGCATTGCTCCATCCATAAAGAAGTGGACTCTTTAGCTAAGGCGGGCGCTTTAGAAGGAGACATATATGAAAGACAAATCTGATTCAATGAATTTTTCAATATCTCTCTCATCAGAGGACGCCAGAAATTTGGCAAACAGTATCACTATTTCAAAATAGCTTTAATTAATCCCCCCTAATCTTAATAAAATTGAACCACTCCCTCTAGATATTTCTAGTTAATAAGCTTGTAAAATGTTCCGCTTAGTTAATAATTAATTACTCCAACAATCTCCCTTCTAAAAACTTTCAAGACTTTTTCCGAGGCCCGGAGGGCCGAGTCTTATATACCAATTGACTCAGCTCGACGATTTGGGACAATGTCTGTGTGTGTGTGTGTGTGTGTGTGTGTGCGTGTGTGGGTGGGTGGGTGGGTGGGTGGGTGGCTTGTCTGTGTGTGTGTGTTTCTCAGCAATGGCTGAACCGATCTTATCCAAACTAATTTTTAATGAAAGGCCTATCACCCAGACAGAACTCTATTAAATGGTTTTTGATTCTGGTGTTTAGTTTTCAAGATATGAATGTTTGAAGATGCAAAAATCGTGTTTTTGCAGATTTTTGAAATTTGCTGCCGAAATTGACGACGTAACTAAACAATTTATATATTTTTAGAAAACGTATACGAATTTCTTTTGAACGAACAATAGATTGTTGAAATCGGGCTATTATCAACAGAGATATTTAACATAAAATGCGGACGAAAGATTTTTATCATTTCCCATAGCCAGAAATAAGACCAAAAACATTCAATGTATTATTGGCGCCAAAACGGATAATTGTAGGTCAATAGTATCTTCGGAGAATTTGAAGCATATAATATGCCCTTTCTTTCGGAAGTGTGATTTTACTGATTAATCCTCCTAAAAGTGAGATATTTTCATAAATTTATTGGAAGTGATTGTATTGAAATAATGCCTTCAGCAAATTTATAGCTCTTACTTTTGCGAATAACATTACTGAATACATGAAATATCTATTTTGAACACTTTAACAGTTATGGCTTGTTGTTTGTGGATTACCCTTTGTCGCCTATTTATTGTTCAATATAATCCATTTAAATGAGCCAAATATTATTTCGATAAAACGAATTTCGTATTTCATTTTTCTATCTAAAACCACTAGAATAACCACAGAACAATTCCAATTTGTCTAGATGGAACTTGATAACTTATCGGTGCAAAAAATTTCATTTGCGCGAACATTCTGACTTATAACCATCGGATCGATCTGAAACATATCTCGGAAAATGAAAAGCGATATGAATAACTCCAAGCAGTGATATAGCCAAGAGGATGCCTTGGGGTTTAACCACACACCCCCTTCGAATAACCCAAAAAAATAATTGGATGGAAGTTAAAAATGTATTGATGCTGACTGATTTAATTAATATTACAATGATTATATATTGTTTGAAACATCATGAGGACGTTTGAAAAATTGGGGGAATGCGATCCTGGTCTGTAACTGATCTATTGGTCTTGTTCTCAAAGTTGTCTAGTAACATCAATATCAAATACTTGACGAAAAACATTCCAATAGCAACTCATTCCAAAGTTCTGAAATCAATCATAATCATAATCATAATTTCCTATCACATCGAGTTCAGTTTTGAAGGGGTGCACTGTAATATAGATTAGGATCTTTTTAATAGGAAGCGAAACTGGAATTGCTTTAATGTCTATGAAACTTGGAACTGCTCACCGAAAAATTGCATAACTTCCAACATTTGCTGAAAATGTTTCTATTTTGGGAATGCGTCGAGTTGAGACGAACACGTTATAGAATTAATAACGAGAAAACCACCTTCCAAAAGTAGGGGAATTTTTGAAAAATGGTGTTTTCCGTTCCGCCATTTGCGCAGGTTTAGTATCTTCGATGAATTTTACAAACGTTAAACAGCACATCATTTGATAAAATAATTTTGGCGTTATATCCTCCAGGATTTTATGGCGAATTTACTCTTCAAACAAATTTAGTTCCAGACATAATATCTTCAGCAAAATTTTAGGGAGTGCTATTACAAACCACTTTGTTGAAGACATGAAGGCTCCATGTGTACAAGGTATTAACATATTTTAGGCTATTTTTATTTAATTTTAAATTAAATTATTATGATTTTACTGTTTCTGATAAATCTTATAAACGATAAAATTTACATTTTATTCAAAGCATGAGTTTGTGAAGCTCACAATAGAAAGTTACATTAGGAAAAACTAGATTAACCCTCCGGCACTCGCGCGAATGGCTCCCCGGATGAGCAGCCGCTGGTGCGGGAAGAAGATTTCGCTAGAGTTTCAGAAGGTGTTGCACAAAATACAACGGCGCGAGTGCCGGAGGGTTAAGAAACACTTCGTAAATATCATTTTATAACTCGATATATTTCATATACGTAGTATTCATGCCAACAATAAAGTTATTTTAAATGAAAGTCTCAACTAATTCGCTAGAGACAGGAACTCTGTTACAATTTTTCAAAAAACTGATTCTGCATGATTTTAAAATTTCAAAGATGGCGGTTTCGTAATTATGCCATTTGGACAGTAAGTTAGATTTTCACAAAATCCCTACCAAACCGAATTTCTGACTAACAAGTAAGTAGAAACAAAGTCGTTCTACACTCTTCCACAAGAAAATTCTTCGAATACTGCCTATCTATTATAATACATTGAAGGTCCGATTTGATCAGCCCCCAATTTTATCAGCCTCATATGAAAATATGTTTGATGGGCTCTAGCAGACAAACAACGCTGAATTTGAGTAAATCCTTTCCTGACCATGTTTTCTTTATCTTAAAGATGCAAATATGCAAAAATAAAAAAATCATTTTTTTTTCACTAGAAGACTATATTAAATTATCAGAAATAGTTATTAGACTACATCAAGGGAAGCGAAGAATATTTTAATAGATTCCGTTCATTATGAAGAAAAAAATGTCGCGATTTAGTCAATGTTCTCATTTTGTCAGACTGCAATATACTATGAAGATAATAAACGGGTCTTTACTGTATTTATTATTCACAGTAATAGGTACATCCCATTTTTTGAGGATATTTTCTGTCAATTGCATCGAATTACATCAATTTTTAGGTAGTTTTCATGGGGTTAATTTATCGACTTCTTCCAAACTTCGGCGAACCTAGTCCCATTCGTGCGATAGTTTATGTTAAAAGGGTTTCCTAAATTAATTGGTATAATTAAGGGTTTATATGTTGCACATAGCAAAAATTCATAAATTTTCAGCTTTTCCTACACAATATTACAAAAGCTTCTTAAACAACTGTTCCTACACGCAAAAGAATTGTGCATGTTTGATTCTATAAATTATTTCTTCATTTTTAATCGATAAAAATTCTTTATTGTGAACCAAGGAATTTATTAAACTAAACTTAATTTTTTGGTTAGATCAACCAAAATATCTTTTGAATCAATCTTACAAGTTTTGTTATCTGTGCTTTTCGAAGATCGACAAATTTTATGGTTTGTTCCAAACAAATCAGTGATTCTAACAAAAGCATGCAGTTAATTGATTCAAAAGGACTGAATGCATTACATCAACAGTCCTTGTTGAATTGAAACAAATAAAAAATGAAAGTTGCTACGAAGAAGAAAACTTTCCACGTGCGTCAATGCTGGAGAAATTCGCTATTTTTAAATCAGGGAATTCAGATTTCGGTAAATTCTTATAGTGCTCAGATTTTCCGGACTCGAAGGGCGCAAGTGCAGCTTGAAAATAATCATGATGTCGCACAAAGGTTAGTGAATAAATTAAGTCGAATGCACACGGTGCGTTTTATGGTGCCTTCCTCTATTCCAGGACTCAAACAAAACACCCTGTTTGGCTTAAAAACGACAATCGCAGAACTGAAAACACGTCACCGCACTAGAGATAAATAATACCCGTTCGAGAGGGCAGTTTCCTGTACTTCACCATCTCTGGTCCAACAGGAAGACACAGCGTATTCGTGCGCCTTCTGCAATCTTTTTGGAAAAGCTGAGACTCTGAAGCACTACATTATAGCGCATATCTGGAATAAACCACGCGCACGGCAAAAGGTACTACATAAAGGGACGGTGATTGGAATCGTATGCGCTGCATGTAATAAAATTTCATTTCGTTCCAAGCAAACCTACTCCGGAACAGGTTTGGAATCCCTTATGGATTCTCGCTCAAATGCAACAAACGATTGAGTCGGAATCGGTTGTTGCCTTTGAGCTGGAACTCATAAGGAATCCATTCAGAATTCCTAACAGATCCCGGAATGGGTTTGACTGGGCCATACTGCATCCATTCAGAATTCCGAAGCGGTTACAGAATGATTTGACTGCGTAAAATTAATGCGTTTGTAGCCTGTTTTTAGAGAAAGGCCAATAAGTCAATGGCAAGTATTTACTTTGTGAGGTTCATTTGTACTGATGTTATCTGTTGTCAGCGAGTAATGGTTTGTTCTAAATTTATCACCATGACAGTTGGCCTTTGGTTCCTATTAAAGAATAGGCATATTTTATATACAATAAAATTGGTTTTGCTTCAATATATGCTATGCATTGATTCAAATATTTGTTATATTTAAAACAATAAAAGATATTATTTGATTTAACAAAAATGTTTTTTGTATTGAACATTTGACATGCATTGATCCAAATATTTTATTAGTTTTATTCAACAAAATGAGCTCATTGATTCAACAAAGTTGTTTGTTGTTTCGATTGTTGTTATGATAAAATCAATAAAAAATTTTGTTGGTCCAACTATTTTTCATGTTTGATCCAATAAATTCTTCAGAATTATTTCAACAATTGTTTTATTTATATAAACATGTATTTTTTATTGAACACAGAACAACTTGGTAAATTTATTATTTCAACCCTCATATTATTTGACATTAAAAATTATTTTTCTGCGTGTAATAAGATTATGTAAATTATAAAGTATTTGAAATTTTTTAACAGAAGTGACGGAAGGTTATCGAAAAGCTTCGCGAAAAAGAAAATTTGATAATAATGATAGGATTTTCCCTAACGGGTTTCGAGTTTTTTATTTTTTCCTTGGCATTAGGATTAGGGATAATGATTCAGACCAAATACTACTGGGTAGTCATTTTTAGAAGAAGTCGATATCGAATTAAAGTTTGAACTATGCATGCATGCACTTCAGAGGAAGTGAGATATCAAGAGCTGATTTCAGTGCTTAGTTCTCAGCCGCGTTGGGAATTTGATTAAACGCTATTGAGTATGAAATTCAAATCCATTCGAAAATTTGTTTTTCGATTTTTTTGACTCAGCACAACATATATAAAAAGGCACCTTTAAGCTAACGTGCCTTACAAATAAACGAATTGAATAATAAACTACCATAATGTGGAGAAATAATTACCTTACATAAATTGGTTTCCCTGCGCTTGGCTTATCAAGAAAGTTTCGCACTTACTTAGTGCATTGTTTGCAAACGCAATTTCTTGAAAGGTAAAAACTAAGAATGAAAAAGCTGTGCGATAAACTGTGAGAATGAGCGCATATTTCAACTTTTGCCTACGAGTTTCCAATTTATGATGTCATGATCGGCATTTCAGTCAATAAAAATCAAGAATACTCGTTGCTTTCTTTCTCTAACGTTTCGGTCCTTATTGGACCTTTTCCATGGAAGAGTTGGACAAAAAAAAAACAACGAGTGTTCTTGATTTTTATTGACTGAAATGCCGATCTTCAAATCAAAAATTATCACTATAACAGTCGAAAGTACACCAATTTGCGAATTTATAGAGTATTGTTACACGGGTAAACTTAAAGTACTCGGAATCTGTAGAACCAGATTAATTGTGTATCAGATAGATTTGTGGATTTAACTTACAGTGGCTCCAAAAAGTATTCGTCATCCGATTTGACCCTAAATTTGCTGGATTCCATGCTTGGAATTGGCTTATTTCTAAAAAACGGCAGCTAGACGAATACTTTTTGGGCCCACTATACGTGTAATGAAAATATTCAATAACTTGAAGTAAAACATATGACTGAAACTTATGCTAGATTGAATCTATATTCTTGCAGAAAAGTACAGATATTTGAATATTTTTTATTCCAATGCACGTGTACTGCTATATCGGATTATCCATTAGAAACACCTAAATAGCTGATTTTAATGCAACCATGTCGGAGATAGTAAAAATTGTAGGATTCGAATTAGCAGCCCATTTTAAGCTGCTTCACTTCGGTTATGTCTCAGCCATTACCCACCCATCTTCCAATACATGAAAACGATGACGAATTTGTTTCCATGATAATTGAGAATTGCCAGTCGTATATTTACGTATTTTTTACCATTCTGATATAGAAAGGCATAGTAATATCTCTTCTGAATTATTTTCTAATGCAATATTTTTTTTTGCATTCTATTATTTTTTTTCGAATTAAATAGCCATTATTATTATTATTATTGTTTATTGGGGCTTTAACCTATAGGTCATTCGCCCAATTAAATAGCCATATACGAACCTAGGTTAGACTCGCATGAATTTTATTGAAGAAAATGTGAACAAAAAAACCAAAAAGATAAGACGTATATGCAACGATAAAAATGCAGAGTTGAATCAAAGTAGGGATTGGGGTTGGCAGAAGGTTGACCTTCTTCTTATGGCTGAGATCACTGGATGTGACTTCTTCGGAACTGGCTTGTGCTCATACATTCACAACTCTTAATTAATTAATTAATCTGTTTCTGCTAGTTAACTGATTTCCTTCCCGCTCGAAACTGTACTGTACACATTGTTTGTACTAGTCGGATGCCGCACGCTCGCTGTAGTCGCTTCGACGGAGCAAATAACGTGATAACAGTTCGACGGCATTTCACTCGCAGCGCTATGTTTACTGTTTTTCTGGTTAACTCCTCATCCGCGGCAAACTGGTCGGATGTTGAACCCGGTTCGGGGAATGCGGGTGGTGTGTGTTCCAGTCCGCTGGGGCCCCTGCAATCCGAAACCTGTACTTCGTCTCACACCACTCATCTACTGTCCGGTGATGGGCTTAGATTACAACAACGGAGAATTCCTCAACGAGTCTGCTATGACCAGACTCCTTGTGTGCGATTCACTTATGTGCCTAACCACTAAAAACACTCTTACTTACTTACTCTTCTTCTGTCCTTCACGGAACTATATCAAAGTATAACTTCGGGGAGGGGGCTCATTCTGCTTTTATATCACTTTTTTCTTTTGCTCGCGAATTTTCCAGCCTCACTTGATCAATCCATTTAGATCCCAGCTTTGTCGAGATCTACTCGGATGGTCCCCGGAGGTGAATTCATCGTCCTCCTACTGAGAGATCCTCAGAGGCAGAATTTCTACCGATACCGATACCCATTTCCTTGAACGGTGGTGGGATTTTTCTCGGCACCGATGTCCGTTTAGTGAGCCAATCAGCCCCGGCAGTACACCTAACCTACTCAACGGGCATACCGGTAGGTACCGAGGTCTGTCGCCTATTTTCACTACAAATAACTTATAAAATATTACTAGAAATTTTTTTTTTCAGAATGACCTTGAAGAATCCCATTTAAATCATTTTTGACGAACATATTAATCTTTTCAATACATTAATTATTTTGGGGGGTGTTTTATCCCCATAGCACCTCCCGCTACTACGCCACTGTGTGCCACACACCGGCAACAAAACAACGCGTCTCGTCTGTCGAAAATTTTTTAGGAAATGCTTGTTCGAACCTGTAAAATTGTAGAGGCTCTAAACTCCCCCTTAAGCTGTGGTTACAATCAAACAGTAATTTTACGTTTCCTGATCTGAATTGACGCAACAATATAATCACACTATACTAGAAAGTCGTTCACGGTAAACGGCATCACAAAGCAATAATGATCCATGATTCATCTTCCGCCAGAAGCGGTTTAGATTCCCGTTCCAAGGAATCAGCTTGCGATGATGATAATAATCGACGCCACAGTTGGCGAAAACAAAAGACAATGTCACTTCATCGCTCTCGGTCACAATGCGAACACTGCTGCTGACTGCTGCCCCGGCTGGAGCCAGCACACACGACATGCACTTGTGACGCTGGCGGAGATAACGCATTCCATATACGTTACGGTACATAGTCAAAATGATCAGCGTCGAGGAGGGCGGGGAGAAAGTACCACAAAGTTTTCACCAGCTGATGGCAGTTTAAAGTTGGCCAGGGTACTAAGTTAGCTTACACACGTATACGTATAGAACGCTAGGGATATGGTTTTGCGGCGACTGGCACTAAGTACTTTGACTATTCATGAATGAGATATTTATCGCTCGAGTGAAGCTGGTTGCGTTTTCTCGTGAAATATGCATAACGTGGATTTCTAGTCTAGCTTTCAATGATGCGGAACGGTGTTGGAGTTTATCACACCCGACCTGGAACATTTTTCATCGCAAGAGACAACAAGTTGTGATGTTTCTTTATACTAATTAGATTAACCGAAAATGGAGGCTAAAGACAAAAGCCAAGAAGCGTAAAACAAGAAGCACGAAAAAAGAATTAAGAAGCAAGAAACAACTAGCCAGAAGAAAGAAGAAAGAAGCAAGAAGCAAGAAGCAAGAAGCAAGAAGCAAGAAGCAAGAAGCAAGAAGCAAGAAGCAAGAAGCAAGAAGCAAGAAGCAAGAAGCAAGAAGCAAGAAGCAAGAAGCAAGAAGCAAGAAGCAAGAAGCAAGAAGCAAGAAGCAAGAAGCAAGAAGCAAGAAGCAAGAAGCAAGAAGCAAGAAGCAAGAAGCAAGAAGCAAGAAGCAAGAAGCAAGAAGCAAGAAGCAAGAAGCAAGAAGCAAGAAGCAAGAAGCAAGAAGCAAGAAGCAAGAAGCAAGAAGCAAGAAGCAAGAAGCAAGAAGCAAGAAGCAAGAAGCAAGAAGCAAGAAGCAAGAAGCAAGAAGCAAGAAGCAAGAAGCAAGAAGCAAGAAGCAAGAAGCAAGAAGCAAGTAGCAAGAAGCAAGAAGCAACAAGAAAGAAGAAAGAGTAAGAAACAAGAATCAAATGGTAATAAACAAAAATAAAAGAGCAAGAATTAGGCAGCAAGAACTAAGTCTCATGGAACAAGAAACAAGAAAAAATGAACAAGGAAAAGCAATACAAATCATAAGTACAAGAAACTTTCCCGCAGAAGAACAGAAAATCGTCGAAATAGACGAATATGCAAGAGCTTGTTAAATTTCACACCTTTCCAGTCAACCACTTCACACTCCAAATTCCGACTGAAAGGTGCATCGAATTTCGCACCCATCTCTCACACACCAAAGTGCACTTTTCAAACGCACCAGCCGCGTGTGTATGTGGAATTTTTTTTCGGCTGAGCACACGATTGAAATAAATTACATACACTCTGCTGACAAATACACGAAAATGGGACAGCTAGCCGAAACTACGATCGGTTGCGTTGCGTGCCCGTGAGAACGCGGAGCTTTTTGGCGGCGGAATAACTGCACGGCGAATACCGTACCGCCCCACTGCATTCATGGCGAAAGTGAATTAAAATACAAATGAATATTCATTTGCTGTAACCCGCAGAACGGAAGGTCTTTTTCAATACAAATTAGTGGGGGAGAAAAGGAACACCACCGTTGGGCGTGAACAGCGATTCCTGCCCATTCAATGCGGTGTCCTGAAAGACGTGTGCTGCTAACTACCCCCAACCGGGGCAGCACAAGTGCTACAAACGGGTTCTCCGTTAATTGGGAGCTACCATGCAAATGGGAAGTCGTTTATGTAAATAAGTATTTCCATTTCGATCCTTCGGTGGGGGGTAGGGATAAGAATAAACTTTCTTCCCTGTAAATTTATTGTCAGTATAATGAGAGTTAAGTTTAATCTTTCGTTTATATAGAAGCTGAAGTTTGACCGGCAAAGCAACACGTTCCGTTCGGTTTATTAAATATGCTAATTGTTTCAACTTTCTCATAGGATTACCCAGCGTAATTTTTATTTCAATACAATGAATTATTTTCAGCTGCTGTTCCCAGGCAAAGCATGTTTCGTTTGGATCAGCTAACCACCAAGTTAGTATTAACAGAATTTAATTGAACGGTTCAGAAACGCTCCCAGAAAACTCCGATTGTGGAAATTGCTTCGCCAACCATCGTTTTAATTATACCTACCCACAAAGAAAACAAACTTACTCCTCTGACGAAGCCATGCATATATGTAAGCGCATACGTTTCGCTTTGTACCGACCCGACACAGCCAGTGGACGAGAGACTGTGCTGAACGAAATTTAACTTTCGATTTATGCAACCGCACACCACCATAAAAGCAGGAAAGTTTGGCACAGCATCTGCACTTTGTTCCCAGCTTTTAGCGTCCATCCATTTCGGTGGGGTGGCGTCCTTATTAGTTTCAGTATTTACATACAGATCCAATCGATCGGCGGCGTGGTACGCTGACCGATTGTCGATCCGGTGGAACAACTTTGAAAACTGTTTGTTTATCTTAGAGCTGAATTCAATTTCATTGAAATAGTGCAACGACTGCAGGATAACACCACGATCTAGGATCGTTGGACAAACACGACTAAGCTAGCGTTTCCTCAATAGCCTCGTGAACCTATTTTCGCCCTGTTTCTACTCATTTAGGCCCTTTGGCTCCCTGTTTGAGCTTGAGCTTGTGCGATCAATCTTTAGGCCCATTGGCTCCCAGTTTGTGCCATTTAGCACCTCTTCCTCGTTAAACTACCGACTTGTTAGCGAACTACTCGGCCTAGTCCCCGACGAAGCACCCAGCCTACTCCGTCGCAGAATTCCCGAAACTACTCCGTACCAGAGTTCTCCCGAAACCGAGCCAACCAGCCAGGTACTAAGGTAAGGTTGTGATGATCTGGGCCCGATTCGCTGGTGCCCCGGCGACCCCGCGCCCGTCGTCAATCTTGTCCCCGGCAGTGAATCTTGCTTACGCCGACGGAGAGCTTCACGACAAAAGAAGTTCTTCCGATAACGATTCTTCTTTATTTTTCGCTATATTTCTATCGGGCCACCTCCGGGGTGGGGAAGGTGAATAGAAAGATAGTAGCCTTAGCCAACGCCAATACTCGCTCAGCTATATCAGCCCTTAGCATTGCCGTGTCATACTCCTTCACTAGCGTCTTTCGGATTCTGAGAGCCATCTCCTTGATGCCCTTATGGACATTGTTTCTCGCGTTCACCAAGTACTTCGCTGCCACTACTTTTGGCTTCTGTGGGGTGTGACTTATCTCGCTCTGCTCTGGCTGTTGTTGCTGTTGCTTCTCCTCCTTTTGCTCTTGTTGAATGACTTCAGCTGCTGGTGGGTGTGACCTTACCAAACCGCCGCGCCTGCTCCGTATGTGTGTGTTTCTTGTGTTTTTTTTCCATGTTGTGGTCCCATGATTATCCATCCAAGCAGGAAGCTCATGCTAGGGTTTACACTATCCATCATGGGGAGTGGTGTTCAGAGCCAGATCGGCGTAAAATCGGGAATGGTCCAACCGAACCTAGTACTACCGACTTAATGTTGACGAATTTTGAACGTACCCGGAGACCTGCCGGGACGGAGGCGCCGTGCTGTTAGCCCACTCGAGTCGGTGCAATCCTTCCTTACACAGGTAGTAGAATAGCATGCCTGTCAGCCCAAGATCGTCGTCCAATTCGTGATCCGTGTCCTGTCCGTTGACCTTCGCCATGGCCAGTATGCCGTAATCAGGATGTTATTGGCGTCGATCCTGATGTACCGATCGACATATTTAATTTCTAAAATCTTAGGATCTTAGCAGAAGCGGCACAGATTCGCCTCGTTAGAGTTGCTTTCGGACTTTTTAAGGTTTAGCAGATCCCAATGCTGCCCCATCCTCACCATATCCTAGCAACTCTCGCGAGCTCGCAGCAGGTCCGAATGGGTGAGGGAGGGAAGTTGTCAAGCCCCTGAGCACCTATTCCGGCTACTGAATTCCTCTATCGTGTGCTAGAGTGAGGAACCCTGAACAGAGAAGATAACCCCGAAACCTTACAACTCTAAACCCTCCCAAGGAGTCCGACATTCGCCTGATTCCGGATTTTATTTGAAATGGCTTTTGGAGGGGGGTTCCTGTGCTCATGCACTTCTCTTGATTCCAGGTCCAGTTAATCGTGAAAGTTACCCGAGCAAACGAAAAGCCCTCATGCTCATGGTCTAAGTTCACCCCCAGGTGTTTTGACAATGTGTGGGGTACATTCAACCTATGAAAACACCACCACCATGGTCCGGAAGATAACATTTAAAAACCATATTCTGGTATATTTATAGGTCGTTCAGACCATTTCCTGGTGTTTTGATGGTTTTGAAATTTGGCGCGAATGGTGTTTGAGCCCATGAGAATTTGCTCGGGTAGCTGGTCGGCTCACCTCCATATCAGTGCTACAAGGCATGATATTCTACATGCGCTCCTGTCTGCCTTGACCAGTTGGATGCCGTAATCGATCCAGCGATTCCGGTTGGAGGATGGCTTCCAGTTCAGTGGTGCTCCGACGACCCTATGCTGGTGTTTCATCGTGTTCGGTGCTACTCGGTGGAACTACCTCGGTAAGCAGTTCTTCGACAAAAGAATGTCTCGCGAAACCGTTGACGGTCGCGTTAATCTTGCTTCCATGCAATCTGACAGAGTGCCGAGGTGTGTCCAGCGATTTCGGTTGGATGATTGCGTCCGGTTCACTGGTGCCACGACGATTTAAGCCGGCTTTTCGCTACGAACTACTCGGAATAGTCCCCGACGGGGTTCTTTTCTATTCCGATGAAGAGTTCCTCGGCAGTGCAAGATCTTTTAAAATGCTACCCGGGCAGATACCGAGGGCGGTGCTGCGATTCAGGGTAGAGGGTGACTTCCAGTTCACTGGCGCTCCGACGACCATTTGCCGGTGCTACGTCACGATCTAATCGAACTAGTCCTTGGCGGTGGGCCTAGTCTACACCGACGGAGAAATCGAAAACGTTATCTCGACGCTGGTCGGTTAGGTGCCGAGATCAGTCGTGTGATTTCGGGTAAAAGATGATTTTCGTTTCTGAGGTGCCCCAACGACCTATCGTAAATAATACATGCACTCAGTATAGTCCCCGGTGGTAATCTAGCCTACTCCGGTCACGCCCGCTGGACACCTTTATCTTTCTTCAGCAGACTGTCTTGTCGAGTGCCAAGATCGGTCCGGTGATTTTGGTTGGAGTATGACTACCGGTTCATCGGTGCCTCGATGACCGGAAGCCCTGTATTACTACGTTGCTGGTCGTTGCTCCTCTCGCCATCTTCGTTGCAACGCTGACATGATCTGAATAACTGTTCTTTTCACCGCGTCCCATTTCGCCGACATGGTTCTCATTTCGTTTTGCCCGTGATCGAATCGCGGGCATTCGAAAACCACGTGCTCAGACGTTTCCTCTTCATCACCACACGCGATGCAGAACGGCGATCTCGCGTGACCGGGCCTATTCAGATACTTCTTGAAATAGCCATGACCAGACAAGAACGGCTGCATATGGAAGTTCACTTCTCCGAGCACTCTGTTCAACCCACACCGACAGGTATGGAATCAGTCGATGGGTTAATCTACCGTTTACAGCGTTATCTCATTGAGGATGTCACTTGCATAAGGTATCAACTCGAGGTCTTTTCTGGACTCCTCTCGTGCCTCTATCCCTATAACAGGTAGAAGGTTTATGGGAATCGTTCCAGCTATCACGTAAATTGCCTTTGACGAGATAGTTCGATACGCCCTAGACACATGCATGGCCATCAGTCTGAACGTGCTGTTCAGTCGAGATATGTTCCTCTTCGTCTGTAGTGCCGTCCCCCAAGCAGGTCATGTATATCTGGGCACCGTTAAGGAGACGCACGTCAGTAGTCGCTTTTTACTGTTACCAAATTGTTGGGCATGATATGAGATAGTACCCACTTTGACGGCCCTCCCGCATACGTGGTCAATGTGACTATTAAAGCTTAGCCGATCGTCTATCATCACTCCCAGTTGTCTAACATTTCAATTTTGCGCCAGCTTCTTGTCGGACATTCAGTCTTCCACAACATCTATTACCTCCGTTGCAAGTACCTCTAGTGATTCGCCGATCACTAGGAGCACCACGTCGTCCGAAAAAGCGACGATCTACAAACCGCTGGGGATGCTCATCTTCAGAGCTCTTTCGCACATAGCATTCCAAGGAGTTGGACCGAGTATGGAACCCTGTGGAACGCCCGCGGTTACGGTTACACTTCTGTTTTCCAACGTCAGCTTCATAAAGCGGTCGCCGGTTCAGAAAGGGAACCCTCAGTCTGTGCAGTGAATCGGCGATTGCGGCCCAACTAGCGCGGTTGATTTACGTCCAGAGTAACCATTCAGAAATGGGTTCCTCTTCTTTTTTGCTTCTGTGAGGCCTCCATAGTTTGCATAACTATTCGCATGACGTTCACAGATCTACGAAAGTGTCGTTGAATAGTGCACAGTGGTAAAAAGGTTGATGTGTAAACTAACCAGTTTTACGCACCAAACCGTTGCATATGAAGCAAAAACGTAGAACGACGACATATTTCCCTTGAAAAAGTTCAAAACCAGTGGCCGAAACGTCGGGCAGTATACAATACTCGTTCTGATTTGAAAGACCGAAAAGCCGAGGAATAAAAAACTAAATTAATAAATTTATTTTCTTCTATTTGATTCGATATTTATTCCAGTTTATGCATTTTATTTATTCTTTTCTAGTTAGATTTTTTTTTTCCAGCTTTGTCTTCATTTTTACGAAATGAGTACTTTTTACTCTTTCATTTTAATAATTTCATCCAAACCATTCATTTAACTAATTCTATTGATTTTTTTTACTTTTTAAACATCGTCAATTTTTCATTTTAATCATTCAATTCTTTTAATTTTGTTTATTTTATTAGATCAATTAATTTTGTTGATCTTATTATATTTATACATATTATTCATTTTATTTATTTATTTGATTTATTTTATGTATTATATTTATTTTATGTATTTTATTTATTTATCTTATTTATTTTATTCATTTTATCATCATACTAATTTTATTATTTTTTTCCAATGTGTGTATTCAATTCAGTGTGGTTAATTTTTATTTATTTTAAGTATTTTATTTATTTTAATTATTTTATTAATTTTAGAGCAAAGTTCCGTTTCTGGCATGCTCCATTTTAGGCAACATTGTTTTTGTACATAGTAAATCTTTTATAAAATGCTCAATACACATTTTGTTGTAATAATTGATATCATTTTTGACTTTATTTCCAAACATGAGAGTCATATTTACTATGTTTAATGGAGCTGAGCAAATGCGAATAAAATTTAATTTGCTAAGTTTTTAATTCCATTTCGCATATTCATAACATTAATGATGCCAGATTGAATATAAATGCTTTAAAGCAATGTTCCATTTTTGGTACGGTTCCAGTTTTGTCAACTGAAAAAAATATTGATGCCAGAAAAGGAATCCTACTGTAGTTATTTTATTTATTTTATTTATTTTATTTATTTTATTTATTTTATTTATTTTATTTATTTTATTTATTTTATTTATTTTATTTATTTTATTTATTTTATTTATTTTATTTATTTTATTTATTTTATTTATTTTATTTATTTTATTTATTTTATTTATTTTATTTATGTTATTTATTTTATTATTTGTTGACTGCAAACAATATTATCTAATTTTACACTTGCTGAGCTAAGCTAATTTGATGTATTTCTCTTATTAATTTGATTTATAGTAATAATTCTACTCATTTTATGAATGTGGCAACCTTAATTCATTACAGTTTTCTCACTTCATTTGTTTTATTGATTTTCTATAATTTATTCAGTTCATTCAAAGTTTATTTTTGTGCAAGATTCGGTGTTTCATCCCACCTCTAGTTGGGTGCCTACTTCGTATGAGCACTACAAACTGATAAATCATCCAACAGTGATATGTATAAGAAATGTCTCATCTCACTGTTGGGTGAAATAAATCTGTTTTTACATAATTTAATTGGACACAGACTATACTAAAAATTTATTTAAAAATCTTACTTTAAAACGTAATTTATGCACTTACAGTCAGGGCCGGCGTAACGCTTTTAGTCCGTGTGGGTAGTAAGATAAGCAAGTTATACGAAGAAATATCTTGTCTACGTATCCGCCCGGGAAGTACAGATTGATGGTGTAGTCTCCAACATGGGCCTTAATTGCGAAGATCTGTTGAAGTATGGTCTGTTGGCATGGACTGTGTAAATGTAAGGTTCCTTCAATAAGATCCGTCGAGGTCCGTTGAAGTAATAATAAATAAATAAATAAATAAATAAATAAATAAAAATAAAATAAATAAATAAATAAATCCTGGTTTACTTCCGACATAGATCTTAACTTCCATCATTTTTGCATCATTCCCTTGGACCGAGCAAACTCTATGGAGGAGTGTTTTTGGGGCTCAAGATGAACTATTGTTTCAATCGAATTAACTTTTACTCGGTACCAGAAACCGGCTGATCGCAAAATATGACCATTGTCGATTCGAACGAAACTTTACATTTGTGTTCGGTTTATGAATCTCCATGATTTTCTCTGGCAATTGCAGTATTCTAATACAAGGGCAATTTTTCAAAAGGGCGTAGACGTTTATACGTGCAATAATTTCAATTTTTTTTTTGTTCGATTGCACTATTTTATACAGTAAAACTATCTGAGAATGAGTTACGAGGAATGAATACTTCTACACGAAAAAATATACAAATAAAAATTCAAATTGCAAAAAAACCCATTTCGTCTAATTTTTTATATTTTGTCAACAAAAACCTAAGGAGAAAAATATTTTGAATGTTATTTCATGATGGAGAAATTATCCGAAAAAAAGTTTTTCTAACAATAGCTTTATACATGTTTTTAAATTTCATACTAATTGACATACAAAACTGTAATTTGATTACAGAATATAATTCTAAGTATCATTTAAAATTAAAATGCATTTAACAAATATCTTCTAAAATGCGATAGTTTTCGAGATATTTGGAATTTTGCTCAAACAAGAACAATTAATTCATGTAATTATTTCCTTTTTAGAAGTTATTCTAGTTACCCCATCATAAATTGTCAAAAGTTTCACGTTTATCGTTTTACAGACATAAAAGAAGCTTTTTCAGTGTATTTGGATTATGGAGAAGCTTTAAATAAAAAAGTTTTCCTAACAACAGTTTCCTTTTGACAAGTTTTCAGAATTCCTACTATTTGCAGTCAAAAGAAGAATATTATTTTTGAATATGATTCTGAACACCATTTTAAATCAAAATTCTTATAACAAAAATTTTCTGAAATGTGGTAGTTCTCGAGATATTTTAAATTTTGTTATAACAGCTCAATTATTTTGTTTTATTACGTCCTTTTCAGAAGTTATTAGCATTTCTCCATCAACAACAATTAGTTTTTCATAAAGCCCATAACATTTCCTGTAACTTTCCCATTGATATCATGGCGATATTGTAAACCATTTGAAAGCTACATGAAAACAACCAAAATATAATTCAACTATATTGTTTAATCATCAGATCATATGGTTGAATATACTTTGATTGTTTTTATATAGTTTTCAAATGGTTTACAATATCGCCTTGATGTCAATGGGAAAGTTACAGGAAATGTTATGGGCCTTACGAAAAACTAATTGCTGTTGATGGATAAATGCGAACAACTTTTGAAAAGGTCGTAATAAAACAAAATAATTGAGCTGTTAAAACAAAATTTAAAATATCTCGAGAACTACCACATTTCAGAAAATTTTTGTTATAAGAATATTGATTTAAAATGGTGTTCAGCATCATATTCAAAAATAAAATTCTACTTTTGACTGCAAATAGTAGGAATTCTGAAAACTTGTTAAAAGGGAACTGTTTTTAGGAAAACTTTTTTATTTAAAACTTCTCCATAATCCAAATACACTGAAAAAGCTTCTTTTATGTCTGTAAAACGATAAACGTGAGACTTTTGACAATTTTTGATGGGGTAAATCGAGTAACGTCTAAAAAAGAAATAATTACATGAATTAATTGTTCTTGCATTTTGCAAGATATTTGTTAAATGCATTTTGATGAAATTTAAAAACATGTATAAAGTTATTGTTAGAAAAACTTTTTTGGTGATAATTTCTCCATCATGCAATCACATTCAAAATGTTTCTTTTCTCTTTAGGTTTTTGTTGACAAAATATAAAAAAATAGAAAAAATGGGTTTTTTGCAATTTGAAATTTTATCAGGATTTTTTTTTTGTGAAAAATGACACATTTTTTTTTTCAGTGCATATTTTTTTCGTGCAAAAGTATTCATTCCCTGTAACTCGTTCTCAGATAGTTTTACTGTATAAAATAGTGTAATCGAACAAATTTTTTTTGAAATTATTGCACGTAGAAACGTCTACGCCCTTTTAAAAAATTGCGCTTGAGTCAAAATAATCTTATTGAATGTGGAAAATGTTAAGTCTTCCATGCCGGTTAAACCTGTAAAGTTTTATCGGAATCTAAGATGGTCGGTTACGATTTTAGAGATTTTCGGACGGATCTTCATGGAATTCCTCAGATATTGAAGTTGTCACTGTTAAGTCTGAATCAACAGTACAAACCTTTGCATTGCTCCCATATTCATCCCAGGGAAGCGTTTTAGACCGCGCTAAACCTGTACTCTCATTTCAGCTGGTTCTAAAAGACTGCAACTAGCACGGTATGTCATGAGGATATCTTCACGATGCTAATCGATCTACCTTACTGCACGATCGATCGGTACGATCATTGTCGTCAATGCGATAATCGTGTATTCTTTCTGCGATGTGATCATAGCTCAGGGATAGTATAAGGGTTTGTGTATTGGGGTGGAATCCCAATGGTTGCAGGTTGGAATTCTGCCCCTGCAAGGATTTTTTTCACATAATTGCTTTCGTTTAACTCACCATTTCGATTTATTTTCCTCATAAAAATACGTCTTGTATATGAAATACAATATGGGAAGTTCACGATTGCTTTATTTGAAAAAAATATTCCAAATAGCCTTGGTTTGGATTATTTCACATTGCTCAATTTTGGATATTGAAAAGGCGGACGCTTAGCATTAGAAGGTGATATTTAGTAAAGAGAAAGCTTTAACGAGTTTTTCAGTATTTCTTATCAGAGAACATTAGAAATTCTTGCAAATTTCATGGAACAATGGAAATTTTGGGTTCCTAGGGTATCAACAAACCATGGTTCTATGGGATGGATGTGGGTTGTGACTTCATTAATATCCAAATATAATTCATTAGATGCATATCTCCGGCGTATTGGAGTTGTGGAGTGCGGTCTCTGCGCTTATGGTAACAGTTATCACGACATCAAACATGTTGTCTGGTCGTGCGCTTAGTACTATAGCGGCAGATCTGCTCTAATCGATTCCTTTTGGTCTCATTCCAGTTTGAGATGTACTAGCTAGTATCGGTTACCTTTGTACGTCTCTCGTATACATATTTTTTAAAACAAAAAATATCCTAATTTTGCTATATCCTCTCTTTTGGGTGATATGCTAACAGCTACCTGGAAATCAGGCCCCAATAGAATTTCTATCGAATCCAAAAAGGATCAGTCTGCGATCCGGTTCGTGTAATTTTCCATTTGCCAAACAGCTCACTTTCCCCACATAAAGTCTCTGCCAGTCTAATATTGGAATCCATCCCTCTTGTGTATGTCGTTTGATATTTTAAAAATTTTGTTAGTTGAGTTAAATACAAAATACGCAAAAGATAATTTGTTTCCTTTGTTTTCATGGTCAAAAATATCCGAATAAAAAACCTTTTTTATGAGCCACTGATGATGAAACACCCTTAAGTAAATTGGAATGGATTTTTTTAATAAAATGAATAAATCAATGTAGTCATAGTTATAGAAATTGTTTACTAATAATTCTTTGGGTTAGATCTAGATTTATCAAACCACTGCGCCACAGATTATCGCCTAAAGAGTATTGTCAATCGCATAAATTTAGCCTATTTCCTTAAGACGTACTTATTATAAACTATTGCCTTCTTCAAATGCAACAAAAGTTTTTGAAAGCTCACCCGACGGACGAGACGACTGCACCAAAGCCCGAACGCTTTCCAATCGGCGAAATCTTGCGGTTCCACTGCCACCCATGGTGAGAATATACATAGAAACTATACATTACCGGTAAACTTCTCACTAGTCCCACCCAAAATGATAAGACAAACTTTTCCGGCTCCCATCGAAATTTTTTACCTAGCAATGCTTGTATCGAGAAGCGAAGCATACGCAGTCGATATTGAACCAAACCCCTACTCAGGACCGAACCGCGCCCTCTCTCGCTCTCAAAGAACTGCGAAACATTTTACGCCCAAGTTAACTTTTGCCGCCCTTTCCACTCTGCAACGAGTTGTTTTGTGAGAACATTTTGTCCTCGCCATAAGGCTGTATCTGTCTGTGTATAGATCCATACCAAAACCAACGTCACAGTTTCAAAATTTTCATCTTTGCAAATATTATCCTGGTGGCCTCGTCACACCCTCGGCCGGCCGTCCCACGACTTTCGTACGTTACAACCCAATCGCCGGATAGCCACTCATCGAACGCAGCGTACCGGAAAACAAGTCAAAGTTCATATTTGTACTAGCTAGCTAAAGCTGTCTTCCCTAATGGGCGCCGGGAGAGTGAGGGATGACGGGGAGTAGGTAAGCCACACCGAGAAGAAACTGTTCCGATGCACCATATCCAATATATGTTCAATAAATCCATGCACAAGCTTCCCGTTCCAGTTTGCAGACAGTGCTGGCTGATCGTGTATGCGCGTTCGAGGAAACGAAGAAGGTCCGGGAAAATTTTATCAAACCATGCTCTCAAAGACCTGACGCTGTGTTTCCCTTCGAACATCACATCGTTCCTTGAAATTGCGTACACGTGTTTCGTTAAGAGGTAGCTTATTTTTTTCCTAGGCAATGTTCGAAACTTGATAAATTTTGTTATAACATGTTCTCGATCGAGGAAATGTTACTCACATGAGCCAGAGTTTGAGATGAACGGTCCTCCCCACAGCAAGGTGTCCTCGGCACATTGTTCCAAGTAGGTAGCAGGTACATACAGCAGGAATGAAAGGCAGCGCATTGTGAACCGAAGGAAAAGGGGGGGGGGGGGTTCATGTTACAAATTTGCGATTATGAAAAGCTTGTTCAGCTGAGAAAAGTTGTTCGGCCGGAGGCTTTCGGCAAATAATGAAAAGCTTTGAAGGGAAATTTGAGCCGATTCTTGCTCGAGACAAGTATTCGAAGCAATGGGGATGTAGGAAATAAGATGCGGTTAAGATGTTAGGGTAGGTTTAACTATTCTCTGGAGGCATGCAATGAATATTTATGTGGTAGTTTTGTTCGAATATCGATATGGCGTATGTGACTGTTATGTCACACCTCAAATTAATTAAACTTGCGTTCGTTCGCAAATTATGGCTGATTTCGTTATTGGATTCCGGCCGCTATAAATTGGCTCGAAACTGTCCCTTTTATATGGAATTTGTAAACATTAGAGCGTGCCGTGAAATTAAAAAACTGAAATTAAATAAGATTGCCAAATTCATAAAATAAGTAGAATGATTCCTATAAATGAAATTAAGGGGAGGTTCTCAAATCTCAAATCAAATCTTTCAAAGATTCTATTTTTTTGCATTTTTTGAAAGATATAAGTGTCTACAACTATATTGTGTTAAACGGCTTTTTCGATCGGCGCATCCAAAACATTTCTACAGGCCATTGTTCGAAGCGGCATCCTGGCTGTCATGGGACGCTCTTGGCTCGAGACTCACGGCGCAGGTAGAAACCTTTTCATAGCATTACGTTCCCAGAATACTTCACGTTGCACTGTACCCAAGTAACAATTGAAGTTTTATAGCACGCTACAAGTGCAATCTAAGTTTTATGATTGGCTATAAAGCAACCATAAAACCTCAATTGTTACTAGGGTACATAGGTACAGGTCTCGACAACGTATTTTATGGCTTGATATGTAGAGGGCACCATTCTGTCACGACTGAACTGCGTCTGCTTGCATCGTATCTGAATAGTTAGAATTCTGGAGCTTTGCATGCAAAGCCCCGGAACACTGGCGCGTGTTTTGTCTATCGTAAACACTGGCGAACACTGGCGCGTGTTTTGTCTATCGTAAACTATGCCGAATTTGTTTAAAAAGGGCATTCGTGGCAGTAAAAGGCGCAGTAGTCGACCCTTATCGAAGGCATTTAAAGAGAAGAAGTTTTTCCGCCGTGCATTCAACCGTTTATCTGGAGCAGGATTAGCCTTCAAACTCGTGGTGAAGTGCCAGTGCAACACGCGGTATGTGGGATTGAGTCCCACTATCGGCAATTCGTATGAAATACACCGCCGTTTCATCTTCGGCATTGTGCATGTTGGGGGCCGGGTTATAAAACTAGAAGACTTGTATAGCCGCAAACTTGTTCAATGGAAGAAACTCGTCATTGCTGAAGACTATAACGCGCTGAGAGCTGCCGTTGGGTCTGCAGCAGCCCATTTCGCCCTGATCTCTGATAAACAACGTCTGCAAGCTGCCGAATGCAAGGTGTCCGGATACGCGAGGACTGCTTATCTGAAGAAGAGAAATTTGAGGCGGAGGAAGGACTGTTATATAGACCTGACATCGCAGACTAATTTTGAGTTATCCAACAACTACAGAAAACGGTGGAAATAAAAAAATTTTGGTCAAAATTGATAAAGTCACAATTTAGTCCGCCATATTTAAATCGCCATATTGATCGGCCATTTTGAATTTCGAAAAACTGCCGTCAGGTTTGTAATCAGCAATGTCCAAAACTCATAAGTCCAAGTACCCGTTTCTACCCGATCTTAGGTCACTCCTCCAATAAATTTAATTTGCTCTAGAACCTTTTTTGCTTTTCTCCCATAGAAAAGACTTTTAGGGTGATTGCATAATCACCCTAAAAATCGACTTTTCAAACGATGCCCGGAAGGCTGAGTCTTATATCCTATTCGACTCAATTCGTCGAGTTCGGCAAATGTCTGTGTGTGTGTTTATGTGTATATGTATGTATGTATGTATGTGACCAGAAAAATGCACATCGGTTACTCGTAGATTGCTGAACCGATTTTCTGAAACTTAGTCTCAAATGAAAGGTGCAACGTTTCCATAGGCTGCTATTGAATATCATTCTATTTCGGTTCTTGAGTTACGGGTTGAAGAGTGCAATCACACATAAAATTCCCATATAAATTGTATGTTATCTAATAGATGCAAAATCACAAAAAATGTCTTCTAAATAGCTTGGATTTAAAGTTTAATCTCATCCCGATCAGAATGAAATAACAAGATTATAACAGAACACAATTTTTGTAACATATTGTGTTATAAATTAGGTCTCGTTAGTAGTTAAAATAACAGAAATTTATGACAAGTAACAATGCGAGATATAGTTTTGAAATATTTCTGTTATGTGTTTCTGATCGGGATAGATTCCCAATCAAACCCACGTTGACTACTTTGGACACCTTAGGCAGAACCGAAAGCTTCGGGAAAGTGGTCAAATTCCTGAAACGAAATTACATCTGCTTCTTAGAAATATCTGACTCTATTCTCTCAAATTTGATCTCAAATGAAAGCTACAGCATCCCTATTGACTGCTATTAAATTTCGTTGGAATCGGAGTTCTGGTTCCCGTGTGCGGTCACATGCGAAGTTCCCATGCAAACCGGTTTAATCATTTTATCTAAATGATGCAAAACTAATTGAAATGAGTTTTAAATTGCTTGAAATTGTTGGTCCAGATCACTAATTGCAAATCTAAGTCTCTTTGACCAAATTGAGAACTATTGAGGATCCCAGAAAAGCGAAGAAAATGGCCATGTTCAAAAATTAGATTCGCACCTGTTTCTCATACAGGGTGTTTGGTTCATGGTTAAGAACCTCTCGAGAGATGATTGATTGTCATATTTGGAGAAAAAAATCGTTCTACACATACCATGAAATTTCAACCGTTACTAAGTTATTGAACTTTTTGTGTTAAAAACTTAGTTGTCTTAAAATAGCGCTAACTCAAAAAATATACTTTGTATTTCAAATCTTTTAGATCCATTGGATAGGTGAGAAAATTTTCCACTGAAAAATGTCCTGAAATGTTTAAGCTAATGAGGTTTAGTAATCTTTTCACAGTAATTTATTTAAAATTTAACAATTTTGATCGATTTTTCGTTCACTTCGCGAAAATCTTAATAGTTAACATCACCATTTTAATAATTCAAATTGTTGGTCTTGAAGAAATGTATAATTTGTTATTTGGCATGATACACTTATCTTGTCTTGTTTTCATGTGTTTGGGTTATTGAATTTGGATGTTTTTATCTCAGATTCACTAATACTAGCTCTAATTGAAAAAAGTATGGCACTTATTGTACCTTTTCTAATTTTTATTCGAAAGCCAGAAAAATTTTGCAGAAAAAAATGTATTAATACCTTTGAGTTAAGTGAATTTAGCATTCTTTAATTAGTTCAAAGTTAGTGTTATTACTAGCATTTTCATTATTTCCTTAAAATAGTAAATAATAAACTTCACCATTATTATCATGGAAATAATGCATCTCAGCAAGTTCTACAATTCTTCGTTTGACTCTATTCAATTATCTCTTTTAGTTTCGAAGCAAAATGATTTTTATCTTCTCGTTTCATATGCAAAAAAAAACGATTTCGAACCCACTACATTTGTGATGAGGACATGCTGTGTTAACTATTAAATTGCAGCGAAATGAACAGCGATAGGAATAAAGTGTCAAATAAAAGTTGTTGTATAGAATATTAAGGGGCACCAAATGAACAATAGTGACGATAAATTTAGTTGATTAATAATTATAATAATTACAAAACTCACAAAAAAAACGCAAATTTTGAGTTATTTTACTAGTAAAAAGTCATTTAGTACACTTAACTAAAAGATATCTGTACATACACCGAAAGGAAATTTTCTCAGCTTTCCAATGAAGCCCAGGTAATGGCGATATAAAGCATATTTTTTAGATTAGAGTCATTTAAGAACTTGCAAGTCAATTGCACGAAATGTTTAGAAGTGAAATTACAAGGAAACTTCTCGAGATAGGAATATTATGTTTAAGAACAAATTATAAATCGTCCCCAAACCCAACTTTTGGATAATATATATTGCTATAATCATAATTCATTATTTTCAGAAAATTAACAAAAACCTCATAAATCACACTTACTTTTAACTACTTTAAAACTAAACTAAAGGTAATTAAAACTAATTAAGTGAGAGAATACCATTCAATAGAAAATTTTCTCACCTTTCCAATGAAACTAATTTTTTTTAAAATACGAGTTATACTTTTTGAGTTAGAGGTGTTTTAAGGTAAACAAGTTTTTTTACACAAAAAGTTCAATAACTCTGTGCCGGTTGAGATTTGATGGTATGTGTAGAACGATTTTTTTCTCCAAATATGACAGTAAATCACCCCTCGAGAGATTCTTAATCATGAACCAAACACCCTGTAAATTGCTGACTCGATTCTCACGATCTTCGTCTTAAATGAAGGGTATAGTATTCCCATTGATTGCTGCCGAATTTCATTTGAACGAAGTATTGGTTCCGGAGTTGAGTAAAAGAATCCGATCAAACGTGAATTTCCAATATAAAACATTTTACCTTTCTCTTATAGAAAGATTATGAAATCATACTGAAAATCTATTGTTTAACCGAGGTCCGAAGAGCCGACACTCATACGGTTCAATGAAATCTCATGACTTCGGAAGAATCCGGTCGACACGAGCGACACAAAAGCAAGACTAACCTTTACGGACGGCTCCTGCACAACGAGGATGAAGACGGACCGCTACAAGTATATTTGATATCCACTGTGAAATGGCAGTGCTGCCAACACAGCAAGTATGCTATAAGCTGCATTAGCGAAGGGTAAGAGACTAGGTGATTAAGTCTTTACCTCACACGTTCATTGAGTTCGGCAAATATGTGTGTGCTTATGAGAGTGTATGTGTATGTATGTATGTATGTACTATGTATGTATGTTACCAACAATCGCACATCGGTTACTCGAAGATGACCGAACCGATTTTCTCAAACTTAGTCTCCAATGAATTGCTATTGAATTTATTTCTGATGCGACATCCGGCTTCGGAGTTAATGGATGAAAAGCGCGGTAATACAGTAAATCTTCATATAAACCGGAACCACCATGATACCTATGATGATGCAAAACTTATTAAATTTGGTGTAAATTATGTAGATTTCCCGCTTTGAACACGTTGGCCACCTACGACGGCGTTGACCGCAGGAGAACTTGCCAATATTCACAGTTAATTTCACACACTTAAAATTCTTGACCCATGTCCACCATCTTCCCAATTTGAAATGATTGATACAATGCTTCAATTGGTTGCTGTTTTTTATTCAGTTCGTTTATTTAATAGGCCCAAATGTGTTAGCTTGGCGGTGCCAAATTCTTTTGTTTTTACATTTTAAATTGTTTTTATGAATATTTTTAAATCAGGGAATCCAGTATTGTATATCAAAGAGGGGGAGTAATAGTTTTTTGTGTAGAATTTTACAGTTATTTTAAAACTAAAAATATTGTTTGGTATACAAAACGGGGAAAAAGCTTTTATGATAAACCAGCTAATACCCATCGCGCGCTGCTACGATTTTCAACGAAATAGGAGGAAAACACAATTTGTTCCGTAGCGCCATCTGGCGGGCAGATAATCCCCAACCAATAGCACACAAACACGCTCCACAACAAATGCCTACTGTGTGTAATTTTTTACGTAAATCGGTTAAGCTGTTTGGGAGTCTATAAATCAAAGTTTTAATAAAGAATTAAAATTACAGCTATCTTAGAACTAAAATACAAAATACAAATTTGTTTTTTTTTGACGGGTACTTATGCTTGGTCAAGATATTCAGAGGGGGACTTATTTCGAATATCGGTCTAACAGCAGTTGTGTCATGGACAGTGGAGAGAAGGCGTGTAAGATGACAGGGAAAGAGGAGCAAAACTTTTAACTTTCGGGCAAGCGGGAGATCATCGACACAAATTAGCGTCTCATTCTAGTAGGTCGTCGAGTACCGGGTTGGCGGATGGTATTCTTCGGACCCGCGGGGAATGCTTCAAGAGTCATCGTACCTCTAGTCGCCCTCGCTTCAGTTTCCTTCTATGCAGGAATAGTGACTCTGGTCAGGTCTACAAGGTAAGACAGGAAGCTTCTAGAAACGAGAAATAAAAGGAAGAGTCTAAATGGGGTTATATATCGTTTTTATAAAAGTGTAAATAAAGGGCATACGGGGGAGATCGCGATTTGCCAGCATATCTCGAACTAGGATATTGGATGGTCCTACCCGAAGGGAATCTTTTAACTGAGACCTGGCGTCACAATATCCGGCGCACGCCCAGACAACGTGCTCGATGTCGTGTGACGCCACCCGTGCCGAGGGATGAATGGCGGGGGGGCATCAATACTTCGAACCCCAACTCTATGTAAAACAAGGACTGAGATCCGAAGTGCTGACAAATACCAAGCCGCGCACGGAGCCTGTGGGACACCAGGGCGCACCCCACAGTATTTTTGCCCTTACCCTGTCAAGCGGAGCTCTGACAGTGTTGACTTTCTTTCCCTAGCTATTCGTGGGAACAGAACGGGAAACACTAAGAAAACTGTAAACATGAGTTTGGATGAGATTGCGGCGATGGAGGTGGAAGAAGAGAAGGATTGCGCGGAAAGCAAACTTGGAGAGCTACTGAAAAGTGGTTCATTGGAGGATGACGTGTCCCGCACTTCGTCCATTCTCAACTCTCCACATAGAGACGAGGATCGGACAGTTGCCAAGGAGGACACATACCAGTTCGGTGTAGCAAACGGTGGGTTGGAGGGCTCCGAGAACAAAACAAGAGGAACAGGAAGAACTCGTCACTTAAGCGGAGCGGCGAAGAAACGCTATGGGTGACTGCTGAGAAACGGCCACAACCTCACTGAAGCGCTAGAGTTGGCAAAAAACCCCAATAGGGAAGGCACCATCCAAGCGGCAGCGTTCGACGGACACGGAGTCACCGAACAACAGTGGGTGCAGGAAGGAACGGCAACGGCAAAAAATCACGGATCATGATCCTAGACAGCTACTAAAAACTGAGCAGCGCCCAACTTTCAACGAAATGGCCAAGTTGTACTCGATGACCATTATCCCAGTTGGGTACCCTGCGAATACCCTCAGCCATGAACAACTGAATGCTACTCGATGCGCGCTGATCGATAGCGTCATGGAGCAAAGCTCAGGCAATACGAGACCCAAGTTTAGGAAGTGCACCTACAAACAAGGGTATCTCGAAATCGCATAGGTTAGACAAAGATACAGCTAAGTGGCTGAAGGATGTCACATCTGCGATCGAGCCCTGGGAAGGCACAATGGTAGAGTTCCTGTTGGCGGTAGATGAGGCTTCAATGAAACTGATAACCTCCCAACACAACCAGCTGAACTACGTATTCGGAAAGGCTATAATGCGCCAGCTGAAGTGGGGGGCGGTCTTCGCCGAACGTGGAAGTTCTAGGCAAGCGTGGACTGCAAAAATTCCTGTGGGTGACCCAACACAGAGCACCTCCCAATGGACTTCTGACCACAGCAAGCCTGCAGCGACGGTAACGAGTGCATCGGTGGCAGCCCATCTCACGAGCTATACACAAAAGCACCCTACCGTAGGCAGCTGAGGATTTCGACGAAGATCCGTCCGAAAATCTTTAAAACCGCGACCGACCATCTTAGATTCCAATGAAACACATTTAACCGGCATGGAAGACTAAAGATTTTCCACATTCAGTAAGATCAGTAAGAACAATTTTTAAAAAGGGCGTAAACATTTCTACGTGAATTATTTTCAAAATTTTTTCGTTTGATTACTCTATTTTATACAGCAAAACTTTCTGAGAACGATTTATAGGGAATGAATATTTCTGTATGAAAAAATATACACTGAAAAATAGGGTTCGCCGCGGTTGCAGTAATTACCGCAACCACGCGGTATTTACCGCACCCGCACCGCAAAAACTGCGGTGCGGTGAGTCACTTTTTCTCGCGGTTGCGGTGCGGGAAATGAGCTTTTACCGCGCGGTATTACCGCAACCGCGCTTCAAAAAATAAATGATAAAGTCTGCAGTATGCATTAAAAAGTGAATTAAAACTATGACTTTAACCATTTGAGAAGGACGCAACTAGATTTATTTTCTTAACGAATGCTTAGCAATGTCATTATTAGGAAAATCTCTCTATTAGAACATTCTACTTTTACTTATTACTCTACAATAGAGAAACATAAGAAACATTTGATTGCTCTAATTTCCATAGACTTGACAATGTTTTGAAAAGAAATCCGAATACAATCTGTATTAGACCTATCGCTACTTGATTTTTTACATTTTGGTTATGTATTTGTGTTTGTTACTGTTACTAAGAAATAAAATCTATAAGCTGTGTCCAATATAATTTGGCACCATTATTTTTACGACATATTTTGAACACTATTTATTTTATATTTTTATTTTTTTTTTATTTTTGACTACAGAGGTTTTAACCTTAGGGTCATTCGCCTCTTTTCGGGGTAGAGAAAACTCTTTTGGAAAATCTCTAACCCTATGTGCGGGGTTGGGAAAGAAACACAGGTGGGCTCCGTACAAGGCAATCAATTTACGATTGGCGACGTTCTTATTGATGAAATTCAACATGTTTTATATCACTGTATTGGGATAATATATAGAAGTACTGGTGTTTTTCCTTGATTTTTTTGTGAATTTCTTTTAAGAGTTAAAGGTGATTTTTGCTATGTAAATGCGAAAAACGTTCATTTCATTTTCATGTGGCAAAATCATTGAAAATATAAAAATTTAAAGAAAAAAATATGCAACTTTATTATTCCATTTTTTCAAATAACTGAAGGATAAATAAATTAAAAGTTTTTCTATTAGTTGTTGTGGAAGAACGTTTTTGAATGAATAATGATGAAATACAGCTACATTTCATAGGACTTCAGTGCCATGCTAATAATTAGAGAAATGAGAATGTTTTACCTTGTTTCGAAAGTATTTGTCTAAAAATGTACGGCATTTTATTAATAAAACTTGCAAATTTGTATTTTTTCATAAATGTTACATTCTGAGGAGTCCATCAAATCTAATTTTCGTGTAAATAAGAATAACATTTTATTATATATGCTTGTACAAAATAAATGAATAATTTTTCAACACAATTTAAAAAAAAACATTATATTTACCGCATTACCGCGCGGTGTGGTGGGGTAAATGCAGTGCGGTTGCGGTAAGCGGTGCGGTTTTATTATTTTTTTGCGGTTGCGGTGCGGACTATCCATTTACCGCCCACATCCGCACCGCGACGAACCCTAAGTAGGATTAATTACTAAAACACACCACCAAATAACAGACTGATATTTTTGATGAGTATTCCGAAGACACCATTTTGCTTAATCCAAACGTTTCAAAGTAAACAATCAATCATTATTTTAATAACGAATTCTGCCAAAACGGTTGATTTATTTCGAAAACGCACGCGTAAGCCAATGCTACCACATAGAAAGTCGTTAATTTTGATACAGGAACCTCCTGAACTTGCAAGGATGAAGGTTTGGTTTATAAGCGGTCATTGTGGATCAAGCAATAACTTCCATTGCTTATACGAAAATTGAAAAGACTAGACTATCTACTTTCACAGTTATTCTATGTTCTATTATTAAATTAACACTTTGCTTCGATTATGTTTCATTCATTACCCACCCCGCCTTTTTTAATTTAGAACCTTTTCAAGCTTGTCCACATGTTCCAGCATCAAACCGGTCGATGCCATTTGAGTTAGATAATATCCTCTAGGCACACGTTTCCGCATTTACCGATCGGAAGCCATTAGCTGTTCATGTTTTCAAGTCAACAAACACCGGATTCCACTAGCGGGAATCGATAACTGGTTGCCCCCTGCTGAGTGCCAAGAAGCTTACCACTGTGTCCGTAGTCAGCACCAGGAGTGATAATATTTATCTACTTCCTTTTCCGCCACCGCAAAATTTCCAGCAGCAGTCGGCATTCCCAATGCCGGTTGATTGTGGGCTAGTGCTAGTCGATATTTCAATTGGAATTTTCGACAAGCTTTCGGCTTTTCCTTAATTGAATTCGATTCGGGAAGGTCGGCCGGTCGGTCTGTGGAGAGAAGGACTTTTCCATGGGAAATAAATTCCATGTTCGTTATCGGCATTATCATACTCAATTACGATATTCCAACTTCGAGTCCAGCAGCCGTGTGCCGGTGTGCCGACGCTTGCTGAAGCACCGGAAACGTAGTGAAACTAATTTAGGATAAAACTTTCTCCTCATCTGCCCGGTTCTGTGGTTGCGAACCGGGCGAGCACCGGATAATACACGCGTGAATACGATCATAAAGTTCAGCTGCATGTGTGGCCTGTTGTATGTATATATGGAAATGCTCGTTTTACAGCCAAACCACAAATAAACCACGCGAAAAACGTTTTGCTCTCGGCTTTGATGGTTAGCAAGATACAGCTTTCTGCTCTGCTCTGGCGGGGCTGGAAGCAGCGTACGTGCATCTGATTACCGTGTAGCTGGACTAGGTACCAACCTACTAGTGCCCGATGTGGTTGCGGAACTGCGGTGATTTTGCCTCAAAGATACGTAGTTCCCTGATGATCGGTGGTTGGACTGAGTTGTTTTAATGTACTGCTGGACACAATCGTTTGGAATGAAAGTTGCGCTCCGACAAAATGGTTATGTCAACATATGTTGCAATGCTTTGTTGGAAAGTGTCTGAGTGAACAACCAAATTATCCAAATGTCCCAAAAGCCAGGATCATCGTCGGACCCACGACGGCGCCACACATACCAACCTGCCCCTGTCACCTATCGCCGAAGTTCGACCCTTGATTGGCTCAGCTTAAATTTCGAGTCCTCGCTAATTATGTTGCTACCCACAATTGGCCGCAATTTCCCCATAACTAATTTATTGGTTTTCATTAAAATTTTCACCCATCCCATTCATTCGTGCGGTTATACAAGCGTGGTTGGTTGCTCGTACTCTTTTTCCAAGTGAAATCCAAAGCCGACTGCAGAAGCTTGTACGTAATTGAGACTGTCCGGTCTGGTAATGAGGTCGGGTTAGTACATACATACCGAGTGCACCTGGTGCCGCCAACCGGCATGGTAGCCAGGACACGACAACGGTCGGCTCACTGGAGTTGGCTTGTTTTGGTCATTATTACGACACGTAAATCAGACTCACACGGTTGCAGGTTATGTTGAACCGATAGAAAGAAGAAAAAAAAACTACTAGCAGAAAGGCAGTGGGAGCAATTTTGCCCGATTCGAATTAATTTGTTCAGTACGGTGCCGGAATAGGGTGATGTATGTTATTTGATTGCACCATTGAGCGCATTGGTTTTGAGAAACAGGGACCAACTGAATCTGTGTTAGAATGCGTGGGTTGCTTTTCACTTGCCTATGAATATAATTCATTTAACATCGATTCTAATCATTGGGGTATAATTGTTCCACTAACATGAAATGGCTTGCAGAATGCAGAACATTTTATGGACCTACTACACATATGGATTCATTGATTTTTATTTCTGAAGTTAATGAAACCATAGCCATTATGGCGAGTTGTTTTGAAAAAATACATCAACCTATAATCAACTTAACTGGCGGGGGAAGTCAATTACTTAATTCACGTTTGTTCACTTTTAACAGCTGATTGTTTTTATTTTCTGCATCGGTGTGGGTTCATATTCTATGTTTTTGTCTGGCATGCAAATTGATTGTAATAAAAAGTTTGAAAATAAGCATTCGACCCGTGGTTATTTATGCCCATTTTGTTTGTAAACAGCAACGTTTTTAAACTGGTAAAACTTTTGATTTAGGCCAGATTTGCTCACAAAAATAAGTAAGGGTAATAAATTAAATTTCATTTGAGCTCAAACAGTTACAGCTATCAGCTCTAGAACTGAAGTTATTGTAATAGGTTCTGATTGAATTCCGATGGAACAGTGCTGCCAGCCACAGTTTACGTTTACGACAGTAAATGAACTTTTCGTTATTCGTTCATTATTTTGCAATGCTATTGAAAACTGTTTAAATACAGCAATTTAGGCTGTCTTCGATTACGTTCTCCACACATTTGTAAACGATTTAGGAGAATTGTATTGAGCATTGGAAGGTAAAAACTGAGCAGCTTCTATCACTGCGAGAGAAGCATCTATCTTTATGAAACAAGATTTTTCATGTTTCCTGACCCCACCGTTTTTAAGGCAAAATAGTATTAAAATCCTATATGCACTAGAAAAAAAGTTGGACATGAAAGAGTTAAATGCCGTGTATCTAATCCATATAATAAAGAGACAAATAACTGCGAATCTAAAACAATCAGAATGGAATCAGACTTATTACTACTGATATACCAGCAATCCCATGAAAAAAAGTTATACGATCTCCCAGAATTCTGCAATATTTGGTAGAATCGTTCCTCACAGAAAAATATTAGATGCATATTTTTTTTATTTCGTCATTAGGGTGTCTCTTTCTACGTTAGACTGGTTCAAAAAATTGTGATTTTTCAAAAGTTGAATTTTTCAAAAATTCATAACATTTGAACCGCTGAACCGATTTTCATGGGTTATAGGTCAAATGAAAGGCTGAGGGTCGTGCTGACTAACTCAAAGCAGGCAAACGATATTGCTTGCTGCGAGCACTTTACGAAGGACTATCACGTGTATATTCCAGCTGTGAAAGTACAGTCTGAAGGCGTTGTCACCGATGACAGTTTGACATGCGAGGATCTGCTGCAGTACGGGGTTGGCCGTTTCAGAGACCGCTTACTTCAGCCAGTGAAAATACTCGAGTGCAAGCGTTTGCACTCAGTAGTAGTTGCGGGGGATGGTTCAAAAACGTACCCCCAATCAAACTCTTATCTGTTGACCTTCGCTGGTACCGCTTTGCCAAATTACGTTCTCTTGCACAAGGTTCGTCTGCCTGTGCGTCTGTTTGTGCCGCGGGTCATGAATTGCACAAAGTGTAAACAATTGGGTCACACAGCCACCCATTGTAGCAATAAGGCCCGCTGTGGAAAATGCGGGGAGAATCATCTAGATGATTCGTGCAGTAAGAATGCTGAGAAGTGTCCTTACTGTGCAGAGAATCTGCATGATATCTCGGCATGTCCCGCATACAAACTACGCGGGGATAAACTAAAACGTTCCCTTGCTGGACGATCCGAACGTTCTTTTGCAGAAATGCTAAAGAAAGCTACACCACCAACCTCAACAAACATCTATGCTCACTTGCCTCCTAACGAGGGCGAGGCTGATGACCCACAAGAGGGAACATCTACTAGGGCGCCTAGAAGTTATAGGAAGAGGAGGAACATTTCCTCTCCTAAAGTTCGTTGTAAAGGCCAGAAGGTATCCCTTGACGGGACTCAGAAAGTCACATCTATTGGAAGTGTTGCAACCAAACCGAAGCAATTAGCTCCTGGTCTCGGAGGATTAAACTCAGAGAAGGAGTTCCCAGCACTTCCCGGAACATCAAAAATCCCAAGTGTTCCTCTGTTTCAGTTCGAGAATAATCGCGGCACTGGAATTATCAAACTCTCGGACATTGTGGACTGGATAATAAAAACTTTCAATATAACTGATCCTATTAAAAGTCTTATGTTAGCTTTTCTCCCTACAGTAAGAACATTTTTGAAGCAGTTGACTGCTAAATGGCCCCTCCTTTCAGCGATTGTATCCCTCGATGGCTAACTCATCGAACGAGGTCACGGATTTGATCACTGTTCTACAGTGGAATTGCAGAAGTATCATCCCGAAAATCGATTCCTTCAAAATTTTAATAAATAATTTGAGTTGCGATGCATTTGCATTATGTGAAACTTGGTTAACTTCCGACATAGATCTCAACTTCCACGACTTTAATATTATTCGCCTGGATCGAGACACCCCCTATGGAGGAGTGCTTTTGGGGATCAAAAAGCGCTATTCCTTCTACAGAATTAACCTTCCCTCGATAACAGGTATTGAAGTTGTCGCTTGTCAAGTAACAACCAAAGGCAAAGATCTTTGCATAGCTTCCATATATATTCCCCCCAACACCGCGATTGGGCATCGCCGGCTACATGACATCATAGAATCCCTGCCTGCACCGCGACTAGTTTTAGGTGACTTTAACTCTCACGGTACGGAATGGGGTTGCCTTTATGATGATAACCGTTCCTCTTTAATTCACAATATTTGCGACAACTTCAACATGACAATTCTAAACACGGGTGAAATGACACGGATTCCTCCCCCACCAGCGCGCCCAAGCGCATTAGATTTATCCCTTTGCTCGACCTCGCTAAAGTTAGAATGCGCGTGGAAGGTAATCCCTGATCCCCACGGTAGCGACCATCTGCCGATCATAGTCTCAATCAATAACGGCTCAAGGCCATTGGAAACAATCAATATTTCGTATGACCTCACACGAAATATCGATTGGAAGAGCTATGCTGCCGCGATATCCGACAACATCGAATCTACTCAAGAACTTCCTCCGGAGGAAGAGTACAGCTTTTTGGCTGGCTTGATTCTCGACAGCGCGAATCAAGCTCAGACTAAGCCAGTACCCGGCGCGAACATACAAAAACGTTCTCCCAATCCCTGATGGGATAAAGAGTGCTCAGACGTGTACGCAGAGAAGGCCGCCGCGTTTAAGACCTTCCGGAACGACGGGTTACCCGCTAGTTTTCGACAGTACGCGACGTTAGACAAGCGAATGAAGAGTTTGATGAAAGCCAAAAAACGCGGTTATTGGCGCCGGTTCGTCGACGGATTAACGAGAGAAACATCGATGAGCACTCTTTGGGGAACAGCCCGACGTATGCGAAATCGAAACAGTACCAATGAGAGCGTGGAATATTCAAACCGTTGGATATTCGATTTCGCCAAGAAGGTTTGTCCGGATTCCGCCCCGGCACAGAAGATCTACCGCGCCGCGTCCCGTCACGATAACGCGAACGAAACACCTTTTTCGATGGTGGAGTTCTCACTTGCTCTCTTGTCGTGTAACAATAAAGCTCCAGGGCCAGACAGAATCAAATTCAACTTGTTGAAGAATCTGCCAGACTCTGCCAAGAGACGCTTGTTGAACTTATTTAATAAGTTTCTTGAGGCTAACATTGTCCCACACGATTGGAGGCAAGTGAAGGTCATCGCCATCCAAAAACCAGGAAAACCAGCCTCCGACCACAATTCGTATCGACCGATCGCAATGCTATCTTGTATCCGGAAGTTGTTCGAGAAAATGATCCTATCCCGCCTCGACAATTGGGTCGAAGCAAATGGTTTACTGTCAGATACACAATTTGGCTTTCGCAAAGGCAAAGGGACGAATGATTGTCTTGCGTTGCTCTCAACCGAAATTCAAATGGCCTATGCTAGTAAAGAGCAGATGGCATCAGTGTTCCTAGATATAAAGGGGGCTTTTGATTCAGTTTCTATCAACATTCTTTCAGAGAAGCTGCACCAGCATGGTCTTTCAGCGACTTTAAACAACTTTTTACTAAACTTGTTGTCGGAAAAGCACATGCATTTTTCGCATGGTGACTTATCGACATCACGATTTAGCTACATGGGCCTTCCCCAGGGCTCATGTCTAAGCCTCCTGTTATACAATTTCTACGTCAACGACATTGATGAATGTCTTGACAATTCCTGCACGTTAAGACAACTTGCAGACGATGGCGTGGTGTCTGTTACGGGACCCAAAGCTGTCGATCTACAAGGACCATTACAGAATACCTTGGACAATTTGTCTGCATGGGCTATTAAGCTGGGTATCGAATTCTCCACGGAGAAAACTGAGCTAGTTGTATTTTCTAGGAAGCGTGAACCAGCACAACTACAGCTTCTATTAATGGGTCAAACTATAGCTCAGGTCTTCACAGTAAAATATCTAGGGGTCTGGTTCGACTCGAAAGGTACTTGGGGATGCCATATTCGGTATCTGAAACAGAAATGCCAGCAAAGGATCAACTTTCTTCGTACAATAACCGGAACGTGGTGGGGTGCCCACCCAGGAGACCTAATTAGGTTGTATCAAACAACGATACTGTCGGTACTGGAATACGGATGCTTCTGCTTTCGATCCGCCGCGAACATACATTTCATCAAACTCGAAAGAATTCAGTATCGTTGTTTGCGTATCGCCTTAGGGTGCATGCAGTCGACCCATACGATGAGTCTCGAAGTCCTGTCGGGCGTTCTCCCGCTGAAAAATCGATTTTGGGAACTCTCATATCTATTGCTCATTCGATGCGATATCTTGAACCCGTTGGTGATTGAAAATTTCGAAAGGCTTGTTGAGCTCAATTCTCAGACCCGTTTTATGTCCCTGTACTTTGACTACATGGCGCAAAATATTAATCCTTCTTCTTACAATCCCAACCGTGTGTATTTCATAAATACTTCTGAATCTACTGTTTTCTTCGACACATCCATGAAAGATGAGATTATTGGAATTCCGGACCATATACGCCCACAAGTGGTTCCAAATATTTTTTATAATAAATTCCGAGAAGTCGACTGTTCTAAGATGTTTTATACTGACGGATCAAACCTCGAAGGGTCCACTGGCTTCGGTATTTTCAATCAAAAGTTCACCGCCTCCTACAAACTCAGTGACCCTGCTTCAGTTTACGCCGCAGAACTAGCTGCTATTCAGTATACCCTTGGAGTCATTGACACATTACCCGCAGACCATTACTTCATCGTCTCGGATAGTCTGAGTTCTATTGACGCTATTCGCTCGATGAAACATGGAAAGCATTCCTCGTATTTTTTGGGGAAAATACGGGAGCTACTGAGTGCTTTATCTGACAAATCTTTCCAGATTACCTTGGTGTGGGTCCCTTCTCATTGCTCCATTCCGGGCAATGAGAATGCGGACTCCTTAGCTAAGGTGGGTGCCATTGAAGGTGACGTTTTTGAAAGACCAATTTGCTTCCACGAATTTTTCAGTATTACTCATCAGAGAACCCTCGAAAGTTGGCAAACCTCGTGGAGCAATGGGGAGCTAGGAAGGTGGCTACATTCGATAGTCCCTAAGGTATCGACGAAACCTTGGTTCAAGGGGATGGATGTGGGTCGTGACTTCATTCGTGTGATGTCCCGACTCATGGCGAACCATTACACGCTGGATGCACATCTCCGACGTATTGGGCTCGTGGAGAGTGGTATCTGCGCTTGTGGCGACGGTTATCACGATATAGAGCACATAGTCTGGGCGTGCACCGAGTACAGTTCCGCCAGGTCTCGGCTTATGGACACCCTCCGGGCCCGAGGAAGACCACCCAACGTCCCGGTTCGAGATGTGTTGGCAAGCCGCGATGTCCTCTATATGTCCCTTATATACACCTTCATAAAAACCATCAATATCCAACTTTAACTGCCCCTTTTTCCTTATCATTCTCAAAAGCGCTCTCTTCCACCTGTACCATACACCCACGATGGTTTGATGCGACTCCAAGGCGACACAAAACATCCCTGTCGAATGAGCCAACAAACACGGGACCTAAAGCACGAACATCACACGCACAACTCGAAATGTAGCCGATCAACATCTGAGCCGCACTACGAAATCGTCTGGAGAAACCCCTGCCATCTCGAGAACGACCACCCGGCGTCCCAGTACATGATTCTTCCTGATGAAGACCACCCTCATTCTGTAATCCATCCGTTGATCTCCCGAAGTCTGAAACTGAAATAATGTTCTCCCCCTGCCATGTTTGTCCACCCTACTTCCCCTGACTCTTATACACAGAAGTAACACCCCTTCCAACCCCCCCCCCCCAAATATCTTCATGAAGCATTTAGCTCTTCTTGCCTTTTCTAGTTTTAACTATTATATTATAGGGTAAATGTACTATAATTCGCCCCCCTAAAATATTTGTTTGTGGAGAAACTTTAAATTTTAACAATTTTGAATTGCTCTAACTAATTTTATTTTATCATTCTCATCATGTATCATATAATATCCAATAATCCTGAATAAAAGTCGTTTAAAACATTAAATTAACGAAAAAATAACAATATTCTAAATCAAGATGTGTTTTAATTTTCGTCCCCCTAAATTTAATCTTCGCCCCCCCCTCTTGCTCTATTCTTTCGCCCCCGTGCGCCCACGCACAATTTCACGACTTCTATCATGCTACAATATCACAGAATAGGTAAAAGAGAAAATATTAGCCAAATTCAGATTATATTTTCAAAAACTAACTATTAAACAAATAATACGTTAACTTACAAGCTCTTGTATTTATAGCCTTGTTATGTTGTGTTGCGAAATGAGCGAGAAGCACACATGTCCGTTTGTTCACGAGCGTGTACGAATAGCATGCCTAGCGCTCTGCATCGTTCGCGTCCAGATGAAGCAAAATTTCGAGCGGAAATGCTCGCGAGAAACCCAAGCTTTCAACTAGTATGTAGGGCATATCCAGGAAGCTTTTCTCGCAAAGTCTCGTGTGCTTTGTTACCTCGCAAACGAGAAATGCGTTGAAGAGCACACGCGAGTGTGGATGCACGAAGAGCATGGACTACTAAGAGTATTCTCGATATTTCAAGCGAACGAGGAAGGCGATGTACGCGCCAACGAACGAGAATAGCAACGTGAAAAAACCTATTTTAATCCACCTAGCGGTGCAATTGTGCCTTTCTCAATCATGAATCACGAGAATGTGTGCGTTGTTTATATTCATTAAAAGAGTTCGAGTTCTAAAATTTTGAAAAAAAAACAGCCACGGTAATATTGAACTGAAAAAAGGTGCGAAATCGGCAAAGTCCCAAAAAGTCGATTTTTACAAAAAAAATTTTTTTTCGAGATAACATAAAATCTCGACGTTTCATGCATTTTAAAGATGTATGGCATCAAAAATACGAATTCGATTTCTGAAATTTCATGTGGTCCCCCCTTTGAAAAAAAATTTGAGTTCCGGCTTATATGGGAATTTCATATGTGACCGGACGGTTTAGTCTATAGTTCCGGAACCATATAAGCGATCCGTACGAAATTTTATTGACATCTATGGGGGTATTATAGCTATCATTTGGGACTAAGTTTGTGAAAATTGGCCCAACCATTTCCGGGAAACTGATGTGAGTTCGTAAATTTTGAAAGATGGCCGCTTTTCCCGGGCACTTCCGGAACCGTCTATGGTGGTTAATGTAGTCAACGAAAGTTTGGTTGGCCGTCGGTGACCTAGAACAGCAAATTTAAGTTGTTTGAGAGACATTTTAGCGAAAATTTTACCTTTTTTGCTTTCATCGGAGTATCGGTTTGAATCACAATTTGCTATGTGATCGCACGCCACAACCTGTAACTCCGGAACCGGAAGTCGGATCGGGATGAAATTAAATAGCCATTTACGGGGACGCAATACCCGCAGTGGAAGACGCAGTGTTATATTGTTCTTTGGTATTGTCCCGCTTCTCCAGCTGTAGTTTAATTTGCCTATAATGAGCGGCCTGTGTGCAAAGTGTACGAGCACGATCAGTCTCGCCGAAGGCCTGGTTGTATGTCTTTTTTGCGGTGATAAATATCATCAAAAATGTTCCGGGCTAACAAAGGCCATGGTAAATTGGGTGGCAGATAATGCAAGTCTTTGCTACAAGTGTGCGAAGTGTTTATCAGATCAGTCTTCTGGTGTGCAGGATGTTAGTTCGATATCCATTGAGTTGAATAAGAAGATGGAACAATTCGCTTCCATTTTTGAGTCTCTCACTGATGCCCGAAAAAACATCGATGCACAGATAAACATCGCAGTAGAAAACGGAATAGAAAAACTGATCAGGTCTTTCAACAACTCTCGAGAGAGTAAATTGGCTAGCTTGGAAAACAGTGTTGCCAAAAAGTTGGAAGATTTTAAAAGTTGTTTAAATGAAAATGTTAAGCGTGAAATTGAATTAGTTGGAATGAACAGAAAGAGGAATTTTAGTAATAGGAAGGTTCATTCTGAATCTGACGGGAATCCCAGTAGAAAACGAAAAATTTTGACGAATAAAGAAGATGAACCGATGTTAATTGAAATAGACGATGATGGAAATAATGACGAGGTTTTTGATAAAAATAGTAGAATTACTTACGCGAATGTTTTGTCGGGAGCTACTGGGACGAATAAAATTAGAACTAGAAGTCAAACGAAACGTAAGGCTCGCCCGGTCATTGTGATTAAACCAGTCGAGCCGTTGCAATCGAGTGACGACACGAGGAATGAATTAAAAAATAAATTAGATCCAAAGGTGCACAAAATTAGCAACTTTAAAAACGGTAAAGATGGCTCGATTATTGTGGAGTGTGCAACTCGGGATAATATTGAATCGGTGAAAGAAAACATTGTAAGCAATCTGGGTGAAAAGTATAATGCTGTTATACCGATACCCGGTAAACCGAAGTTGAAAATAATGGGGATGAGTGATCGATACTCTGAGGAAGTTTTCGTTGACTTATTAAAGAATCAGAATGAGGGCATTCCGGTCGATTATGTTAAAGTTGTTGCCAATTTTGAAAATCCACGCTTCAAGTATAACAAATACAATGTTATAATTGAAGTTGATAAGAACACTTATAGCGGCCTGATGTCAGCCCGTACGGTGAACATTGGTTGGGATAGGTGTTCTGTTTTAGAGGCCTTTAACGTGCTGCGCTGCTTCAACTGTGGAGAATTTGGTCATAAGAGTACGGGATGCGTTAATAAAGAAACATGCTCCAGATGTAATGGAGCACATAGAACATCTGAATGCTCGTCAACTGATTTTAAATGTGTAAATTGTATAAAAAAGAATAGTGAACGCAAAATGAATTTGGACGTAAACCATGCGGCATTTAGTAAGCAGTGTTCAGTATATTGGAGACTGCTAGAATCGAAAAAAAGCAACGTTTTGTTGAGTGAATAGCAACTAACAAACGGGAGGCTGTCTGAAATATTATGTTTAAATATAGCTGGGTTGTCTACAAACTTTGTTGCAATGCGACATCTTGTAGAAAACAAACGTCCATTGTTGGTTTTTCTATCAGAAACACATATTGTTAATGCTGATGCATTTGATCAGTATAGCATTCCGGGTTATAAAGTTGCTTTTTGCCTATCTCATTCCAGACATACCGGTGGAGTTGCTATTTACGCCAAAGAATCGATTAAATTCAACGTTCGGTTAAACGAAGCAGTTGATAATAATTGGTTCTTGGGTATATCAGTTGAAAGAGGCATGCAGATGGGAAACTTTGCAGTAGTATACCATTCTCCTAGTTCTAGCGATCGACGATTTTTAGAAATTTTAGAAAACTGGTGGGAGAATTTCGTTGATTTAAGCAAACTTAATGTAATTTCGGGCGATTTCAATATTGATTGGCTCAACGATCAAAATTCGAATCAGTTGAAGCAGTTGGCCGAGTTTTTCAATTTCAAGCAAACGGTTAGTGAGTTTACAAGAATTTCCAGACACAGTAGAACATTGATAGATCACGTGTATTCCAATTTTGATGGGGTTCATTCGTATGTAGAGGCCGATTGTAAAATTTCAGATCATGAGACAATTTCAATTTTGCTGGAGAGTGAACCAAACCGTGAGGAGGATAAAGTTAAAATTAAGTGCTGGAAAAGATATTCGAAACAAGCCATGTCTCAACTGGTTTCGAGAAGCCTGGATTTTACGGAATTGAATGGAAATTTGGATAACAAGGCAGCTGTTCTAACTAATGTGTTAAAAGAGTGTACAAATAGTTTAGTTTCTCAAAAGTATATTAATTTAAATAACTCGAACAGCTGGTACTCTTTAGATCTTTTGCGCCTGAAACGTAAAAGGGATAAAAAGTACAAGAAATTTTGCAGAACTAATAGTGAACGTCTTTGGAATGGGTACACACACGCGCGAAATATTTATTCACGAGCTTTGAAAAAGACCAAATGTGAGTACATTCAAAAGAAGATCGATCAACATCAAAACAACAGCAAAGAGTTATGGAAAATCCTAAAGAATTTAATTAAACCTAAACCTAGTTCCTCGCAGTCCATAACTTTTAACGGGGTAGAAGAACAATCTGAGCAAATAATAGCTGAAAAATTGAACAGTTATTTCGTTAACAGTGTGCAACTGATCAATCAAAGTATTGAGCTGGTCAGTGAACCTGCGGAAATAACACAGCCGATTAATATTAACTGTAGATTTGATGGATTTCACCCAATCACTTTTGAACAATTGAAAGATATTTGTTTTTCTTTGGGAAAATCGGCTGGTATCGATAATGTCAATGCAAAAGTGATACAGGATTGCTTTCATGTCATCGGACACGATCTGCTGGACCTTGTAAATGAATCGCTACAAACGGGGCACGTGCCGACAGTTTGGAAGGAATCACTTGTGATTCCTATTCCCAAAGTTACTGGGACGGATAAAGCCGAAGAGTACCGCCCCATTAACATGTTGCACACATTAGAGAAAATTTTAGAACTTGTTGTTAAGGGCCAGCTGATGAGTTATTTGAATAATAATAATTTGCTAATTCCGGAGCAATCGGGATACCGAGAGGGACACTCTTGCGAAACCGCTTTGAATCTAGTGTTAGCAAAATGGAAAGAGAAAATCGAGGTTAAAGAGACTATTTTTGCTGTATTTTTGGATCTGAAACGCGCTTTTGAGACAATTTCGAGACCATTACTTTTGAAAACTTTAGAGCGATTTGGTATCGGAGGGATAGCACATAAGTGGTTTGAAAACTATTTATGTGATAGAACTCAGAAAACTAGTTTCAACGATTTTGTATCTAGTCCTCTCGGCAATCCTCTTGGAGTGCCGCAAGGTAGTGTCTTAGGTCCTATTTTATTTATTATGTATATAAATGACATGAGGCGAGTTTTACGATTTTGTGACTTAAATTTGTTTGCTGACGACACTGTTCTGTTCATTGCAGCTAAGGATATAGATGAAGCCGTGGCGCATTTGAACGAAGATTTGCATTCCCTTGCTCGTTGGTTAAAATTTAAACAATTAAAGTTAAATGTTGCTAAAACTAAATATATGATCATCTCTTCGACTAATACTAGGCCTGACGTTAACGTTGAAATAAATGGTGAGACTATTGATCGCGTTAGTGAATTAAAATATCTTGGAATAATCATTGATGACAAGTTAACCTTTAAGTCTCACATCGACAATGTCATCAAAAAGATTGCTAAAAAGTATGGTATATTGTGTCGTCTGAAAAATGATTTAACAATTAGTAGTAAAATTTTATTATATAAATCTATTGTTTCACCACATATTGACTTCTGCCCATCCATTTTGTTTCTTGCCAATCAAACACAAATATTGAGGTTACAGCGATTGCAAAATAGAATCATGCGATTAATTTTAAAATGTAACAGATACACTTCCTCTAGTTTCATGCTAAGCGCATTACAATGGCTCTCTGTGAAGCAAAGAATTTATTACTTATCAATGGTGTTCATTTTTAAAATTATTAATGGAATGCTGCCTCGATATTTGTGTGATCGAATTGAAAGAGGAAGTGATGTGCATAGGTACAACACTAGAAACGCGTCGGATCCAAGAACACCAAACTTTTTATTTAGTAGATCACAGAACTCCTTGTTGTACAAAGGAATAAGTTTTTTCAATTCGATGCCTAGGCATATTAAACGTGCAGCAACATTAGCGGAGTTCAAAACACTATGTATTTCACACGTAAAATCTGCTTTGTAGACAGATTTTTGAATTTTTATATTTTGGAGTTATTTGAATAACTATGTAATACCACGAAGATTGTATTTTTTTTCTCTTCTATTATTTGCATTTAGTCACACTAAGTTATTATATTCGCTATGATGATGATGGATTTTTGTTACTTGTTTATTAAAGCTATTAAAAAATAATGAGATGTCTACAAAAGTCTGAGCCACGCGCGCGCTAAGCAGATAGAGACTAACTTGAAATCGAACATGGTGACCAGCACTAAAAGCTCATCGGGTTGAATCGAAGCTTTTAGACTTTTGTTGTGATCAGGGTCTGATTTGATGATGGCGTTGTGTTGACTTTGCTCGACAATAGAGTTAAGTTCGGTTATTGCTGCGATAGTGGTAATAACGGAGTTAGCTCGTTGAGTATGGGGCTTGATGACTCCTTCTGATAACTACTAGATATCGGGTTCAATTCCTGATCAATCAAGGATGTTCTCGGATAGAAGTATCCCTTGATTGCCTTGGGTTAATGGTAGGAAACTTTCAATAAAGGGGTCTGATGTGGATGATATAACTCGACCGGACTCTGCACTGCCACTAGGCTCGTCACTGCTCACCTTAGCAGGTGGTAGTACCGATGTTTTGGTCAGGCGGGAGGAGTCTTACAGAGAATTATCGGAAATGGAAGCTATTGGGTTCAATTCCCGATTCTATCAAGTATCTTCCCGGAATGGAAATTTTCTTGATGGACCCTGGTTGTTGGCGGAATATTCGAAATGTATTTGGTTAGGTTCTTTTGAAGGAAAGCTATGTCTGCAAATTGAACCAGTCCGTTTCTTTTTGTTAACTGGTTTTGTTATGGATCAAAATATTAATTATCTTTTAGATAAATCGTTCAGCTCACACCTTTGTGGGGGTATGAGGTGGGACCATCATCATCATCATCATACCTTTCATTTGAGGCCAAGTTTAGTCGAATCGGTCTAGCCATCTCCGAGAAACCGATGTGACTGTTATTCTGAATTTAGATACTTCCGCCGGGGCTTCCGGAACCGATGATGATGGCCAATGTGGCCAAATAGACTTTGAATGGATGTTAGTGACCTAATACTACAAATCGAAGCAGTTGTGGTCATATTTTGGAAAATTTTTCACCTTTATACATTCATTGCAGAATTTATTAAAATCGACATTTTCTGCGTGTTCGTACTTATCACCCTGTAATTCCGGAACCGGAAGTCGGATCCATTAGAAATTCAATAGCAGCCTATGGGAATGTTGCACCTTTCATTTGAGACTAAGTTTGTCAAAATCGGTTCAGCCATCTCTGAGAAAAATGAGTGACATTTTTGGTCACATACACACACACATACACACACACATACATACATACACACATACATACACACACAGACATTTGCCGAACTCGACGAACTGAATCGAATGGTATATGTCACTCGGCCCTCCGGGCCTCCGTTAAAAAGTTGGTTTTCAGAGCAATTGCAATACCTTTCTATTGAGAAAGGCAAAACGAACCAACCATATGTTAACTAAGCATTACTAGAAAAATACTCTACATGCTAGATGAATCAAGACACCCCAAGGCTTCTCATTACATTCTTGTATTTGCACAGGATTAAAAATTTATTTGCTTTCAGTTTTGCAGCAGGTGCAATGGATACATAAATTAATATGTCAAGCATATGTTTTAAAAATCATTTTGGAAGTATCAACTGATATTCTTTAGGTAAATCATGAATGAAACAGATAGATTTTTTGGTAGCTGACTTGAAGCAACAATTTCAATTTCGTTCAAATATTTCGAATATGCCCAAAATGACTACAGATGCTCACTTAAATTAAAGGGATATATGTGTAGATCCAAAAATCGAAAAAATAATTATTAGTTATACGCAAAATTACTCCATTTGCAATGGAATTCCCAATACACATGAGACAATTATATGTAGAGCGGCAGTATAAGTTCTTAAAAATGTTTTCCCAAATTATTATAATAATCCAAGCAGTAGAACCAACATTATAGCGTATTTCACTATTCCCTAATGAGGTCTCGGATATGTACTAGAAACTTTGCACGTGATTATCTCGAAATCATGTTTTTCCAAAAACGTCTTTGCTATGACTACAATTGCCGAAAATGTTTTCAACCGATGTCAAATTTCTTTTTTTTTTAATTGTTTGTAATTTAACTGTCGTTTCCTTGAATGATTCCATTTTTCGTCAAAATTTTCATATCAATATTATGAATTTCTTAAAAAAAATTCAGTGATAATAGAAAAACAGTGACTTTTTTGGAAAAAATGTTCCCGTTCGCAAAATAAAAAAAAATTACAATGTATAGTTCAAGGACACCACATGTCTTTGTACTTATGATTTTTTTATGTTTTCAATTGAGCTGTTATACAGGAATCGTAGTCACGGCAAATCTCTTCGAGAAAAAAGCGCTTTTGCGGAAATGGTTATAACTTCGACAATTAGGGTGGATGTACCAATAGTCGCATACTTAAGGAAAACTTTTGCTAAAAAATCGATGACCTATGGGCAATGTTACAACATTAAACGAAAGCTTTCAATCCCTACTTAATAGGAAAAATATAAAGATTGTTTAATAACCAATTTATGTATTCAAAACCGCTTGTACCACTATAGGAACACATGTAACAATAGTGGTGCAATCGCTAATTTCGGGTCCTATTGTTGCAAATCTCATTGATTTCTTATGTAACTTGCAACTACAGGTACACTATATCAACTATAGGTGCAAGGGAGCTCAAAATTCAAATTATTTGAGCAAATTTCAAGGATTATTGTAGCATAATTTTAGTGCGATGAATCGATAAAAAAATATTTGCTGATGGATGGTACCTTACTTAGGCATATAACCCACTACTGCAACTATGGGTACACCTCAAGTATAGGAGCACCCACCCTATTAATATTTATTCATGTTCACAAGTGGGTTTTGCAAATTAGACATTGTACTACGCTAGACGTATAATAAGTATTCGATATAAATATGGCTACATACCTTCATAAAATTTCAAATTTTTCTCTTTTGTCCTGCACCTCAATATATATATAACCCCTTAATCACAGACAGAAACTCCGTTGTATTTGTTTTCAATAAGGCTTTCCAAACGAATTAATTTTTGGCTTCTTTCTCTATAAACTATTAAAAAATAAATTGAGAGGTTGTATTTCGATAGGTTTTGTCTTCCTTACAGAGAAAGCCTATAAACCTGCTCGGTGCTGTTTAAAATCCGCATATCATGAATATATTCGTAAAACACCAAACATTACGTTTGTAAAAGGTTTTCTAATTATTATTGATATAGTTTAATTGAATTGTTAATAACATATTTTAGAAATCGAAAATAACTGCGCGGGATTCGAAGATAGATTGCAGAATCTGACTATCTTCACTGCAACTGAATAGGTAAAGAGCAGTCTTGGGGCGCTCTTATTTTTCCAGTATATATAAAAGGTACTTTCATTTAGTTACCAAGTAGTTTACCCGTTTTTGCTCGGATTAGAAATGTTGACCTTAGAGAGAGTGAATGCTCTGTAAATGGCGAAAAGCGAAGCGAAAACAGGTTATGGTATTTTAGAAAATTGTCTGTTTCAGCCGTCTATATTACTTTCTAGAACATCAGAAATCTCTCGAAGCTCCATAATAGAAGTTGTGGTGAAAAAACCGTTTTTGAGGGGCCTTTCACAAACAACGCCCTGTATCTCGAAAACCAAGAGTTTCCGAAAGAAATCTTCCTGGTAAGTTTTCTACAACTTTATTGAAGTGAGTATTTTTCTATCTGAATTATTGAAGAAAATAAATTTCGTAGCTCACTATTAAGGTCAACGATCCGATGTGATTGAAAGAAGGAGCGTTTTATTTCAAGAAATTTCCTCAAAGACATCACATAAGGTGATGAGCCTATTTGCGCCATGTTCTATGATCACCCTACCCATTTGAAGTCGTTAGTTAGAGCAGTGTCTGCCATATTTGTTCAACGCATTGAGTCAAATGGTAGCGCAACAATAGGGGAACTCGATTCGAGTTTTCATTGTGCTCAAACACGAGAATTTTATTGTTTTCAACGCATTTGTGTTATTGTATTGGTTCTTAACAACGAAGCAAAGCAGTTGATGTCAATTTTTACGCAATCCATCGATTGTAAGGCAAGAAATTACCGGATTAGTGAGGCACCTTGCTTAGCATGGTGAAAATAGGCTCATCACCCTAGCTAAAATCAATAGTCTACTTTGGGACTGTAGGCTACTTCCTGGTAGCAAACAGCGGGACAGTGCTCACCTGCGGAAGAAGGACCAGACTCAGTTTAGCTGCGTGCTGGGAACGGAACTCCAAATCCAGATTCCTCTATTCCCGATCAGTACATACACGTACTGGTGCAATAAAAGTGTGAATTAATAATACAATTCTACTTTTTATTAAAATTATAGATATTAAAATCTTCCGTCAAATTGGCTTCTTGTTCGAAGGAATTATTTCTTCAGAATCAAAAAAATAGGAAAAATTTTCACCTTCGCCTCCTGCGGTTTGTTTTTTGCTGTTTCCTTGGAAGCCCGGTACCCGAGCAAAACTAGGTGCTTGCAGTGTTGGCAACATTCTCCAGGCCAGGAACCGAACTGATGGCTTGCAGCAAAACAATCTTACTGACTGGACGCTTGTAGGTTGACTTCATCGTTCTGACCAACAATGTCCTAACCTTCCCGTCCGGACCACGATAGACCTTTTCCACCACACCTTTTGGCCAGGTACCACGATGCAAACTTTCATCTACTATCATCACGATGTCACCAACTTTGTAGTCGTGATAGCTTCTGCTGTCAGGCCACTTGCGACTTCGGATCAGCTCCGGACGATACTCTGCAACCCATCTACGCCAGAAACGATCCGCGTAAATCTGAGCATGCTTATACGCAGCACGGCAGCTTAGGTCTCGTTCATCGAAATCATGGTCGAATTGGATTGTATTGTTTCGTCCTAGCAGCAACATGTTCGGTGTCAACGGTTCTGGATCCAACGGGTCATCTGCAACATGCGTCAACGGTCGGTTGTTTACTGTGTTCATTGCCTCGCACAAAGCAGTACGTAGCACCAAGTCGGTGGGTTGTCGTTCCTGCAACATCGCACGAAGAGCAGTTTTAACGGAACGTACCAATCGCTCCCAGCAGCCTCCAAAATGAGGAGCACCAGGCGGTATAAACTTCCATTGAACACCTCTAACACTCAATGATTCTTCAATCTGTGGATGATCCAGCGTCTTCACCAGTGTCTTCAACGCTTGGTTAGCACCGGTGAAGTTGGTCCCATTATCAGTCATGATGCACTGTGGCAGTCCACGAATCGACATGAAGCAGCGAATTGCCATTATACAGCTGCTTGTATCGAGTGATGGGACCACCTCCAAATGTACTGCTCTTGACGTCATGCAAGTAAACAGCACTACCCACCTTTTCTCGACACGACGGCCGACCTTCACAGCCATCGGCCCGAAGTAATCGATGCCCGTAGAGGTAAATGGATACACGAACGGCGTTGTGCGCTCCATTGGCAAGATGCCCATCTGCGGAACGGCTGGTTTTGCTCTTAGCTCTCGACACTTCACACAGGACATCGTGTACTTCTTTACTTGCGAACGAATCTTCAAAATGCGGTGACGTTCTTTAATACTGTTAACGACGGTCTCTAATCCCTGATGTGCATTGGCAATATGATACATACGGATGAGCAATGTTGAGAACGGGTGGTTATCAGGAAGAATGACAGGGTTGTTCACTTCGAATGGTTTGTTGTGATCTTGAATACGGCCTTTCATACGGATGATTCCATCGTGTAGAAATGGTGAATATGTTCTTAGGCGACTGCTACTCTTCACGAAACCGATCTTCATCAAGCTGCGCAACTCTGCACCGAAAATTTCAGACTGTACCTTCTTATACCATGCACTTCTAGCATCTACTATGTCTTTCATAGTTATCGTCAATCGTTTGGGTTTTTCGCATTTCGGCAATGCTAAAAGTTTTCTCATCTTCAGGTAGTATGCGGTTGATCTAACCAATCGATTGAAGTCAGAGAACCGCGCAATATCAGGAAGATCAATCAATTCTTCAGCGAATGCACCGCAACACACCTGCTCCGTGCAATCCAGTTCCGAGTGGAAACTCACAAGCTCTGTAGAAGACATCTCCAACGGTTCGTAATTCGGCCAGTTGACACTATCACGATAAATGAAGTCTGGACCACGAACCCATTCTAGCATGCTGCCAAACTTAGACCACTTCGTAGCCAAATCGGTCACGTTCAGCTGCGACGGAAGCCAATGCCACAACTCTACGCCGTGACCATTCTCTTTGATTTGCATAACGCGAGCACCAACGTATGCCGTCAGTTTTTGATTTGTCTTCAGCCAACTCAAACAGATCTTCGAGTCACTCCAGAAGAAAATCTTCTTGACTTCTATCGTCAGCTCAGACTGCAGTACATGGATCATTTGGCTGGCCAGAACGCATCCTTGCAGTTCCAATCGCGGCACGGTTTGTGCCTTCAGGGGCGCTACCCTTGATTTTGCATAAACCAAAGCAACGTGTGACTTACCCTCTCGACGATGAACCATGTAGATCACACAAGCGAAGGCCTTATCACTCGCGTCACAGAAAGCGTGTAATTCCACATTATCGAATGACGGTACCGTTGGATAGTAGTATCTTGGCAGTCGTATTTCTCCTAGCTTTGCAGTTTCATTTAACCACTCCATCCATCTGGGAACAAGACCGTCCGGAATTTCATCATCCCATCCGGACTGCAGCCGCCACAGTTCTTGAAAGATGAACTTCAGTTGAATCGTAACAGGACTGAGTAAACTTAGCGGGTCAAAGATGCCCATCATAAATTTCAACAGTTGCCGCTTCGTAGGCACCGCTTTTCCGGTCCGATACAACGCATCCAGTTTTGGAAAATTCAATGGAAATACAAATTCATCGGACTGCAGGTCCCACTTGATTCCGAGGACACGAATACCATCCTGTTTCTGTTCCGCTACTATTTCAGGATCGAGTGAATCCAACACAGCTCTGGAGTTCGACGAGAACTTTAGCAGCTTGAATCCACCTTGTTCGTGTACCTTTATCACACGCTGAACCATTTCGATTGCCGCTTCCTCCGTGTCAGCACAATCAAAATAATCGTCCACATAATGTTGTTTGACGACAGCTCGTTCAACACCAGGGTACTTTTCTTCAAGCTCTTTCGCATTGAAGTTCTTAATGAATTGCGCCATCGACGGAGACGAAACAGCGCCAAATATCATCACCATCATAACGTACACGCTGGGAGGGTCCATACGGTTCATACCACGCCACAGGAAACGTTGGGAGTCTTGATCTTCTCTACGGATGAGTACTTGGTGAAACATTTCCTTGATATCCGCGACGAAAGCAATCCTTTTCATTCTGGCGCGGATCAGAATCGCAATCAGTGGTGGAACTAAATCGGGACCCTTCAGTAACAGATCGTTCAGAGAAAACCCATGTGACTTTGCTTTGGCATCCATGACCAAACGGAACTTCTCGGAGCTCACCACACTGAAGTGTGGCAGGTACCAGGTGTTCGATGTTTCAGCTATTTCTTCAGGTTCCAATTTCCTAGCGTACCCCTTATCAACGTAGTCTTGAATTTTGTTGCAGTATCGCTCAGCGAAATCGGGGTTTGAGTCCATTTTCTTTTCGATAATCTGGAGCCGACGTAGCGCTTGTGGTTTGCTATCCGGGAAGTCAAAGTTGTTGTATTTGTAAATCTGGCCTACCTCGAATCGTTCCCCACGCCGTTTGATCGTGCGGTTCATGATATCTAGTGCACGCTGATCTTCATCGGCTATTTTCGCCATCTGACCAGAAATCCCAAAATTTTCAACTTTGTACATTTTCTTCACCAGATCAGTAAGTTCAATGTCATCATTTTCTGAGCACAGGAATGCATGATGTTTATTCGATCCAGCAATGGTCGGATCTATTACTCCATGGATCGTCCATCCCAGGTGACAACGAGTCAATTGCAAGCCTTGAAGCGAATATTGCACCGTCTTCAGAGGTACAATCAGGCCCGCATTATTCGAGCCAATCAGTATACAGGGACAGGCATCCTGGATCGCAACTAATTTATCATCGTCTAACATAGGATACAATCGCTTGATATTCGCAACGTCGAATTTCACCGGAGGTAGAGCGATATTCTGCACAGTTTGGATATTGCTAACGTTATACCATTTCGCTTGCTCCGATGGTCCGGAAATGCGAAACGACAGCATCATCGACTGTTCTTCCTTATGCAAAATACCATTAGTCCAACGATAGGACACAGGAGCGATCGGTCCTCGCAATCCAATATTCTCCGCAACTGCAGCATCCATCATCGACAGAGACGAACCTTCATCGAAAAGTGCAAATAATTCTGCTGTACCTCTCGGACCTTGGATCCTCACCTTTCCTACTCGGAGCAGTGTATTCATATTTTTGCCATGGACATTGCATACATTCTGCTGACTATTATACGTGTTCGTACGGGTGTACTTCGAGTTCCTCGCAGAATCGTCGGAGTGGACTAACTCGTGATGATTCTTCTTGCAGATTGAACATTTCTTCTCGGACTTGCAGTTTCTTCTGGAGTGGTCTGACTTGAGGCAGATGTAACAGACTTTGCAGGAATTAGCAGCAGACCGACGTTGAGCAACAGACAGCTTATGGAACTGTTCACACTTGTCTAGACCAACGTGAGAATTTGCCGAGCACAAAGGACAAATCTTTGTTCCTTCATCGTCGCGACAGTTGACATTCAGAACCATCGGTTTCGGCTTGAGCTGGTAGCTGGCCTTCTTGGCGCTAAATACAGGATTGAGACTAGCAAGTTGGTTGTCCATTTCATCCTCCAACCAACGCGAGAAAGTGTTAAACTCGATAGTGACGCCTTCTTTCATCAAAGCGGCCTTATGCCGAACCCACATCTGTTTGCTGAAAGCAGGCAGTTTATCAGCCAGGTGAGAGATGAGTTCGGGATTCATCAGGTAGTTATCCGCCTTCGCGTTGGTCATCGCAACCTTGGTACCAATTACCGCATTATAAAAGGCACGGAAAGATTCGATGTTACCTTCTTTTACGATCTCCAGGTTTCTTAGCGCTTCCAGTCTATTTGCCACCACCCATTCGGTGCGTCCGAAGTTTGACTGCAACATTCGTATAATCTGCTGCACATTCTCAGGGGATGCAAGCAGTGATTCCACAGTCTTGCGCGCTTTACCTTGCAACGCTTTGTTCAACCGTCTCAGGTTATCGCGATCAGTTAGTTTATATTCCTTAGTTGACGTTTTAAATTCGCTTTCGAAAATCGTCCATTCCATTACGTCACCCGAAAACGAGGGCAGGTCTTTCATGTTTCGACTCTGCAACGCTTTAAAGGCCTGAGACAAGATTTCGTTCACCCCAGGCTCGGGTGCTGTCGCGTTTCTTACGCCAGGTGTCGACGTATTCCGTACTTCGGTTTCTCGTGAAAATGCATGATCCATCCGGTGGGATGATTCTTCATATTCGTTGTGTGGCCTTACCTTTTCTGCCTCAGCAACCCACTCTTCAACACGCTTAGACGCATTAGTGTACACACTCGATCTGCTCGAGGTACTCGATCTAGACAGCAGCTCAACCTTTCTCAAATTTCGCTCACGTTGTCGCTTCAGAAACGCAGCTTTCCTTTGTTCCGTCTTCAGTGCCAGGTCATGCTGAATCTGCAATTCGGCTAGTTTCTGTTCGGCTACAATCCTGTCTTGTTCAATAGAAGCACGCAGTTCCGCCTCCTCATTTTCCTCCTCTAGATCTAAGAGCTTGATTTGGCTGTCAGTTATGCTGCTTCGCGATGTACCTCTTTTCGATACGTCAGAGACAACAGATTCATTTTCTGGTACTTTGTCCTGATTGTCTGCACCTTTTTCCCCGTCTTGGACATTTGGATTCAGTTGGCTTGGTGGAGTGCGTATCATGTTGCTGTGCTTCGGAATTTCAACTAGGAAAAATTTTCACCTTCGCCTCCTGCGGTTTGTTTTTTGCTGTTTCCTTGGAAGCCCGGTACCCGAGCAAAACTAGGTGCTTGCAGTGTTGGCAACATTCTCCAGGCCAGGAACCGAACTGATGGCTTGCAGCAAAACAATCTTACTGACTGGACGCTTGTAGGTTGACTTCATCGTTCTGACCAACAATGTCCTAACCTTCCCGTCCGGACCACGATAGACCTTTTCCACCACACCTTTTGGCCAGGTACCACGATGCAAACTTTCATCTACTATCATCACGATGTCACCAACTTTGTAGTCGTGATAGCTTCTGCTGTCAGGCCACTTGCGACTTCGGATCAGCTCCGGACGATACTCTGCAACCCATCTACGCCAGAAACGATCCGGCTCGAAGGACCAAAATGTAGGCTACTTCCTGGTAGCAAACAGCGGGACAGTGCTCACCTGCGGAAGAAGGACCAGACTCAGTTTAGCTGCGTGCTGGGAACGGAACTCCAAATCCAGATTCCTCTATTCCCGATCAGTACATACACGTACTGGTGCAATAAAAGTGTGAATTAATAATACAATTCTACTTTTTATTAAAATTATAGATATTAAAATCTTCCGTCAAATTGGCTTCTTGTTCGAAGGAATTATTTCTTCAGAATCAAAAAAATAGGAAAAATTTTCACCTTCGCCTCCTGCGGTTTGTTTTTTGCTGTTTCCTTGGAAGCCCGGTACCCGAGCAAAACTAGGTGCTTGCAGTGTTGGCAACAGGGACCACTGTGGAACGGGGCGAAGATAGAAACCCATACGAAGAAAAGAACGCTATATAGGATTTCGCCAAGGGCGAAGATTAGAATTGAGTTTGATCTTGCGTTAATTTTCGCCACTTTTTAAAATTGTTCAAACTTAATTAAATAAAGCTAATAATCGCGGATGTGCGTTGACATGTATTCCTGAAATGCTTAAAAACATTACTATTGAATATTCTAATGCTTACTCACAAAATTTATATAACTTTCCCCGCGATAAAAAATTGTCACCATTTTTCGTTTTCAGGAAAATAAGTGCTCTGCAGGTATTACTTTATTTACGATTGAAAATACGTTATGAAATATATTTGTTTAAATTAGGGCAGTTTTCACATTTTATTAGTTTTAGTTTGTTTTTCAATAATAGTCGAAAGCGGAAGTTCAGATCGTAAAGCAGATAGAATTATTTGTAATTGTTTTACAAGGGGGCGAAAATTAGGGAGGGGGCGAAGAATAATACTTCTACCCTATGATCTCGTTGAAAATGCCCAACTCTACTACCACATAAAATAACTCTAATTAATGTCTCCGAATCTTTACAAAATTTAATCACGCCCTCTAATTATTTCTACTTTTAAGATAGTCGTAAAAATTTTCCCCCTTAGTTAAACATTATTTGCTCCAATAATCTCATTGCTAAAAATGTCAAACCATATTGCCATAAAAACTAAATGACCCCTCTAATCTTACGAAAATTATACTACCCCCTTGTGTATATGTATAGCTATAAATTAGCCTTAGTTTAATTTCAAAAATCAATATGTAAGCCCCTAGTTTTAAGTAATTTAAAATGTAAAACAAAACAAAATTGGCACCTTTAAGCTAACGCAAACCTGCCTTATCAAATAAACGAATTGAAAAAAAAAATAAATGATCCCGATACCGAAGAAGCCGTTGCAGGACCATCGAGAATCGCTGTTCCAGGTATATTATCGAAAATATGACATGGTTGTTTTTGAAATTTCAATTCTTTTCTTCAAACCACTAACACGAACTCTTGTTCTTTGAAACCAGAGTTCTTCGAAACATTGACCGCCATTTCAGGACCTTCCGGATTCGTTCCATTTTCCTACCAAGGTAAATAATAAAGAAGAAATCATTTGTATGTATTTTTTTCTGATAATCAATCTATCATATGTATTTTCAGAGTTGTTAGAAGCACCCAGTTCTGAATCGATCGTTACCACTTACAACGCACCTTTGTCGGACGATAATGAAATTCTTACACAACGTAAGGAGAAATATAAAGAAACAAGAGACAGCAATGAGCGATACAGGATTTTAACTACAGAAGAAACGATAACATGTGTTACGAATTTTTATAATAGTGACGATGTAACCCGCGTCTGTGCAGGGAACAGGGATTATTTAATATCTAACAATGAGGAAGGCAAAATTTACGTACAGAGAAGATTAGTTTTGTGTAACTTGCTGGAGGCGAATTCTATCTTCAAAAATACTTATCCTGATATTAAAATAGGATTTTCCCCTTTTTGGCTAGTAATCGTAGAGAACACTGCATTTTGGCAGGGACAAGTGGCACGCATACCGTATGCGTATGTATATATCATCAAAACATTAAACTTATTTTTTAAAACATTACAAAGCAGTAAATCACTTCCAGATGGTGTTAACTCCTATCATGATTTGTTTCCAAAAATAATTTGTGAAAATTCGAGCGAACAATATTGGCTGTAGTGTTACGGAAACTGCCCTGGAACGCAAAATTTTAGCGACAGAACTAATGAGTATTCTTGAAACACATCAAAAGCAATTTGAAAGCTATAGAATGCATCATTATCTGTGATTTCTCGGAGAATTATTCTTTCTTTGTGCAGGATGCAGTTCAAGGCTTTCATTGGGTAAACGCTCAATGTACTATTCCCCCTTGTGCTATTTATTTTAAAAACGAAGAATCGGACGATTTGGAGTTTACTAGTTTTATTGCAATTGCTGACATCACTAAACATAATCTTGTCGAAGTTCGTTTATTTTTGACTCATTGTTTAGCGTTCATAAAAGGTAAATAGCCAGGCTTACAACAGATTTACTTTTTGACGTAGGACTACGTCTTTGTTTTCGGTATGGGGGTGCACTCTGCAAATTCTACAAAAATGGTATGTAACGAAAAGTGGTCCAATTTTAAACGCATATAATTCAGCCATCTCACGAAAAATTTTCAAATTTTTTGCGCAAATCGCCCCGAAATACTTCTAAGAATAGATTCCAATAGATAAACCCAAAGATTTTTGATATCATAGCATTAAAAAATTAAATAATATACAACCTTGTCAAAATATCGCGCATTAACACACCGAAGATAGCGCTTCCCAAGCCCTGTACGACGGATTGGTATACCTAGCGCGCAACGCTTCTATGAATGACGTCATCATCGACTATTTAAAGAACGGACTTGGCCAGACACGCAGCGTTGCCATAGTTGCGGATTTTTCCGCAATCCTGCGGATTTTCCGCAATTTGAAATAGAGTGGCGGATTTTTCTGCGGATTTTCTGAATTTGCGGATTTTTCATGAATGAATCAAATTGTTGGCCTTAATTTTTGAATTTAAAATTTCATGTTTAATCACAATACGTACATTATATTATTTAAATAAATTTAATTTTGCAATAATTGGCGTACAGGGATATAACCGACTTTCACATATAGGGGAACATGAGGAAACTTGACCAGGTTTTTGGCTTAACCTGTATAACTCTCTAAAAAGTTTTCATTCCCTCAAAACTCATTGAGATATGATGCACTAAGGTATTGTGCGTGGTCATGATTTTTTTTGCAGAATTTTTAAATTATTTTTGCAAAAGTTATAAAAGTTTTTCTGTGAACGCTTTTCTGGTCAACTGCGGAGAGACTTCACCAAGGCCTGGGGAGACTTAACCAAGAAAATATTAAAAAATCAGGACAAAAAATAAAGTTATAAAACATACTGTAATCCTTTTTTTCATATTGTCCAAATCCTTGGGTAGCAGCAAAAAATACAAAAGGGTTGCGTTTCATAAATTTCCATTTTTAAATGTTGTTGTTTCTACAACGTGCAGGAAAATTCCGTGATTGTAACGCTTAATTAGGGTCGTTATAAATCTCCTAGAAAATACAGTAGGTTAGCTCAAATACAAATTAGTTCATAAAGATTACGTTTAGTGGCGTCCTACTATCCAAGTTCTCGTTCATCAACTCTTCGTTTCACAGCTTCCGCTTATCTGTCGATCGTTGCCCAGTAGGGTTGTGCTTTGCAGTATCTTGACGAGGGGCTTGCGAAGGATCGCAATAAATGTGTTTCCTTTTAAGGATTATCTGTACTGCTTAAATTGCATATTCACACGTTACGAAATTATCCATAACTTTGATTACTAATACTAAAATATATAGACTGATATTTTAGGTGGAATTTTTATGTGACGTGATAACATTTACAGTAGGAACCACAGCATAGTAAATATCAGAAATTTGGTATCTTTCTTCAGCTTATCGCCACTTGGTCAAGTCTCCCCATAGAATCTTGGTCAAGTCGCCCCAACATTGGTTCTTACGTTCAAAATTTTAGTAATAATAATTCCAATGTTCCGATTAATGTAAAATCGTTTTGCTATTTCACAAGGAATAAGATGTGATATAAGTACTTTGAAAGTAATTATTAGTCGAGTAGATATGTCCATACAAAGTTTGATAAAAAATTACATCATTTATCTTAAATTTATTAATTACTGAATATATGTTATAAGGATAGGATTTTTCATTCCAAACATTTAAAATTACCTTTTAAAATTAACAAAGAATAAAAGCATTTTTGAAAAAAATTGCCGTCATTGATAACAATAGAATTCTGCGCTTGGTCAAGTCTCCTCATGTTCCCCTACTCACTTAACTCAGCTAGGAAATTTCCGGAACGAGTAAACAATTGATTTCGAAACGGCAAAGTAAATTTTGGTTGCTGAATTTCAGCGAAATAGTTTCCGAGTTTTAGCAACCATTGAGAACTAAATAAAAATACATTAAGGCAAAAAATACTATAAACTGAGATTCTTTCTTCGATCCCGCTTTTCTCGTTGTTTCAACTATTCGTTAAGTATTATTTTAAATTTTTAAGCATTCAGAGTTAAAAACGCTAAGGTTTTAAAATTTCAGAGATTTCAAAGTCTATAATTTTGAAAATATGATGCTTTAATGTCAAATTTTATATTTAAAAATAAATATTTATTTTTTTTCTTTTGAATTTTTGAATATTTTTCAATTCTGAATTTATTAAATTTCAAAATTCTTTGATTCTTAAACTTTTATATTTCCGATTTTTAAATTTTGAGAAGAAATTGAACTCTAAAATTTTTGAATTTTAAAGTTTTTAATGTTTAATCCTTTAAACCTTAATTCCCAAATTCTGATATAATTTTTGTATCATAAAATCTTAACTTAACAAATCTTCAAATTCCAAAATTTATAAACTTTTAAATGTTTAACTTTTTGAATTCTCAAATATATTTATTTTGCGATTTTCAAATTTTTATTCATTTCAATAATTAAAATAAAAAAATCAGAATTTCAAATTAAACGTTTTGGCCTGTAATTTTTCAAATTTCCAATTAAACATACAAAAAAATTATATCTCAAACATACATTCAAAAAAATTATATCTAATAAAGATTTTTAAATGTTCAATTTTTGGATTGCAAATTTTTAACTTTGAAAATTTTTGAATCCTCCGATTTTAATGTTTTTTAAAAAAATTTATATCTTTCAATTTTCAATTTTTCATGCTTTTATTTTTTAAATTTTGAAATAATTTTATTTTTGATGTTTTAAATCACTGTTTTTTAATTTTAATTTTTTTAGATTTCAAAGTATTTAATTTCTAAAATTCATTAAATTTGAAATTTTGAAGCATTTCGATTCTAGACGTCTTAGCCTTAGGGTCATTTGCCTCCTTTTTCAGGATAGAAAAATCTCTTTAGAAAACTCTTTAACTCTATGTGCGAGATTGATAATAGAACCCAAGTGAGCTGCGAACAAGGCAAACGATTTTTCAAAGATGCTATGCCCGCCCCTTTGAATTTGATTGACGCATCCTTAAATTTTTGTGTTTTTCATCATTTTTTCAGTTCATGTTTTTTTTTTAATTTTCGATGCTTCTATTTTTTAATTTTAATTGTTTTTTATTTTTTATTTTGGAATTTATTAGGTTTTTATTTGTGATTTTTCAATCATTGAATTCAATCATGAATTTTATATTCATGATTTTTTTAAATGTTCCTTTTTGAAAATTTCTGGAACAAGGTGCGCAAAACTAAATATGCGTCTGGTCGAATTCCCGCAGCTCCTTTAGTTCCCTGAGAAAGTAGATATTCTCCTACATTCAGTTTTCAGCCAAATATTTGAAAATTTAAAAATTAAAGTTATGCATGTGTAATGATAATAGATTGTTAAAAAGCTCGAAAAGCCCTTAATGATGGAAAAAATAAAAAATGGGGCTTTTATTGCTTGCGGATTTTTGCGGATTTTTACATCAGCCAGGGATATAACATTTGCGGATTTCCCAAAATAAATAATGGCAACGCTGCAGACACGCTCAGTTCCCTGTTGAACGGCTGGCGAAGCAGATCACTGTGCTGTGTTTTTTACAGCCAGTGTAGCTGAGCTAGAAGTCCGTTACACTGGCTATGGAGGGACACTACCCTGTGTCGTCCAACAGGCGACCGCTCCAACTGCTTCCTAAATGGCGCTGTAATGTTGCCAGTAAATTTTTGGTTTAACTAGCACATGTATTTGTTATTTGCGCTTGAAATTAAGTAATGTAGTGGTAGTAATAAGCTTCCCATTTTGGTTTAAACGCAAGGACAGTTTTTAAAACAGGATTTGATTAATTAGTTTAGCTCATCTAAGCAATTTTATCAATTCTGTAATTTAAAGGGTATTTCACGGAACTTGGTGAATTTGGCCTCACTTGCAACTGGTATAATCAACCTGCACAAAGTGTTGCATAACGCAGGGCTGTTTTTTGGAACAAAATCATTCAGCCCTTCGCTATGCAAAATCACGATATTATGACAGATGGGCTAAGCGCGGCCGTTCCTTTCAATCGGGAAAGGCCGCGTGGAATTTTGGTGAAACGCGCTAATAGTAACGTGGTGGTACTAGTTGTCTCTTTCGCTCTACCCATCATCATTCATAAGTGAATGAGATATTACAATCACCTTATGTTTCTTGTTAAACATGTTTTGTACATATCTGGTAAAAATACTTCGTCATAAACACATTTTTTCAAACATGATTCTTGATTTCTAAACATGTCCAAAAATGAGACATGTTTATATCGAGTGGGTAAAATGAACATGTGGCGGTGGTAAAATGAACAGCTTCTGGTGACCTGCAAAATGTCCTGTATGTATGCAATGCGCAGCGTTGGATAGCATTTTCCGATCAATGCTAATATTATAACAAATCATGAGCTTTGCATACACACAGGGCATTTTGCAGAAAAAAAAATTATCACGGAAGAATTGAATTTTCATGACGTAATATTAACCATTTTACAATCCTGTGGCATCGAAACACATCTACAAACTTGGGGTTATCCATGGGTGTTTGAACTTTTAGGATCTGTTTGAGAGCAACTAGAAAGCTTGTTCTATACATGAAATGTGATTATATTGTCTAAAATTTGATTTTTCTTCACCGGTCCGGGTGTTTTTTTCCTCACACTAAGTACTAAGAAAATAAATATTTTACATTAAGTAGTATAGTCCTACGTCTACTGTTCGTGCAACCCCATAGGGCTGCCCCTTGTAGTTTTCTCAGATGGATCAGGAAGCCAATACAAAAATAAAATGACGGCATTTAATTTGTGCAACATGCAAAAAGATTTTGGCATTGATGCCGAATGGATTTTTTTCGCAACTTGTCATGAAAAGGGTCCTTGTGATGCTTTGGGAGGAGTATTGAAACGAAACGGCGCGAAAGCGAGTTTGCAAGGCCATCATATAACAACAGCCCAAGAACTTTATTCATGGGCTATTTCTAAGCCAGATTCAAAAATACACTATCAGCTCTTTTCAGAATCCGAATACAATAAAATAGAATAAGTTAAAAAATCGTTATACACGTGTAAAGCAAATTTCGGGAACACAGTCATTCCATAGTTTTAACTCTCAAAATGAAAACTATATTATTGTCAAACGGTGTTCATTTTCGACGGAATAAATATGTGTTAAACTGTAGCTAAAGAAATAAAATGTCTTGTGAAAAATAAAACGAATAGAGTTTTAAAAATGTGATCTTCGTGCTTCATCTGGATTTTTGATACAAAAATAAATAATGCCGAAATATGACCCTTTTAAAACCACCTGAATTTTTATTGAAGTGGAATTTCTTACCAAAGATGACGCCCGGTAAAAATATTTTGAACGCGAGGGTCTGCAATGTCTGAATTTTTTTACGTGGTTAATGGACAACCCCCAGGTTGAAACGAATGTTGCACTCAGCTTATAAGAAAATCATAGATTTCTTTATTCACAGCTGCTGTGACTCGATGGAAGTGTATGGTGAACTACCATGCGGTTACATCGTTTCCATGCATGTGGGATGTATAAATAGATTTTTTATTTTCAAAAAATTATATCTCCGAAACCTCTAGATCTGGTTCAAAAATATGTTTGGAGATGTTGTGTAGAATTTAATGATCTTTCAAATAAAATTATAAAAGTAAGGAGTATTCAAACCCCCTCGCAGTGAAAATTAAGAAAAGCATTTAATGCGTATTTTGTTCGTACAAAACTCAATATTTTTTAAAATAAATAATTTTTCTTGAAACTTCACTTAAATACCTTTCATTTGACCTATAACCCTTAAAAATCGGTTCAGCAGCTCAAAAGTTATGAATTTTTGAAAAATTCAACTTTTGAAAAATCACAATTTTTGAACCAGTTTAACGTGGAAAACACCCTAATGACGAAAAAAATATGTATCTAGAATTTTTTGGTAAGGAACGATTCTATCAAATATTGCAGAATTCTGAGAGTTCGCATAACTTTTTTTCATAGAATTGCTGATACATTACTTTGCCTTGTTTTTTGCCAAATGGAACTGCCAAACTTTTTATTTGTTCGACTCATGAATCTGACATGAATTGAGAATACTACCCTTAATCTATAATATTTTGCGCTATCAAAACTTTTTGTCCATACTGCGTTTTATCATTCGATGGTTTCCAACCCAATAAATAAATCGTAGAGTTGAAATAACGAAACCTGTCTTAATATGGTTGCAATAATCAGTTAACTGTTCAACCACGCAGATAAGATTAGCTTTTATTTGCAATACGCCAACGGCCGGCTATTTCTAGTTCAAATTTCTTCTGTTTATAAAACATAAGCTATTCTCGGTAGCCGGATGGCTCAAAAATCACCAAGTTCATTTATTTTTCGAGTTACAGTATGCACGAAGACTTATTAAACAACTACATAACAAATTATCCTTTACAGGTCGCATCGTTTGCTTGGGGCGAATTCTAGATCTTGCACCCATCTAAAACTTCAAACTTCATGAAACTAACTAACTAGTCAGATGAATCGTGGTTTTGGAAGCAGCACGAAATCAGTAGGTTTATATATCACGCATGGATACACGTAATGCTTAGTAGGGTTCGTCGCGGTGCGGATGTGGGCGGTAAATGGATTGTCCGCACCGCAACCGCAAAAAAAAATATAAAACCGCACCGCTTACCGCAACCGCGGTAAAATTTTTATATTTTTAAAAATAGTGTTGAAAAATTGTACAAACCATATATAATAAAATGTAATTCTTATTCACACGAAATTTAACTTTAAGAGACTCCTCAGAATGTAATGTTTATGAAAAAATCAACTTTTGTATTTTCTATTAATAAAATTCCGTACATTTTAAGGCAAACATTATACATTCAAGGATGTTCTACTGCAGTAATAGGAAAACTTTTATTTTAGCAATCCTTTAGTTAATTGAAAAATATGGAATAAAAATGTAATAAGAAATGAAGTTGCATATTTTTTTTCTTTAAATTTTCATATTTTCAATGTTTTTGACATATGAAAATGAAATGGATGATTTTCGCATTTACGTAGTAAAAACAACCTTTCATTCTTAAAGGAATCTCACCAAAAAAAATTAAAGTCGAAATACCAGTACTTCTATATAGTAGCGCATATATTCCAATACAGTGAAATATAAACATATTGTATTTCATCAATAAGAACGACGCCATATTTGACAAAAAAAAATTGCTCTATACATTACATCTAAGCAGGAGTCCGGTCTCAACCGGTACAGAATTATTGAACATTAGAAAAACTGCAAAAAATGTATGGTTTTTAAAAATAGGGGGTTTTACGGACAAAATATCCCAAAACTCTAACTTCCGCATTCTTCAAGAAACAGATGTATTCTCATTCAAAAACTAAGATTGCTCCCTTTAAAAATGTATGAAGTGTTATTTTCTAAAGGCTAGTTCGAAAGTTCTAGCATTTAATGTATTTTCCTATAGTATTTTCCCAAAGAGCCAATGGCAAAAACTTCAATTGAAGTGAACCGGAGTCAAACTATGTGGTATTTGGCAAAAAAAGCTACAAAATAGTCTTAACTAAAAAATATTAGGACTTAATTTGGTTGAAAATATAGTAAATTTGAATGGAAGTACGCAAAAAAAGTTATGTAGCATACTTTTCGAGAAAGAGTCCAATAAAATTGACTGCAGAAAATTCACATTGAATTTACACAGCAATCAAAGAAGATAGAAATACGATGTTGATGAACGAATGATAGAATAATCATCCTAATTTGGATCCCTCCTTATTTTGGACGCTTTCATACATTTGTATCCCTTACTGCCAATTACTCCAAATTCGTTTGGTTTGATGAAGAGGGTTGTGTTTAAGTCCTAGCATAATTAGTTCATCTCTAATTCCATTAAATTAGTCAAAATTCACAGTTGAAAAATTGATATCGAAAACGATTCATAATTCCACGATTTCCAACAGAAATCGGGAGAAGTGATGCACTTTTAAATAGGATTTAAGAGTACAAATTAATTGTTTTAAATGATCTAATAATTTTGTCTCTATTGGGTTCTTGAATTTTATGTATTTGAAATGGTTAGTTTGTGAAGTTTTACTTAGAAGTATAAAATAACTAGTCCAAAATATGTCGTAAAAATAATAGCGTCAAAATATTTCCGACACAGCTAGATTTTCTTTCGTTATAGCAGTCTGTTTATCAATTTAGAATAATCAAAATTATTACATTATCATTTCTTTTTGCGGTGCAGTTGCGGTAAAACCGCGCACTAAGAGCTCTTTCCCGCACTGCATCTGCGGGAAAAAGTGTCTCACCGCACCGCAGATTTCGCGGTGCGGGTGCGGTAAATACCGCGTAATTTGATCAAAGTTACAGCAACTATTCCGGTTGCCAGAAAAAATAAATAGTTTGTATTCTACGCAGTGTTGCGCATTCCTCTGTAGGGACTCTATATTGTATACAGACTCTAGTTTCATCTAACTAACATAGTTTTTTATTTTTTTTTATTTTTGACGATGACAAGGAGGGGGGGGAGGTTTACCGTCCAGCTACGTAGTTACCAGGGGATATTTGGAGTTTTGTGACAAAATGCTACGATGGGGGAGGGGGGTGTTAAAAACACTCAAAATATGCTACGTTATCTATGGATGACCTATATATTATGACCATTTTTTCCATTTAAACATTCTAAATGTTTTAGGATTGAGTCAGTGTTGATCTGTTTGAGTCTAATTTGGCACAGAGTGGCATGGGGAGCAAATGACTTCGGGATGCATAGGACTTTGTAAAACGTGCATAATTATGGGTACTCGAACGTAGAGTTACTATCAATAAAATGATAAGGCATCATATCACAGAGATGATTTTTTTATTCAAAGCTTTTCAAAATAAATAAATTATTATGCAATTATTAGTAAACTGACAATTAAAATGTAGGAATCTGACCTTCATAGTTCCATGACGTTGTTTGAAGATGAAGTGCCTTGGCCAAAGAGAAATAATGAAGTAGTCGGGTTTAACGTCCGCCATTTAACTACGTCTTCGTACTCCCTGGTGTGTTTTAGGTGCTTTTCGAAGCGCGAAGTTGTTTATGTCTTAAATCTTTTTAATAGCACATGTTCAATCTAGTTTGGTGAATAACAAGGTTATTTTATTCAAAAAGTTGAGTTTTCTTCTCATCATTCTAAAGTTAAAGCTTGTCATCTACCAAAATTATGGCTTTTTTTTCGAACTAAGCTAACTGAATTTGGGAATGCATTGCAAACTCAAACATAGTTCGCCAATTTTAATATTTCAGGATTTACAGTACAACAGTTACATTATCCCGTTTAGATTAGTTGTGAGCAGTATACCATTCCTGCTGTGATGAACCTGAGAATTGACATCGGAAAAATTCTCAAATTCTCTTCCAATGAATGATTCACTTCGCCGGATCTTGCCACGCTTGAAATCAATTAATATTATGTTCACAGGTCTTTGTAGTATCCCTTTTTGGACGAATTTTTGTTTAGGTACGTTTATTTTTTAATGAATTCAACAGACCGTTTGTGCAACGGTTTACCAAGATATTTTGTTTGCTAGTTTTGGCAACCTGGAGTTTTGTGTAAACAGCGAGTGACTTGCTGTTTAATTTATTTATTTCGGCAATCGATGTAGACTACAGATTTTCTTAATTACTAATGTGTATATTTCGTGAATTTAGTATAAATGAATCAATTTCGGCTTTTACAGAATCATCCTCTTACGCGTTTGAATTTCTTTTGTGCATAAAATATTGTTTTAGTTTTTGTTTAGACATTGTAAAATCAATTGAGTCGCAATAGTAATTATAAATAGACATCATTCGATTTATGCGGCTATATTTTGCATAGTTTGGACGAAAAGGAGTTATTGAAAATATGCTTCGATTTCGTAGCTGTCGTGAAGGTGCATAAAAGTTCAATTTGAATAAAATTTCAGCTGAATCGATACGATGCGAAACGATATTATTAATGAATGAGAGCATTGCAAATTCGAGACGCTCCTTTAATGTTTGAATATAGATAAGCAAGCAGCGTGCTTCATAAGATGGCACAGGGAATGCTGTCCATCCTAATTTACGAAGGGCAAATAATAAAAACTGTTTTTGTACCGATTCTATTCGTTCTTCATGTCTGCTTGAAAAAGGGCACCAAATAATACTGCAATATTCCAATATCGACCTAACATATGCAATATGTTTTTATTGTATAAGGATCATCAAAATGATAGCTAAAGCGTTTTATAAAACTGAGAATGTTGTTAGCTTTGTGTATAATTATGTTATAATGATCAATAAAATTTAACTTCGAATCTAATATAACGCCTAAATCCATAATTCTTTCACATTTTACTACAGTCCGATTTCCTAAGGTAATCTCAACATTCGTTGTTTGTCGTTTTCGACTAAATGTTATTGAATTACATTTTTTCACGTTCAGTTGTAAGAGGCTTTTTTGACACCACATGTGGAAAATTTGTATTTCGTTTTGAAATGTATTAATATCCTCGGCATTTGTATTCTCCAAATAAAGTTTCATATCGTCCGCATAAATCAATATTTTCAGTTTTTTGAGAATAAAGGAGATGTCGTTCACGTATAAAATAAATAATAGAGGGCCTAAATGAGAGCCTTGTGGAACTCCTGAGGTGACTTTAATTGGATTAGATTGCTTTCCTTTAAATTTATTTATTTGCTGACGTTCGGAGAGATATGATTCTAACCATGTAAGTAGCCCAGGCTCAATGCCGCTCTTTGTCAATTTATAAAGTAACATTGGAATGTCAATGCGATCAAATACTTTACTAAAGTCTGTATAAAGTGCCTCCACGTAGTTTCCATTATGCATTGCAATCAGTGAATAATTAATAAATTCTAGTAAGTTTGAAGAAGCCATGCTGGAGGTAGGAAATTCTGTTTTTTATTTGAAGAAATATTTTTTCGTTAATGATTGATTCGAAAAGTTTCGGAATACAGGAGATTATGGCTATCCCACGATAATTACGTACGTCAGATTTTTTGCCAGATTTATATATATATATATAGGCACTAAAAAAGATTTTTTCCATATTTTAGGGAACTGTCCATATTGCAAAGACATATTAAACAGCCAGAACAATGGGGCAGTTAACTCGGTTGCTAGGTTTTTCATAAATAATGGTGGAATTCCATCAGGGCCAGAACCTTTTGATGCATCTAAATGTTTTAGAACATTGAAAATGTCTTCCACTATGACATGATTGACACTAATATCCATAGGAAAATCGTGAAGAAAAACGAAATAATCGCGATCAAGATCTTGTACAGAAAAAGTCGTATATATATCTTGGAAGAATGTTGCAAATAGGTTGCAGATTTCTTCCGAGCTATCATGTACGTTGTCATCCAAGTGCATTGTTGATGGGAAATTGTCTGATTTTAATTTAGTTTTTACGTAGTTGAAAAAATTCATTGGACAAGATTTGATCTGCTGTTCCGTTTTACATTTCTTATAAAAGAAATGTATAGAATTCGCTCAAACTTTCAAGATTTTTTCCGAGGCCCGGAGGGCCGAGTCTTATATACCAATCGACTCAGCTCGACGATTTGGGACAATGTCTGTGTGTGTGTGTGTGTGTGTGTGTGTGTGTGTGTGTCTGTGTGTGTGTATGTAACGGACAAATTCTCATTCGTGTTTCTCAGCAATGGCTGCACCGATCTTTTCCAAACCAATTTTAAATGAAAGAACTAAAAAACAGTATAAACGCTATTAATTTGTTTTTGATTCTGATGTTTAGTTTCCAAGATATGAATGTTTGAATGCGTAAAAATGGCGTTTTTTGCAGTTTTTTTGAATTATCTGTCGAAATTGACGATATAGATTAACAATTTATATGTTTTTAGACAGCTTTAACGAATACCTTTCGAACAAGCTATAGATTGTTGAAATCGGACTATTATCAAAAGAGATATTTAACATTAAATGCGGACGAAAGATTTTTATCATTTCCCATTGCCAGAAATATGACCAAAAACATGTAATCTATTATTAACGCCAAAACGGCTTATTCTAGGTCAATAGTATCTTCGGAGAATATAATGGAGGCAATATGCCCTTTCTTTTGGTGTTGTGCTTTTTCAGATTAATCCTCCTATGAGTGAGATATTTTCACAAATTTTCTTGGAAGTGATTTTATCGAAATGATGCCTTCAGCAAATTTATAGCTCTTACTTTTGCGAATAACTTTAGTGAAGGCTTCAAATATCTATTTTGAATACTTTAAAAGTTATGGCTTGTTGTTTGTGGATTACTCTTTGTCGTCTATTTTTTTGTTCAATATAGTAATAATGCATTGAAATAAGCCAAACATTATTAAGATAAAACAAATTTTGTATTTCATTTTACTATCTACAACCGCTAGAAATAATCACCGAACACTTCCAAGTTGTCTGGAAGGAACTTGATAACTTATCAGTGCAAAAATGTTCATTTGTACGAATCGGATCGATCTGAAACATATCGGAAAATGAAAGCGAAGTAAATAACTCCAAGAAACGGCGTAGCCAAGAGAAGGTTTTGGGGTTTAACACCATACAACCCCCCCCCCCCGCATCACCCAAAAAAATATTGGATTGAAGTTGATAATTTATTGATGCTGACTGATTTAATTCAATATTACAATAACAATTATCTGATCCGTAGATTGATAACCAGTTGTTGTAAACATCATGAGGACTTTTGATAAATTGTCGGAATGGGGTCCTGATATGTAACTGATCTATTGGTCTTGATTTCACAGTTGTCTAATAGCATCAATATCAAATTCCTGCTTGAAAACATTCCAATAGAAAATTCCAGAGTTCTGTAATCAATGATAATCCTCAGATTTATTTTCAAATCGAGCTCGTTTTTGTAGAGATGTACTGTAATAAGGGTCTTTATTTAATAAGAAGCGAAGTTAAAATTGATTTAATGTCTATGAAACATAGAACTGCTCATCAAAAAATGCATAACTTTCAACATTTGCTAAAAATGTTTTTGCCTTTCTCATTCACTCTAAAATTCGTCAATCTAATCCCGACCGGGAGGGCCGAGTGTCATATGCCAATCGACTCAGTTCGTCGATATCGGAAAATGTCTGTTTGTGTATGTATGTGTGTATGTGTGCGTATGTGTGTATGTGAAAAAAATGTGACCTCTGTTAATCAGAGATGGCAGGATCGATTTTCACAAATGAAATGAAAAATTTTCAGAATCAAATTTGTATTTTTGATGCCAAATGACTTTATAATGCATGAAACATTGAGATTTGATGTAAGCTCGAAAAAAATAATGTTTGACAAAAATTGACTTTTTTGGACTTTGGTACATTTTTGCCTTTCTCATATAGAAAGGTTATGCAATCACTCTAAAAATCGACAATCAAACCGGCCCGGAGGGAGTATGCAGTGAGGGGTTGCTACTTTAAAATTAAAAATAGTTTAAAATTTCTTAACAAGTTGAAAATTTTCGGCAGGACCTGGACCTCCCGGATCTTTCTCCATGATCCGCCGCTGGTTTTAAGCGATGTTTCAATATCACATAGTATCTCAAGATCGTGGCTGTCGATCCATTGTACGTATGTGCAAATCGTACTGAACATGTAATATTCATTTCCACCATTGTATTGAACATAACCAGCCATGGAATCGTAGTCTGGACAAATGAGACAAGCACAATTGCACCACTAGGTGGATTAAAACAGGTTTTTATTTTGGGAATGCGTCGAGTTGAGACGAAAACGTAATATGATTAATAACGAGGAATGTAGAGAGAAATTTATGAAAAATGACGATTTCCATTCGACTCTAGCAGGTCCTGATCGATTTTGATGAGCATTTGATTTTTGTTGTATGACCAATTATATGTATAGGTCAAATGTTCAAAAACAGTAATTTAAGATCAAGATAACATCATTTTGAAACCGCCAATTTCGGAGGTTTAGTATCTTCGATGGGTTTTACAAACGTTAAACAGCGCACCATTTGATAAAATAATTTTGACGGTATATCGTCCAAGAAGTATGTATGGTGAATTTTCTCAGGTTAATATTCATGACTACAATAAAGTCTCAACAAATTCGCTAAAGACACGAACTCTGTTACTATTTTCTGAAAAATAATTCTGCATAAATTTAAAACTTCAAAAATTACGGTTTCGGAATTATGCTGTTTGGACAGTAAGATCGATTTTCACCAAACCCCCACCAATTGTAAAATTGGTATTGTAAAAAAACGCAAGGGCGATACTTCAATGCTGATAGGTGGGACCGAAAATGTAAACAATCGCCAAAGGGGCGATACTATCATTTTATCAATTTCAATAGCAAACACAAATTTTAATTTAATAATTTCAAATACTTCAAGAAGTTTTGGGTTTCGATCACTGAATCATGCAATCTAGGATGTAAAAACACAATAGTTCTTAAATAAGAAATAAAACCAAGTCTGGAAATATTCACTGTTGATTTTCTTTGAATGGTATTACTGCTAGTATCGCTTTTTTCCAAGAAAAAGCGTTGATTTCTTAGTTCTCAGTCGCGTTAGAAATTTGAGTAAAGTATAAATTTCAAATCGATTCAAAGAAAAATTCGATTTTTTTGGCTCAGTACAATATACATAACCCCTTTAGGAAAATGCAGTTTTCCCACCACAATGCATTGATTGAGGAATTTAGATATTTTATTTTTTATTAACAGAGCACTAGCAATAATTCGTTTGTATGTCTATTTTATGGGGCATTTTTTCGCTTTCACATTGATTTGGTTTGAGATTTCTAGCACTGATGCTGTCATATGCTGATTTGAACGATTCTCTGAGTCCTGCCACTATCCCATGTAGTATGTGTTATCAAAAACATCGCGAAGCATCAAGTTCTAAATGTTCTCAAACGATATAATATCCGAAGAGTTATAAGAAATGTCTCATCACACTGTTAGGTGGATTAAAAGCGTTTTGAGTTATAATCCGCAAGTGCAGAATCTATGGCCATATTTAGTTTATCGCAAATGTCGAAATATTTTTCCAAGTGCTCATTATTTTGGTTTTTCTTATATAGCTTATGGGCTTTTTGCTTACTATTTTCAAACTCTATTATACCAAACGGGATACTTCGAGTTGCCGTGTCGTCTTTTTTTCTTAATAGGCACCTCTTCATGAATTATCTTGAAAATAATTTTTTAAAATACGTCCACGGCGGTTACAATATTTCCTTCATTTCTGAGGGTAATTTGCCAGTCGACACTACTTAGCTTCCGCCTGATATTGTCATAGTTGGCTTTATGGTATTCAAAGAATTCCTCAAAGTCACAATCGCTGGGTTTTTGAATTGCATGGATTAACAAGCAAAATTCAATAGCAGTATGAAATGCTTCATTTTTCCACAAAGAAGATAGAGATTCAGATACACAGAAGTCTTCCTGAATGTTTGTAAATAAAAGGTCAAGATAGCAATTTTGTCGATTTTTTACATGATTTATTTGATTTAGTCCTATGCCAGCAGTTTTGTCAAAATTATACTGCAATGTTTTGTTTTCTCCCACGACTGGGATTAAAATATGTTCGTTTTCAGAGTCCGGAATAAAATCTGCGTTGCGTTGGTTAAAGTCTCCGTAAATGTGAACTTTTAATGGACGCTTGACGAATTTCTTTTGAGAAATATTTCGCAAAATACTCAGAGGGCGTCGTAGTAGCCATGCGCGATGGATGCCAGTTTTTTTCGCTCATGTCAATGTTTTGAAAAAATTTAAACCTTTTTTGAGATTGAAAAACAAAAACAAATTGTATGTGCATCAAGTGTTCTTGCAGTCACAAGTGTTGGTTCCCCGAACTGTTTTGGAATCATGCTAGATCCGGTTGACTGTCAGGCGGAGATGAAGAACAGGAAAATTGTGCTTATCTCTGAGGTTTTGCCTTTCTCATATAAAGAAAGGCTATGCAATCACTGTAAAAATCGACTTTTTAACCGAGGCCCGGAGGGCCGAGTGTCATACACCATTCGATTCAGTTCGTCGAGATCGTCAAATGTCTGTGTGTGTATGTATGTGTGTGTGTATGTGTGTGTGTATGTGTGTGTGTCATTTAAACTCACACAATTTTCTCAGAGATGGCTGAACCAATCTTCGCAAACTTAGTTTCATCTGAAAGGTATAACGCTCCCATAAGCTGCTATTGAATTTTTAGTTGATCCGACTTCAGGTTCCGGAGTTACGGGTTGAAGAGTGCGGTCACACAGCAAATTCCCATATAAACTGGTACCACCATGATGTTCAAATGATGTAAAACATATTAAAATTTATGTAACATTACTCTAGTTTGCGGGTCTGGATCACTAATGATCAATCAAAGCAGTTTTGATCACATTGGCCACCTATGACGGATCATGACGCCCCCGGGGAACCCGCCAAGTTCCTAAGCTAATATCACACCCATTCCCCAACGAATTCTCTACCGATTTTCACAAACTTGATTTCAAATGAAAGATACAGTAATACCATTGACTGCTGCTGAATTTCATTCGGTTCTGACTCTTGCTTCCGGAGTTACAGGGGTGTTAGTAAGGATACACTGGAATTTCCCATATAAATCGGTACAATCGTAATACCTCAGAGGCTTAAAACTATTGAAATGGTCACCAAATTACTTCTAATCGCAGATCTAGATCACTGATTGCCAATCAATTATTCTTTGAATATATTGTCCACTATCGACGATTCCGGAAGTCCGGAATTCCGGGCATATTCCACAATTAAAGTCACATCGGTTCTTCGGTGATGACTGAACCGATTTTCTCAAACCAAGTCTCAAATGGAAGGTAAAGTACGCAGTTGAGTATTGCGTCGCCGCATAACCCCCCACCCCCCTCTCCGCCTTGCCCTTACACCTCCCTCCTTCATCACTCCCCTCCCCTTGGACCACCCTCACGCCCGCATTTCCTTCATCCACCCCGTATAACGAAATAAGATGAAGTTCGCCAATATATCTGTGTGTATGTATGTATGTGTGTAATCTGTGTGTATGTATGTATGTGTGTATGTATGTGTGTATGTATGTATGTATGTATGTATGTATGTATGTATGTATGTATGTATGTATGTATGTATGTATGTATGTATGTATGTATGTATATGTGTGTGTATGTGCGGATTTGTTAACAAAAGGTCCACATCAGTTTCTCGGAGATGGCTGAACCGATTTTTACAAACTAAGATTCAAATGAAAGGTATAATATTCCCATAGGTTGCTATTGAATTTCATTTTCAACCGACATCTTGTTCCGGAGTTCGGCAAATGTCTGTGTGTGTATGTATGTATGTGTGTATGTGCGTCTGTGTGTGTATGTGACCAAAAATGTCACTCATTTTTCTCAGAGATGGCTGACCTAATTTTGACAAACTTAGTCTCAAATGAAAGGTGCAACGTTCCCATAGGCTGCTATTGAATTTCTAATGGATCCGGATTCCGGTTCCGGAATTACAGGGTGATGAGTACGAACACGCAGAAAATGTCGATTTTAATAAATTCTGCAATGAATGTATAAAGGTGAAAATTTTTCCAAAATATGACCACAACTGCTTCGATTTGTAGTATTAGGTCACTAACATCCATTCAAAGTCTATTTGGCCACATTGGCCACCATCATCGGTTCCGAAAGCCCCGGCGGAAGTATCTAAATTCAGAATAACAGTCACATCCGTTTCTCGGAGATGGCTAGACCGATTCAACTAAACTTGGTCTCAAATGAAAGGTATTGCGTCCCTGTAAATGGCTATTTAATTTCATCCCGATCCGACTTTCGGGTCCAGAGTTACAGGTTGTGGCGTACGATCACATAGCAAATTGTGATTCAAACCGATACTCCGATGAAAGCAAAAAAGGTAAAAATTTCGCTAAAATGTCTCTCAAACAACTTAAATTTGCTGTTCTAGGTCCCCGACGGCCAACCAAACTTTCGTTCACTACATTGACCACCATAGACGGTTCCGGAAGTGCCCGGGAAAAGCGGCCATCTTTCAAAATTGATGAACTCACATCAGTTTCCCGGAAATGGTTGGGCCGATTTTCACAATGATAGCTATAATATCCCCACAGATGTCTACAAAATTTCGCACGGATCGCTTATATGGTTCCGGAAATATAGACTGAACCGTCCGGTCACATATGAAATTCCCATATAAGCCGGAGCTCAAAATTTTTTTCAAAGGGGGGACCCCATGAAATTTCAGAAATCAAATTCGTATTTTTGATGTCAAACATCTTTAAAATGTATGAAACGTCGAGATTTTATGTCATCACGAAATTTTTTTTTTGTAAAAATCGATTTTTTTGGACTTTGCCGATTTCGCACCTTTTTTTTCAGTTCAATATTACCGTGGCTCTTTCTTTCTTTTACAAAATTTTAGAACTCGAATAATGATTTCTTTTCTTGTATATTTGTCATGTCATGTATAATAATAAAATGTAATATTTGCATTTGAAAGTATTTAATGAATATAAACAACACAAACATTCTCGTGTTCATGATTGAGAAAGGCACAATTGCACCGCTAGGTGGATTAAAACAGGTTTTTTTTATTATTAAAGACTCTTTAAACGCCGTGCGTTCACTCGAATCTGTAGACTTAAGATATAATGATAACTAAAACTATTTACAATGCATATCAACAGTGAGACTTTTACATAATAGAATTCATGTTTAGTTAGAGCTTCTTCATCAGGCCAGTAATGTTTAGGTACTTCAGGACTTTGTCCTCAGTGGTCTGGTCGTAAGCTAATACTTCGCCTATGGTGTTACTAAGACCGCATTCTTTTCGGGCCGTTTCGAAAGCTGGGCAATCTAGAAGCAGATGTTTTACGGAAGAAATCTGTGAATTACAAGCAGAACAAGACGGATTAGTTTTGTCAATTAGAAAATGGTGCGTTAGCCAAGTATGCCCTATTCTTAGGCGTCGTAAGTTAACTTCGTTACGGCGTGATCGGGATGTATAGGGCCAAGAAGAGGTAGTGTTTTTTATCTCCATTAATTTATTGCCCGTGGTATTTATCCACGTTTCATTCCAGGCCTGTAGGAACCTTATTTGGATTTGTCTTTGTGCCTCATTTAAGGGCGTTTGTATATTCACTGGTTCAAGCTATAGGCCAATTTTAGATGCATTATCTGCTTTGTCATTCCCGGCAATTCCCTTGTGGCTGGGTACCCAACATAGTTCAATGTGAGGATTTTGTGAAACAAATTCCTTTATTTGTTGGATCCAGGGATGTCGAGAGTTACATGATTCTACAGCTAGCAAAACGCTAGCTGAGTCAGAGAAAATAACGGTGGGATTTAGGAAGGAGGTGCTAGTCAACTGGCGAAGTGTATAGAGTATAGCGAAAGCTTGCGCAGAAAAAATAGTAAGGTGTCCGGGGAGTCCAATCGATATTTTTTGATCTTCGTCTTGTTTATAGATACCAGCCGCTGCAGTTTTTGTATCTTGGGATTTTGAGCCATCAGTGAAAATTTTTGTGTGAATGGCGAAGTTTTCGCGTACCAAAGAGCCAAAAGAGTTTCGCAATATATGGGGGTTACAGTGCTTTCCTTCTTTAGGTAGAAGGTCCCAATTTATAATGGGTTGAGGAAGGTTCCACTCGATGGGATAAGGGATGAATGGTTCGGGCATGGGCAGTGACCAATCTATACATGACTCGATATGGTTAATTACTCCAGCGAAGCAAGTTGAATGTTGAGTTATTGTGGGATTGAAGACTCTTAACCGGCAAATGCATTTGGCAAGATTTGTGTTGAAGGAATATTTAAAAGGTGGAACTCCGGCTTCCGCCATAATGCTTATTATAGGACTAGTGCGAAAAGCCCCGATAGAACAACGGATGGCTTTGTTATACATCACTTCAAGCTTTTTAACTGCTGTCTTGTTAGCGTTTGCTAGTGCAGGCAATCCAAAGGAAAGTCTACTAAATATGATGCTTTTTGCAATATTCATCATTGTTTTAGAGTTTCCCCCGGTGTTGATGTTACTAATCGCTCTCAGAATATTGCAACGTTTCTCGCAAATTGATAGGGTTTCTTTAATAAATGTTGGTTGGGAGTTTCTTGAAGATAGTATTCATGGCTATTAGAAAAAGGTAAACACTGAGCACTGATCCCTGAGGTACTCCATTTTCAAGGCGCTTACTCGAAGAAAAGGTACCGTTGACGACCACTTTGAATGATCTGTGTTCTAGAAAGTTTTTGATGAATAGGAGCATATTTCCACGTATGCCCCAGCTGTGTAGTTGTTTGACAATATTGTATCTCCAGGTGGTATCGAAGGCTTTCGAAATGTCAAGGAAGACTGCGTCAGTAATTTGTTTCTTTTCAAAACCTTGCTTAATATCTGCTATGAACATTGAGATTGGATCTCCCTTTTTGGAAAGCAACCTGGTGCGGGTCAAGGAGGTGTCTATTTTTTAAAACAGCAGCCAGTCTGCTAGATACTATTCTTTCCATAGTTTTGGCTGAACAGCAGTTTAAAGAGATAGGGCGTTTGTCATCAGGATTTGTTGATTTTCTACCAGGCTTTGGAATAGGTACGACTATAGCCTCACGCCAAATTTCTGGATACTCTCCTGTTGTCCAGAGTCGGTTATATTCGGCCAAAAGTGTACGTTTTGCGTGGTATGGGAGGTATCTGATCATGTGATAATTGATGTTGTCTGGTCGGCAGCTCTCCCCTTTTCCCAGATCGATGGCTTTTATAAGTTCGTGCATGGTGAAAACGGTGTTGTATTCCTCGGTTGAGCAGGGTTGTACCGGGTTCTTTTTCTTTTCTTTTCGGTTTTTGTGGTTTAAGAACACTGGATCATAAGCTGAATTAGCTGACACTTTTGCAAAGTGATCGGCTATAGATTCAAACACAATAAAGGGATCATCGGAAGTACCGTTTGGGGTATTTACCACGCGCGTTTTGGACAAACTGTGGGTGCCACGAAGGGCCCAAAGTCTACCCCACATTACGCTAATTTGAGTTTCTGAGTTGAATGATTGGGTGAAATCATTCCAAAATTTTTTTTGGGCTTGCCAAATCGTTTTTCTATCCTCACTTCTAGCAGTTTGGAAAGCACTGAGAGGTGACGAGTGACCAGGATCGTTTTTATCAATTTTTTTCAATGCTCTAAGTGTTTTACGCCTTTTTTTAATACTGTTGTGAACCTCTTCAGACCACCACGGAACATTTTTATTTTTCAAAGAGTCGGAAGTTTTCGGAATGGAAGCATCTGCGGCTTTCAATATGGCTGTAGACAGTGCGGTAAAATATCAATTTCAAACGAAAATATTCGTTTCAATTGAAACTGCGAGCCTTTCACTGTAAGCATACCACCACTATATCAGTTGAGTTCTGCTGCCGTCTTCGTTTGAGTCGCTCAGAGTTCACTGTCAATTGAACAACAGGTTCTGGTCATTTGACGTTTTTGCCTGTTTAGTTTCTATTGAAAACCTACCTCACATTAGCATGGTCTCAGTTAATGGAAGTGAACCATTCCAATGAACCACTCACAAATGAATATGAATGAACACTCACTGAGATGAAAATAACTCCAACCAAGATAATAAATACATATAGGGTAAAGGCTATGATAAGACGAGACAACTCAAGACGGATACAGGTAGGAACATTTTTTCTCTGTATGAGTGAGGTTGTCATTTTTTCGAGTATTGTTTTGATTTGGTAATAATTATTTTTTATCAGTAGTTTCGAGATAAAAATGTAAAACCCGGCCTTTTCTCTCTTTTCACCGTGCGCCAAAGAACCGGGATGCTCGTCCGGATGATTATGTTTACTACCAGCGGCCCGGTGGGCATGCTTAATTTTACAAGTTTAAACAAATTCACTCAAAAATGACAAATGTACCGACCCTTTCTTTCTCCTAATCTTGGAGCAGTTGTCTCTGTATTTTTAGTTTCTCACCTTTCTTTTATCCTGCTGAATGATTGTTGACAGATGACTGTATGCAGCTAGCGAGGTTGGCAGTGCAGCCAATTTCTTTGTCATATTTAGATATATTGCTTATTATAGCACATAATAATGACCGTTTTATTAACTCTTAATTTTCCAAAATGGAACTAATCAATCCAACATTTTTATCACATACTACATGTTTCTAGCAAATTTGGCCAGCATAACAGCCTATTTATCAGAATCAAATTTGCCACTAAAATTTATATAGAGATGGCCGTACTATCAAAATACAGAAATATACAGAAATCGTATTACTAGTTGCCTTGTCTTGTCTTAAGAGTAAAAGGTCGAACTCGTTAAAGGTCCAAGATGATAGATAACGGAAATCGATGGTTAAAGTCATTTTAAACGAAGGCGCAGTTGGTTGAGTGGTAAGCGTGACAGCCACCCATCCCAGTTGGTCTGGGTTCAATCCCAGCCGAGGTCGTAGAGATTTTTCTGAATTTTTTTCCTTCGGAAGGGATGTAAGGCCGTTGATTTCCGGTCCATGAGTTGATGGGTCGATATCTAGTTACTAACAAATGTCCTCCTCCCGTGATACTTTTGGAGTACGCAGTAGTATATACGGCCTCTAGCAAAAGCACTTGCTGTAGGCCGGACGAACGTTCCTTCTGCGATCTACTTTCGGGCCTGGCCGATGCCGGTTTTGATCAATAAACACTTTAGGATTACCAAGAGTTGCACATTGAAAGATGTTTTCCTAATCCCAAGCATAATTACCTTCTGATTCCCTGTGCAACTTCAGCTAGTCCAGATCGATAACGGAGTGGCAGCCAGGGGTGGTCGTATAAAGTCAAGCTCAAGTTCAAGCTCGATGGTTAAAGTCATTTTAAAATCAGAGATGAGGCAACATGGATACCATTTAAAAAGAGGTTTATTTGAAATCCAAGATGACGGCCTTTGGTTACCAAGAAACAGTGAAAACAACTATCAATATGGGTATCATTTAAAATAGTCATAAAACACCGGAATTTATGAATTTAGACCATCATGAAAACAAAGATGGCGGTTTTTCGGTAACCACTAAAGCGAAACCATAATCAATATATGTCTACATTGCTTTTGCAAGTACAAGTAGTCCTGGTCAGTAGTTGACGTAAACTGATGATTGAGGACATTTTGCAATCGATCCAATATGGCGACTTTTGGTTACTTCAATAAACCCACCATCGATATGACTTGTTTATAGCATTCATGTCGAGCAAAATCTTTTCGAATTTTTTCTGATAGAGAACATCGACTATTCTCGTGTCTGTAGACTGTGCTCGTAATGTGTTCCTATAGAACCAGTGTGGAAGTGTTTTACCCCTTCACCATGTCATCGGAACAGGAAAATATTGGTAGAAGTGCAAAGAAAATTGCTGAATTACATATTTGATTTTAGCAATGACTTTGACAGCTTCGTACAATAATTATAGCATATTGCATAATTATTTTTCACAATTTCTTAAATTCGCAGATTTCAGACAAAATATAATGAATCTAGTAATAACAGCTTGTTGGAACTGGTTGCAATGAAAAACGTATTTGGTAGTACGTTCATCTCTATTATATTTTTGTTGCAAATTTGATTCTGATGAATAGGCTGTTATGCTGGCCAAATTTGCTAGAAACAAGAAGTATGTGATAAAACTGTTGGATTGATTAGTACCAGATAAATGTTGGCGAAATGTGTGTTAATAAAACGGTCATTATTATGTGTATTATAGCAACATATCTAAATATGACAAAGAAATTGGCTGCACTGCCAACCTCGATAGCTGCATACACTCATCTGTCATCTGGCACAAGAAAGGCAAGATAACCAAAAACACGAAGCCAGTTGTCTCTTCTTGTCTTAGGCTTACCTGGATCTCATTTGACTGGTGCTCACTGGGTAAATTGAAAGCGGATCTATTCATTTGAGAGGATCAAACGAAGGAGGTTGACTATGAATTGCGACTCATTTGAAAGCGACGGTGAGTGAAGAGCCATGAACCGAGCTTCAGATCAACAGCATCTGATGCGTTAAATGAATATGAATGCTACCGTAGACGACTGATTGACTGCGTTCATTCAGTTTCGATTGAATGAAATGAAATTTTACTGCACTGAGGCTGTAGATATGAAATAAATGTTTGCTACGGTCCCCGCAGGAAGCTCGTTATCAATAATGTTCTCAAATAATTCCCAATTTGCTGCTCTAGTGCACCAACCCACTCTTCTCTTATTTTCCGAATATGCAGTTTTGGTTTGAAGAGATATTTGTATTAGGTGATGGTCGCTACCAGTGAAAATCTGCAGCTTTGGATCCTTTGCCCAAAGATAGATCAATTGCAGTTGTATTCCCGGAATTGGAGCAGAAGTGAGTTCCTGTTCCATCATTTAAAAGGAATAGATTGTAGTCGTCTATTATGTAAGAGATAATGGTACCCTGCAAGTTTGCTGGCTGATCACTCCACAACGGGTGCACAGCGTTAAAGTCTCCTAAAATTAGAAACGGGATTGGTAGACCATCAATTAAATTAACAAGGTCGGTTCGGCTCCAGTGGTTGGCACGGAGATAGAGGAAAACAATGGTAATTTTGATAGGGTGTATAAGATTAATGGCAACGGCTTGTAAAGGAGTATTTAAATGGAATTCGTCGTGTGGGTAGCCGTTTTTTACGGCTAGAGCAACGCCGCCCCAGGAACTGTTGTAACCTGGGCCTCTTTTGTCGTAGCAAGTGAAGTCTTTCAAATTGATCGTGGCTTTGTGGTGCGTTTCTTGTAAAGCGATAATGTGAGGTTGTTTCCGTGAGATAAGTTGTTGTAACTCATTTCTTTGTTTCCCTAAGCTGTTAATGTTCCATTGTATGATTTTGAATGTGTTAGTTATTTATTTCACCAGTACTGAGGTTTATTCAAATCAATCTTGATCCATATCAGAGGGGAAATCAGAGTCAGAAATTAAGTAAGAAGTTTTGTGAAGATTATTGGTACCTACTGAGAGTTCTGGGGAGCTTTGGTCGGAAGATTTTGATGCGATTCGTTGTTTTGTTGACTGTTGTTTTGATGGGTTGTTTAAGGGCGGATTTTGGTGTAATTTTTTGTCTTTTGGTTTTTGTATATTTTCAGTTCCTTCCGGTAAATTTTTAGATTTTGCATCAACGTTTACCTTACTACTACTTACAGTTCCGCTCGCTCCACTGGGTACAGGTGTAGTTGATTTTTTAATGGTTGGTTTCGATTTTATGAGAGTAGGGCCATTGGGTGTCTTAGTATCTGTGGGCGACGGGCGATTTGCCGTAGTGTTTTCGTTGGGAGCGGAGTTTCGGATGTTGTCGATCCGCGTATTGACGGATACGTTAGTTGCGGCGGTATTTGTATTACATTGGCATTTACAGCCACATCTCAAAGAGGTGGAGGAGTTAATGGCTTCGGAATAAGATTTGAAGCCATTGCGCTCGTCAAACAGACGTCGGGCAACGGGGTAAGGGATGTCATTGTCTGTTTTAATATTCGTAATTTCGAATTTCTTCCTAAATACTGGACATTCGTTGGAAGTAGCTGCGTGTGGTCCTGAGCAGTTCACACATTTAGCTTGTCGGTCACATGTCTCGTCGCGTGCCATTCATCACCACAGTTTCGACACAATTTTTCTTTCTTGCAGTTGAGACCAAGATGGCCGTATTTTAGGCATTTAAAGCAGCGTAGTGGTCGGGGGTAGTAGGGGTGCGTAGTTTTTTTGGTGAAGCCTATGTGGATGAGTTGAGGTTGGGTGGGCTTAGATATGGTAAGAATTAGTGTGGAGGTGTTGGTCAATTTTTCGCCAACCTTCTTTTTTATTCTTTCTACCTTACTTACGTGTTGGTCACCGAGTTCGTGAAGAATATCTTCCTCTGTTATGTCGATGACTTCAGGGGCATTAATTCAAAGAATTATGTTCTGTTATCCTAACCTTGGTGCCGTCAAGCAGTGTTGAAATTTTGAGTACCTTTTCGTACTTACGAAGGCCTTTCACTTTTAGTACAAGGCGTGCTCCACCTTGTTCGACCCTGGAATCCTCAACTTCACCAATGGCACTCGTAACGGATCGAAAAATGAAATACACCGACAAACGATGTGTTTTCTCCATCTCGCTCAATTGTGACGAATTTTATTTCACCTCTTCCGCTTTGAGGAATGGATCCAAATAAAGGGAACTCATCTGTTTTTCGGAACCCATCAGTCGCCATGGCGACGGGGGTGAATATATCACAACTACTCACTACAACTCAGATTACGCGCTTTCTGGACAAAGGGGATTAATACTTGGCACTATCACTATTATAATACAATGGCCTTGACCACGATATCGAGATGACGCTAATATATATACGATGAAATAAAGTCGACACGTTCTAGTAGTGTAACGTAGGTTTGGGAGAATAATTCACGTTATACTGTTAGCTTAACATCCGAGAATTGAGAGAAATCTGAAGCACAATAGATTTGATCACCTAATCTCACGAGACGGGGTGAAAACTATTTTGCAGGACGACTTCTAAAAGAGGTCTTACCGAAACGACGGTTCAACACAGACTGATTATCTCTGAGGTTTAAGTTGCAGCATAAAAGGAAATATTGTTTTTATTTTTTGTTCTGTTAATTTGCTTTTAGCAAAATATTCACAAATTTCATAATTTAAAAATATCACAAACTGAAACCATTTGAAAAATAGTATATAAGGTTAACAATTGTGCTGATGTTCTAAACATTTTTGATAGTACCCAAGTAGCACGCTTTGTTACTGTATATTATTTGTAACTCTCTTGGTAACAACTATGTTATGGAAAAAGCGCACTTTGTTTGTATGTTGGGCAACATGTTCCTAAATGCAGCAAAATAATGAAAACAATAGCTGTGCCATTTGTCGAGCATTGGGTAGTTGGACAGTCCTGTTTTAGGGTGGAATGGCAAACAAAGAGGCATTTGCAACTTGTTAGACTGTTTGTGCAAGTTAGCAAAGTTTCTGATTAGTTTCACAACTGTTATTGATGTTTGCATACCTAACACTATTGGCCTGCTCTATAGTTACATAGTTGTACAATCAGTTTAAAAACCCGTAGAAATTCTTTTCAAATATATCCAACAATAAAAAATATTGTGTAGCAGATGTGCAACATTTAGAACTTTCAACAAGTTGCAATTGCTACTTGGGTAGCTAGCGGGTGCGAAGATCCTCTACCGTCTACTTGTTTTACTTTTCAACAGTTAGCTTAAGTTTCAGATAAAATTAGTTTGTGATATGTTTAAATTTTAAACCATCTTGTGCCTTTTCCTTTTTTCTTTTTCAGAGAGCGAGTAAAGGCGCTGCAATCTGGGCTCATTGGCCAGGAAAAGACTAAATACCTCTGTCCCATCCCAGGAACTTAGGACCAAAGGAGTGACATTAACTCTCTTAGCAAAGTTACTCCCAACGATTTATTAAACACCTATCAAATTGACACGGTCGGTACAGTTGTCCACGTTTTTTCCTTATTCTAGGTTCAAAATAATGCGTTGATTAAATTCTTCATTAACTGAATAATTTGATTGCCGTATAATTTTGAATCATCTTCATTTTGTACGCTGCATAGTTGGCCTGGCCGCTTTGATGATTGTGTTCCAAACCATATGTACCACAAACATTGATATTGACAAAAAATTGTAGGCGAACGTCTGCAATTTTCCAGGATTCCTACATGTATTGGCAGTGAATGTGTAGACTAGACTATAATTCTACAAATCGTTTGTGCAATCGTTTGATATGTCCGGCTCGAGGCGACGTATAAAATTAATTATTAGAATTTAAAAATTAATCACAATATCCAAACTCGCATTTATATACGTTTACTAGCAATCCAGATCGCTGTTAACCACGGTAAAGCAATTTGAAAACTATAACAAAACAACATCAAACAGATCGATTTTAAAGATTTTTGGACAACTTTTGGTGGATTTGCTCTGATAGGTTCTTTCAACCGACCCGTATGTCGGCGAACTCCAGTTAAAATTGAATTCTTTATTCAACAATTTGCATGAACAAGTAAAAAAGCCTATTCGCGGAAGGCACGGCTACGTATGAAACATTATAATATCGGAGTTGGCGAACTTCCATACCGTTGTGGGCGTGAGTTCGCTTCCAGGAACCTGTCATCTCCAAGAAACGAATAGGATTGCCGACCCAATCAGGCTAAGATAACGAAATTCTGCCGACATGTGTATCTCCCGAAAGCAGTAATAAACCCTTACGTAGGTGGTTGACGAACTATGTAGCTAACAAAGCGCGTTTCGCTACATTATGTCTCGTACCGTGTCGTGGGTGGTATCAAAAAAGAATCTGTTCCTGACAACTCGTTCGGATTCCCCCCACAGACTCCCTATAGGAAATACCCTCCATTAGAGCCAACGCGGAAACTAAATCCCTTCCCGCGCAGACAAAAACCCGCAATCTAATTAAACTCCTTAATTAGTTTCCTGAAAGCGTAGAACAGGTGGCTGACGCACGCGATTACAACCGCCACCGCGTTCACCCACTAAAGGTGTAAAAGGCAATTCCAAACGGCATCCGAGTGCCGTAAACAATTGGACCAATTGCGGCAACCCTACGCCAGCTGTTGGGAAGCCAATGATCCAATTTTTACCGCTGACGACGACGACGACGACTACGACGAGGTAGCAAAAAGTGTACGCTCCACATTTACAGTGTACACTATCGCGAGTTCCAGGGAAATGCAACGAACCGCCCCGGTTAGCCTATGTGCCATAGGGTCGTGCCCTGCACGTATCGTGGGCGAGGAGGAAATCGTAAAATCATCGAACAAGGTCAATGATTTTCAACCCCTGCTGTCGAGGTTTACCACTGGCTCTTCCCAACTGGAAAACTCAAACCCATTTCTTCTACACTTTTAACTGCCAGACCTCGTCCCCATCGGCGACACCGCGCAATTTCACGCTGAAAATTGATTTCACATTGTTTAATTTACGCTCGCTTTCCGCGACAGTGCCACTTGCCACCAGGAACCAGAACCGGCGTGCGGTGGTTCTATATAGTAGGCGAGATGGGTCGTTTCCCACCATTCCAGCCAGGCAGTTGCAGCCAGAGCTAAGTGAGGGAAAAAGTGGCTGGGTACGCAATCAATTTTCATTGCCATTTTCCGTTACGTTCGGCGTCCCTCCTCCAACCGGGTATGGATTGACTGAATGGGGGGGGGGGGAGGTAACGCAACGGAAGGTACCATTGGTTTTTGCAGCCCAATCTATTCCAAGTTGGTTGCTGCTGATGGGATCGTTCATTCGGGTCGGTGGTTAAGGGAGCCTAGAAGGGAGTAAGTATTGTTCCACACCGTTGTACATGATTTTGGTTCTATTGTTGGCACTCTGCTGACAGGAAAACGATTTTCGACGAAAGAATGGGGGCGGGGTGATGGCGAGCGAGCGAACGAACGAGACAGACAGAGAGTGAGTGAGATACACTATCCAACGAAATTTTGTATGGCTTTCGAATAGTTCGGTAATTTGCCGCACTTTGAGTGTTATGGAATTGTGCGGTAAATTGCAATTGCTGATGTCGGCTATGGACGAGGTTTTCGTGTTTTTGAAACGTTTGGAAAGTTGAAGTACTTTTTGTTAGTAAGTATATTTTTGTAAATCACTCCATCCCAATGGAAAATGTTTGTGTGTAACCAATATATTGCTATTACAATTCGCTTGTGATTTTATTAAATTCGAGGCCCGTTCAATCGACGACTTTTTCTAGGAAAGTAAAATACAATCAATGGTTTTCATATTTCGAGAGGATTTCAGACTGACACGCTTTTAGTGCAGCTTAAACGACAATTTCGCAATCGTATGCTGACGTCAAACTTTCGCGTGGGTAGTTACGAAATAACAACGGTTTTCCCTTATTCCCTGCATGCAGAATTTTTGTCACTGTCGCTTGATGTAAGCTGATCTATTTTAGTTTTTTTACATATTTACCGGAAATCAGTATTTCAAACAATTCGGACACATGATGACAATTCAAAGAACTGCGCAGTTATATTTGAATTCATACGAAAACAACTAGACACTTACCGGTGTTTCCGGGCAGTTCCTAGTTCTGTTATTACTGTTATTATCTACGTGGTAGTATAGAAAGTATAGAAGTTGTCAACCAAAAGGGATGATACCCTTGCGCAGAGAACTCTTTGTTCATATCAGGAACAAACTAATATGCGAATCAAAATCTCTAAAATGTGCAAACGATTTTTCGTCGGTCTAGCTTTTTCCGGATTTTTTATGGATTCGCAACGAAAAATAAAAAATATAATTTGAACAGTTTTTCGAAATTCGATTACCTCTCGGTATTACTTCTGGGGGATGGCTGTACTTGATGTACTCATTCACTGTCGCTCACGCGTTTATACGTCCTGTATTAGGCTTAATTGGGTGCTCTCTCTCTGTCGCACCTTGATTCACTTTCAAACACCCCACATGAGACTGACTTTTGTGCTCACCTTTTTCATTCCTTGCTAGGCTTACTTTTGTGCTAGCCTCTAACATACCATGTGAGGCTGACTTGGATGCTCACCCTATCACCTGGTTCAGTCTCGATCGTACCACTCTATACTCCTGTCGCTCCCCTTGGCATCCCATGTGGGACATTTTTCTTAGGCCCCACTTCTGACATACCATGCGAGGCTTACTTGGGTGCTCACCGTTTTCATACCATGTGAGGCAGACTTTTGTGCTCACCCTTAACATGCCGTGTGAGACTGACTTGGATGCTCACCCTTTCATTCCTCTGCCACGCCACGAGGCATCGATAGCTAAGTCCCAACATACTACGCTACGACCCTCCCGTCTTGGCATGAGGTAGTCCACTTATACGCCTATACACTCGCTCTTCTGCCTTGCTTCGGGGTGGCTGGGTTTACTCCTTACGCGGTTGCCAGTCGCTGCGCCAAACCTGCCTCAGCATGAACAGACCATTCACTCACTTTTCTGCGCTCGGCCTTTTCTGCTCCAACTAACCAATCACTAGTTAGTCGTGCCCGTCGTCTGTTGCTCGGTGCGCCAAATTACCTGTAGCCTACAGGCAATATGGGTGTTTGCAGTCGAGACTGCGTTCCACTTCTCCACCGATTGACACATCCGCTGAATAAGGGTATCAAGGGTTGTGTCCCAGCCACAGACGTCAAGCATTGCTCTTCTTTCGACGTCGAAACTAGGACATACGAACAGTATGTGTTCGGCAGTTTCGTCTACACCTGGGCAGTCAGGGCAGGCTGGGACCTCCGCGTGCCCGAACCTGTGGAGGTACTGTCGGAAGCAGCCATGGCCTAACAGGAATTCTGTCAGATGGAAGTGAACTTCCCCATGGGGTCTGTCCACCCAGCTCGATATGTTAGGTATCAGACGGTGGGTCCACCTACCTTTCGAGGAGTTATCCCACACACGCTGCCATCTGGCGACCGAGGTCACCCGGGTGCGCTCGCGGGCTCCTCTATTTCCACGTAGCTCGAAACACTCCTCATCTTCCCGAATAACCAGCCCGACTAGCATCATGCTCGCTATCACGCAGGATGCATCGTGTGATACCGTGCGGTAGGCAGATATCACTCTGAGGCACATCACGCGGTAGGTGCTCTCCAGTTTCTGTAGGTAGCTGGTTACCCTCAGTGCTCTTGACCATGAATGATGGGCCGCCGTACCTGAGGATAGATACGGCAACGCCTGCCAGTAACCTACGTCTACTGGCGCACATCTTTGAGCTGTTGGACATCATCCTCGATAGAGCCGCACCAGCAGTCGACGCTCTCTTGCATGTATAGTCGACATGGCTGCCGAAGGTCAGCTTGTCGTCTATAATGACTCCGAGAGACTTCAGCCTCCGCTGTGAAGTGATCGCGACTTCTCCCACATGGATAACTGCATATTGTGCCGACTTGCCGTTGTTGACGATAACTACCTCCGTCTTATGATGAGCGAGCTCCAGGCCTCTCGCGCTCATCCATTCCTCCACCGTGTTGATCGCGTGTTCTGCGGTTAGTTCTACCTCAGGGATTGACTCCCCGTAGACCTCCAAGGTTACGTCGTCGGCAAAGCCGACGATCTTGACCCCAGGAGGGAACTTCAGTCTCAGAACCCCGTCATACATGAGGTTCCATTGCACCGGGCCTAGGATCGAACCCTGCGGGACTCCGGCGGTACTCGGAACCCTTTTCTGACCGGCATCTGTCTCGTATAGCAGTAGCATTTCTGGAAGTAGCTTTCCAGGATCCGATACAGACCCACCGGTAGGCTAAGCCGGTGTAACGAGAACGCGATGGCATCCCAGCTTGCGCTGTTGAATGCGTTCTTCACGTCAAGTGTCACTAACGCACAGTATCGAATGCCTCGCCTTTTTCGTTGGATCGCTATCTCGGCAGTCTTTATCACTGAGTTGAAAGCGTCCACTGTGGACTTACCCTTCCGAAAGCCAAACTGGTTGCTTGACAGGCCATCCGTACCTTCTGCGTACGGGGTTAGCCTGTTGAGGATAATCTTCTCAAGCAATTTGCCAGTCGTGTCGATCAGACAGATTGGTCTGTACGCCGATAGGTCGCCTGCCGGCTTCCCGGGCTTCGGCAACAGCACCAATTTCTGCCTTTTCCATCTATCGGGGAAACGGCACTCGTCAAGGCACCTCTGCATAGCTAGCCTGAACATGTTCGGGTTCGCTATGATCGCTGCCTTGAGAGCGCTGTTTGGAACTCCATCCGGCCCTGGAGCTTTGTTCATTGCTAGGGAATTAACCACTGCGAGTAGTTCTTCATTCGTCACCGGAGCCACCAATTCGGCCTTGCCCGCACTGTCTCGTAGTGCAGGTGGCCAGGGGCTTGTGGCTCGAGAAGGGAAGAATACTTCGATAATCGTCGACAACCGGTCCGGAGACCGTTCTGGGGGTGAAGAGCCCCCTTTGGTCTTGGCCATCACGATTCTGCAGGCGTCACCCCACGGATTCGCGTTGGCTCTCTAACACAGATTGTCGAAACACGCTCTGGAAGATTCCTTATGACCCGCACCCCAACAATACGGTTATTTTCGGAAAGGTCCCAGAGTAGGTCCCAGAAATTGACGTTTGACGCCATTTTTAAATCAAAGATGGTGACTTCCGGTTTAGCGAAATTCGCTATAACCCAATCAATATGGGTATTTTCGGAATGTTCTTGAAGAGTAGGTGCCCGAAATTGATTTTGACGCCATTTTGAAATCAAAGATGGCGACTTCCGGTTTAGCGAAATTCGCTATACCCCATCAATATGGGTATTTTCGGAATGGAGTTGAAGAGTAGGTGCCAGAAATTGATTTTTGACGCATTTTGAAATCCAAGATGGCGACATTCGGTTTAGCTAAATTCGCTAAATAAATATGGGTATCTTCGGCATGATCTTGAAGAGTAGGTGCCAGAAATTGATTTTTGACGCCATTTTGAAATCAAAGATGGCGACTTCCGGTTTAACGAAATTCACTATAACCCAATCAATATGGGTATTTTCGGAATGGTCTTGACGAGTAGGAGACAAAGATCAATGATTGACGCCATTTTGAATTCCAAGACTTCCGGATTAGCCACATTCACTACAACCTAGTCAATATAAGTATTTTTGGAATGATCTTAACGAGCAGGTTCCAAAAATTGATTTTGACGCCATTTTTAAATCCAAGATGTCGATTTCCGATTTCGCAAAATTCGCTATAACCCAATCAATATTAGTATTTTTGGAATTTGAAGTCGTAGTACAAATAGCTTTAATTAAACAGTTAAATTTACTTAAATTTAAGCAATATGTTTAATTTGAATAAATTCAAACCCCCAACTCACACCACATACGTCTCTTTCTTTTCTCTCTTCCATCATCACCGCACTCTTCTGGATGAACACATAAAAATATTTTGCATTTTGCTGGTTTATTAGATCTTATATTTGAGGGTGATTTAGATGATTGTCCAGATTTTTCATAAGGGAATTTCGGTAAACCGGCAGTCTCCATCTAGAATTTTAAAATGACGCCAACCGTTTGTCTGCTACTCTTCAAAACCATTCCGAAAATACTCATGTTGATTGAGTTGAAGAGAATCTCACTAAGCCGGAAGTCGCCATTTGGGATTTGAAAATGGCGCCAAAAATCAATTTTTAATTGAAAACCTTGCGGGGAAGGTGCAGATTTATTTATTTCTGGCACCTACTCGTCAAAACCATTCCGCACATATCCATATTGCCATATTGCTTGGGTGATAGCGATTTTACTAAACCGGAAGTCGCATTTCAAAATGCCGTCAAAAATCAACTTCTAGCACCTAATCCTCAAGACCATTCCAAAAATATCCATATTGATTGAGTTATAGCGAATTTCGCTAAACCGGAAGTCGCCATCTTTGATATCAAAATGACGTCAAAAATCAATTTCTGGCACCTACTCTTTAAGACCATTCCGAAAATACCCATATTAATTGGGTTATAGCGACTTGGGTGCAACGCCCAACTCCTACTTAGCAGAAGGCAAAGGATTCTTCACATTTCCTTTCGATCATGTCCATATGAGCCTGCCTAGTCCTAGTTTTCCGTTCTAAGTTTATAACTGATTCGCTCTAGAATACCTATCCGTCTTTCAATTTCATTGCTTTCGTTTCTCAAATTTTCCGAAAATAACCAACAAAATCGATACAGTAAAATTAAATAATATTTGCTAAAACCGTTGACCAAAAGCCATCTCCATCTGTTGTTTTAAATATGATAAGAAGTACGAAATCTATCGAACATCCCTTGCCTATGGAATTTTTCTGTCTCACTGGAAATCCGCGACCACGTTTCCAGTTCATAAAAATATTCTTCCTTGAGCTCTGTCTCTTTAGTGTCTATCCTGCCATGTCTAACATCCTATGTTCGGAGGGATGAAGAGTTCTTCGTAGCGACGATTATTTTCTCGGTAGCTCAAAGCTATGATTCAATTTTATTGTTAGGTTAGGTCCAATTCCCTCCAAATAATGTAAATGATCAATATCATCTATAAATTAAAGGTGTTTAAAGAAATATTTAACTATAATAATGAAATATTACAAATTTAATCTGCTCACAAATGATGTTAACCGCAATTTTATGTTGCACGTTGTTTCTATCGACTTGCTGTGTCATCTAGTCAGCTCCCGCCTCTTGTCCCAGTGTCACACTGCTGTAATTCGGCCCAAGGTTCTCAGTATACGGCAGGATCGGTGCAGTGATGCCAGAATATCCTTCATAACAGGTAATAGGGAATGTAGCACTCAAACTGATATTAGATGAACCACGATACGACAATTACTAAAATGGAGAAATTTGGATATAACGATAGTTTTTGCTTTGGTCCTAGCTCACAGGTCGGGAGGTCACAGTTTTCATTGGAGATTGCCAGACATTTACTTTTACGACAGGGAGGCTACTTAGGATCGTCCATGTTTCTACTTTACTTCAATGACGTGTATTTAGTTCTGAATACTCCTCGTGGTCTTTCGTAGATAATTTAAAAATATTTCGTTTGATCCGCTCAAATGTAGATTACAGATTTCTCCAACAAGAGCTTGAAGCATTCATTGATTGGTGTAGCACAAACCGCTTGTGTCTAAATCCGAACAACTACCCGGTGAGCAAATTCTCACGAAAGACATTCTGGCAGGTCTCTGAGGAAAGTATCGCCAAGCACATTTGATCGAGTGGTAACGGAGGGGGTTTCCACTTCGATTGTCCTGAGCTTTCAGTCGCCTGATATGGGCACCCCAACCATGAAGAAATATATTTGATTTGCAAGGTCACCCAAAGAAGGACCTTTCTGTTGTTGCCCAAATAAAAAAGTACAGTTTAAGTGGTTTGTGTGAGACGCAAAACAGGGTCAGCCTCTAACCTTACCTGCTGTCAAAATGTGTGGTTTGACAACAGCTCGAGTTAGAATCTCACTCAGTTTTGGGTCGAGCAAAAACGCTGAGGCTTAATGGATTAAACCACCGAACATATACTCATATACAAGCGGCAGTAGCCATTAAACTGTGCACGTCACTGTTTGTTTACCATAGGCGCTGATACCAGCTTGAATTATTAGTCCTCCATTAGAACAATCCACTCGTCTACGCCACAACCGCCACTCACTTCCAGCCGGGAAATCAACCGAGCTCCAGGGTTACCTCCCGGAAAAAATTACCATTCCCAGCCAGCGCACATGAATGGAGTGAATGAATTATCGTCGGCCATATTTTTGGCAAGCCGCGAGAAGAAATGGTCCGCGTGAAAGCGAAAGTGACACAGGGCAAATTAATGAATTCGGCTGGTCGTCGACTGAAAACATGACCACTTTTAGGCCGACCCGCCAGCCAATGGAAGCCAGCCGGCCGGTTGGCCACTCCATCGGTTTCAGGATTAATTTGCTTTGACCAGTAAAACGAGCATTTTGTTATAAATTGACTTCACCTCGGGCGGTATGGTCGCGCACACATTTTCTTTTTCCGGACGCATTCTTTGGCTGCGTAAAATCTCCGGTGCCTACCCCTGGACGGGGAGGGGAAGAGGCGTAGGAAGTGATTGAATTGTTTGTTGATGTCGGTTGTGACCCCGACGGACGTGATTGACGGTGATCCATTAGTTACCTTTTTCTGCTCGGGTTCGACACAAATTGGTTGGGGTCATTGTTTGGCCAACAAATATGTAATGTTGTCATTTGTATTACAGTCTCGATGGGTTGTGGTAATTTTTTAAATCGTTTTAGTATTAACATTGTTTAGAGCGGCTTTCGTCACTGAAAACCTTTCACTAATTTCGAAACAACTGAAACCAAGCGGAGCGTGAAATAAGTCCCATTATCCATAATGATCTATGTTCACTTTTGAGACCCTGTGGCAGCAGTGGCGACACCGGTGATGGTAACCCCACAAAATAGCAGGGGTGGACAAAAACATGACCATCGAAATCTGTCAACATGCAAAATCCGCATCGACAACAACAGCACTCCGGTAGCCGTGTGTTATGGTGGTTCCCCGGCAAGTTTCCGAACGATTCCACCCGGAAGTAAGCTCGTGCCAGACGGACTATTCGTAACATGGCACTATCCGGGGCTAGATCAGTAAAGCCGCACAGACTAAGATTTATGGTCGGTCAACCGGTTGCAGCCTAAACCCGGTGTTTGTGTGGGGGTTCTACTTACAATGAAAGCACGCATAACCCCCGTAGAACTGCCGGATGCGGCCCGGCGGGGTAGTGCACCAAGCAGAACTTAGTGCACAGTGTAGAGTGGTAGAGTGGTGTGGGAAAGTGCTCCCAAAAGAGTTATAGCGTCACCGATGAATGCGAAATCTGTCACCATGAATCTTTCGACGGCTATGTGGCATCTGGGTTTTTTTTGCTCTGTTGCCATAATGGCGGAGGATGGAACCGGCTAGACGGGATAAAAACTATCACCAGCGCTAGCCATAGCGACAAAGCTATTAGACCAAACGAAAGAAACCATTCGAGATCGGTATGAATAAACAATGCTGGATGGCGTTATTGGTGGCGCCCAATGTTGACAAATATTGGAGTAATTTATCTTGATCAGTTTGCGAGCGACGGAACCATTTATCGAAATGAAGATTTCTCGGCGTGGGATTAGCGAATCAGTGCGAAACATGTGTGGGAAGGTTAAACGGTGAACAAATATGACCTCCACAGGACAAATGTTGTTGATCATATTTTCAAAATTATAAAATTAAAAACAATGCCCGCACCCTCTCATTTTGAGCTCAAAGCATCCCAAATATTTCGGAAAAAGTCAAAGACATATTTATTTATCTGCGCTTTAGCACATTTTTATTTTCGTTACATAACTAGAAAGACGCTAATTCCTGAATTTTTGAACGGAAGTTAAATACCGAATGGACAAATCTTTCGTTTTGTGGAGAAGAGCTTTTTCCCCAGGCACATCTATAAATTCAATAAACTCAGTTTTTTAGGTGAAACAAAAACAAGGTCTTTGTTTTCTAAATAGGGGTGCACTTTACAAAACCAACAAAAATGATATCTAATAAAAAGAACGTCTTGTTACGGTTTAGATATTGTATAGATCCCGGAATTTCCGGTTACTACATAACCCTGAATGATTAAAATATTTAATTAAGATTCAGAACTCACAACATTCCAATATGAACAAAAAATTTCCAACGGTAACTAGGAGAAGTTCAAATTTCATCGCTTCGATGGAAAAAACTCACCCCGATTTCCACATCAAAATGGCTAGCGTGGAATCCTCACCGGTGAAGAACAATTGTCCAGCTGTTCTCTAGTACCATTCAAATTGAATAGAACCTGAATGACAAGAAGAAGTTCACGAAAAAAAAACCATCCGCTGTCCGAATGGGCGGAGGAGGTGGGCCGAGATTTGATAAAAGAAAATAAATGGCTCTGTTGATGCCGCTACTTCTGCCACTGAATGTGGACGCTGGCAATAGGTTAAGTGGAACCCTGTTGTGCTATAGAAACTGAACATCACTATCGGTTGTTGTTGCTGCTGCTGCTGCTGCTGCTTGATATAACGGCGCACTCTTTCAGAATTGGCGAGAACAAATGAAGCACGTTTAACAAGGTTGACTTAACCCCCCCCCCCCCCATCGTGGCAGCTGAGTGAGACAGTGCATGAAAAGACACTCGTGAGATCGACGGGAATGGTGACAAATATTTAACCGCTGTGGTTGGGACGATCTGAGGTTATTTGGACCGAGAAAGTGTTCTGCGAATGATGCCTGCAATTAGGCGAACTTTGTTTAAAAGTGTTGGTTTTGTCAGTTTGAGTATCTCAATAGAAATATATAATAGCATTGAATGTTAACAGAAAGAATGTGTGCATGAATGCTGATGTTAATTGGGAGCAGATATATTGTTTGCGGAGCTGAAGATTTCAATTCATTTATTTGATACGCCGCGACTTTGGGGTTCAACAGAGCCGTTATGTCATTCTACCTGTCATATAAAGAAAAGGTCGGGATTTTTTTAAACTTTAAATATAGTGTATAAGGCTCTCGCCTCGGGAAAATGCTTGTCCCAGATGGGGATTCGCCAAAACTCCGACTCCTGGTATGGGAGTCTTGGAGCGGGCACTCAAGGCCTCTTTTATTCACCAAGTCCCAGGGCGTTGTGGCTATGGGGGAGATTTCGGACGTGTGGTAACCTACACTTAATAAACCCTTGCAATAAATACCTTCTACGTTTTATTGTGTCAATACGACGGTGGCTACACGGTGGGATGGCGGGGTAGTGAGGATCTGCGGCGGCGGTGGTGGTGGTGATGATGATGGCAGCTGATCTGGACGGCGGATCTGGATCCTGACGATTACGGTCTCTCGGCTTTCGATGGAGGGAAGGTTTGCGGCGGGGCGGAAATCCCTTCGATCACGGGTACGGTTTGTGGACGGCACGTGGTACGTCGGAACTTACGGCTCAATCCGGAGGGTATTAACACCCGTTGATATTGTTGCGTTTTTAGGCTTAAATTTGGGTTCACCCAAACACAACTGGCGATAATTCAGGAACCGGTCTCGTGCGGGTTAAGGTTTAACGAGGCTCGTCCTTAGGGAAGCCATTCGGCTCACTATTTTCGCGAATGCAAAAAAACTCGTGCGTCTCGTTTAGCGGTCGTGACTTTTCTGCCTCATATATCGTGATTTTTCTCCCATCTCCAATCGACTCCAACCAATTTCTCCCCAAACCAAATTCTCTCCGTTTTTCCGTTTTGGATCAGTTCAGTGGATTGGTTTCCAATCCCCACCGACAGCAGTGCCACCAATGCAGTTTAATTAGCCACCCACTCGTGTTTGAAATGACCGTTGACGCAAGCTAAGCTATACAGAGTATTCCCTAAAATCCAACACGTACTAAATTATTACCAAATGACGGTAACAAGTGGTTCCAACCTTAAGGTCATTCACCTCTTCTTTCGGGTTCGAAAAATCTCTTAAGAATTTTTTTTAGCCCATGTGTAGGGTTAGGATTGATTTACCAACTACGCCCGAAGGGTTCGATAACACAAATTTCTTTCTTTTTCATTAAAAATCGATATTTTTGATACAGTCGTTTTCTACGGGCGTAGTAGGCCATCGTAGGGGGTGAATTGAGGACTGCTGGACCAGGACTAAAGCAGCAATGCGGAGAGCGTCCTGGGATACGTACAGAGGAGTTGACGGAACGATTGGTTCGATGGCGAGTGCCAGGAGATATTGGACGAGAAGAATGCAGCACGCGCAGCGATGTTGCTTCAAGCCACTCGTCAGAACGTGGAGACGTGGAGAACATATCGACGGAAGCGAAAACAGCAGACTCGTCTTTTTCAGGACAAAAAGCGCGGTCTGGAAGAGTCTGAGAGAGAGGAGATGGAACTGCTGCCCGAGCAAATACTCATGGGTTCAAACACCACATAGCCCCATGAAAAGACCTTAAACGTGGTCCGTGCCAAAATTCACAACCACCAAGACACCATAAAATGGTCGCAATAACCCATAAATACACCAACATATGGTATTTTATATGGGATCTACCGGACCATGGTGATGGTGTTTTCGTGGGAACCCATTTCAAACACCCATGTCAAACCCCATGAGCATGGGAGTGTTATGGGCTTTTCGTTTGCTCGGGTGTATCGCTCTCAGGAAACGCGGGCGGTCTTCAAGAAGCTGAATGACTCTCGCAACGGTTTTGTGCAGCGAGCCGAAATGTATAGAGACAAGGAAGGTGGCATCTTGATGGACGAACGTGAGGTGGTCGAAAGGTGGAGTGTCATGTCTGTGTCGCAGACGACGGAGACTATGAATGAGGTTAACGAGGCTATTCAACAGCTCAAGAACACCAAAGCAGCTGGTAAGGATAATCTTGGAGCGGAACTCTTCAAGGTGGGTCCAGAGAAACTAACGGAAAGCATGCGTCTAATAATCGAAAGAATCTGGGACAGAGAACAGCTACCGGAGGAGTAGAAGGAAGGGGTCATCACCTCGATATACAAGAAAGGCGACAAATTGGACTGTGAAAACTACAGAGCGATCAGAGTGACAAATGCCGCTTACAAAGTACTATCCCAGATTCTGTTCCGGCGCCTATCACCGCTGGTAAATGGATTTGTCGGGAGTTGTCAGGCCGGTTTATCAAAGGCAGATCAACAAACGACGAAGTCTTTACTATACGGCAAATCCTCCAAAAATGCCGTGAATACCAGGTTCCGACACATCACCTGTTCATCGACTTTAAAGCCGCATATGACACGGTGAACCGTGTAGAGCTATGGAAAATGATGAACGATAACGGCTTCCCTGGGATGCTGACAAGACTGATTAAGGCTACGATGGATCGTGTAAGGTGTTGTGTCAAAATTTCGGGCGGCCTCTCGGGTCCGTTTGAAACACGCAGGGGACTAAGACAAGACGATGGGTTGTCCTGCCTGCTGTTCAATATAGCGCTGGAAAGTGTAATGCGCAGAGCGGGGTTCAACATGCGGAGCACGATTTTCAAGAGGTCCGGACAGTTCGTGTGCTTCGCTGACGACGTGGACATAATCGGTAGAAACAAGAAGACGGTAGCAGATCTGTATTCCCGACTGAAGCGCGAAGCAGCACGAGTAGGACTGAAGATAAATGTGTCTAAGACGAAGAACATGTTGGCTGGCGGAACCGATCGCGATGGGGAACGCTTGGGCAGTAGTATTACGATCGACGGCGACGAGTTCGAGGTGGTTGACGAGTTCAGCTATCTAGTCTCATTGGTGACTGCGGACAATAACACCAGCCGGGAGGTCAGAAGGCGTATTATATCTGGAAGTTGTGCTTACTATGGGCTCCACAAAACTTTGAGATCCAGGAATCTTCACCACCGCACGAAATGCGCCATGTACAACACACTGATTAGACCGGTGGTTCTCTACGGGCACGAAACGTGGACAATGCTCGAGGAGGATCTGCAAGCACTCGAAGTCTTCGAATGAAGGGTGCTGAGAACGATCTTCGGTGGTGTGCAGGAGGATGGCGTGGGGAGGAGAAGGATGAACCACGAATTTGCGCGACTCTATGGTGAGCCAAGTATCCGGAAAGTAACTCAAACTGGAAGGGTACGGTGGGCAGGGCATATTGTGAGGATGTCGGACAGCAACCCCACCAAGTTGGTTTTCACCTCCAACCCGACAGGTACAAAACGGAGAAGAGCGCAGCGTTCCCGGTGGCTGGACCAAGTGGAGCAGAACCTGGCAAGTATCGGGCACCTGAGAGATCGGAGACAAGCAGCAACTGACCGAGTGACTTGGCGGAATATTGTGGAACACATTAAATCATGATAATATGATGTATAATCAGGAAATATAATATCCCCCTGTTGAATTATTTTTGTGGTAATATTAAATTAAAAATATAATATAATATATAATAATAAATTAAAAAATGCAAAATTTTAAAAATTGATTTTGAGAGGACCTTCTCTTGCATTCCTCGCAAAATCAAAGCAATATTTGAGAATTTTTAGACGAAAAATGATGATACATTCGAACTCGAGTGTCTCAAAAACTCAACTTAGGGGTTAAGTATTTTTTACACAAAATGTGTATGCAAAGTTTGAAATAAATCGGTTAAGTAGTAGTAGCAAATCGTGTTTTTCCACAGACGTTCTACAAAAAGCTTTGTTGCCGAGTAGCTTGTCGAAATTTTTGTATGGAAAATTACAGAATGTTATCAAAATGATTCATTATAATGTACAAAAGTTTTGATCAATTCGCATCACACAAATTTCCAAAAAAAATCGCAAAAATAATGTTTTTTTTTTTTCATGCTGAGACCCTTAGCTCTCCTTAAGTTCTTATTACCAATGTTTTTCATTGAAATGTTTCTTTAAACTAATTCCGAAAATATATTCATTGTTAAATAGAAGTTAATAGGTATTGTACAAAGTACTTCAATATACTGCAAACTTCGAGCGACCAAAGTTCGTATAAATCGAGTCCAACTATTTAACTATCTGAAAATATGTTTAAATACTAAAATTGTTCAGTTTCAGTGATTTATCAATTAACAAAGAGTTTTATTCATTTTAACGCGTTGGAGTATCGAATATAAAAAATACTGCGAATTTAACCCTCTAGTTCTCACCACCGCCTATAGGCGGTTTATATAAAAATCTTAATAAAACTACTAATTATGAATGTCTTCTTGACTGTCGAGCTTCTATTATGAGGAGTTTTTCGGCTCATCAGTGATAAATTAGACAGCGAAAACAACAATATTGCTTTTACTTCCAACATTTCAATGGATTTGTTCCACCTTCATCAAGGATTAAAAACTTTGCGTTTTCTTGTAAAGTGTAATGTTGTGGTAAAACATGAACTGTCCTAATGTATACGCGTTTTTGTTTTTTCCCCTCGTGCTCTACCCGCGAAACAAAAAGAATTGTTTTAGTATCGCGTCAAGCCAACCGGAATTCTGGCAGATTTCTGCCCAAATTCAGGCTGGAATCTGCCACAATATTGGCAGAAACCAGCTGGAATTTTGGATTTTTTATTGGGTAGTTTCCGCAGTTTCCGAATCCGGCACAGTTCCGAATCCGGACCAGTTCCTAAACCCGATCCTCCCGCATCCGGACCAGCACCCGGATCCGGACTAGCATTCGGATCAGGACCAGTTCCCTTATTAGGACCAGTACCCGGATTCGGACCAGTCCCTGGATCCAGCCCAACCCTTTTTCCCCTTACTAAGTACGGACCTGAACTAGGCCCAGACTTGGTGCTTGGATCCAGGCAAGTGTCTGGATCTGGACCCTCGGTTCGGATGCGTGGATCCAAACCGTAGGTCTTGCTTCCTGCACAAGACGGGAAGGACTGTGCATGATTTGACGTCCGTGATAAACAAAAAAAAAATTCAATTTTACCCACCCCACCACTATTCTGAGTCGGTTTTGCCTATCTCAATAGAAAGGTATTGCAATTGCTCTGAAAACCGACTTTTTAACGAAGGCCCGGAGGGCCGAGTGACATATACCATTGAATTCAGTTCGTCGAGTTCGGCAAATGTCTGTGTGTGTATGCATGTATGTGTGTGTATGTGACCAAAAATTTCACTCATTTTTCTCAGAGATGGCTGAACCGATTTTGACAAACTTAGTCTCAAATAAAAGGTGCAACGTTCCCATAGGCTGCTATTGAATTTCTAATGGATCCGACTTCCGGTTCCGGAATTACAGGGTGATGAGCACGAACACGCAGAAAATGTCGATTTTAATAAATTCTGCAATGAATGTATAAAGGTGAAATTTTTTCCAAAATATGACCACAACTGCTTCGATTTGTAGTATTAGGTCACTAACATCCATTCGAAGTCTCTTTGGTCACATTGGCCACCACCATCGATTCCGGAAGCCCCGGCGGAAGTATCCAAATTCAGAATAACAGTCACATCGGTTTCTCGGAGATGGCTAGACCGAATCAACCAAACTTAGTCTCAAATGAAAGATGTTGCGTCCCTGTAAATGGCTATTAAATTTTATCCCGAACCGACTTCCGGTTCCGGAGTTACGGGTTGTGATTAGCAAATTGTGATGCAAACCGATACTCCGATGAAGGCAAAAAAGGTAAAAATTTCGCTAAAATGTCTCTCAAACAACTTAAATTTGCTGTTCTAGGTCACCGACGGCCAACCAAACTTTCGTTGACTACATTGACCACCATAGACGGTTCCGGAAGTGCCCGGGAAAAGCGGTCATCTTTCAAAATTGACGAACTCACATCAGTTTCCCGGAAATGGTTGAGCCGATTTTCACAAACTTAGCTATAGCTATAATATCCCCATAGATGTCTATAAAATTTCGTACGGATCGCTTATATAGGTCCGGAAATATAGACTAAATCGTCCGGTCACATATGAAATTCCCATATAAGCCGGAACTCAATTTTTTTTTCAAAGAGGGGACCCCGTGAAATTTCAGAAATCGAATTCGTATTTTTGATGCCAAACATCTTTAAAATGCATGAAACGTCGAGATTTTATGTTATCTCGAAAATTATTTTTTTATGAAGATCGACTTTTTTCAGTTCATTATTTCCGTGGCTGTTTTTTCTTTTTCAAAATTTTAGAACTCGAATAATAATTTATTTCCCTGTATATAGTTGTCATGTGATGTATAATAATAAAATGTAATATATGCATTTAAAAGTTTTTAATGAATATAAACAACGCACACATTCTCGTGATTCATGATTGAGAAAGGCACAATTGCACCGCTAGGTAGATTAAAATAGGTTTTTTTAAAAGTACTATACGCCACTTTTCAACCGATTTTGATCATAAATAGGTCATTTAATGCGAAATTAAATGCTCTCCTTAAGTTTATATTGAAACAAGGACGTTTCCTAATAAAAAAGTTGAGCAACTTTTATATTTTTAATGAAAAAATAGCAAAATAATGGCAACTTTCATATTGTTGTCACAAAACCGCATAGAACTTTTAACAAAAGAACATAACATAGCATACCATTGGAAAGGAAATTTCTTCTTTTTTCTAAAACACTCAAAAATTAAAAGTCGGTTGAAATGTAATCGCGCAAAAACAATTTTAGTGCCGAAAGTATCGAAAAATCTTTTTTTTTTTCTATAAATCAAGATTTTAAGGATATACACCATTTTTCATACATTGTTTTGTGTTGCATTTGATGAGATCTACAACCTATACTAGTTCTGTTGAAACTGTAGCACCGTGTTATCTTTGTCCGGACAAAACCAGCCTAGAGGCCGTGTGGCATCCGACGGGTTGAAGTACCTCAACCAAGAATTGATCCACTGGGTCCCTGTTCCCATGTCGTAAGAGGCGACTTAAAATAGGAGTCCTCAAGTCAAGGTGTTTCTCAGTGCCGAGGACTGTATGGCTGGCACGACTAAAATATGCCAGTCTCGCACGGAATTTTGTGTGGCGAATATCTGACGCAGTTGACGCTTATTTGTTCGCATACCTTGGAATTCTAATGGTGATCATGTCAGCAATACGATTATAAGCCAACGTGTTTGGTATCTTCTGGCTGCTGTACAACATACGCTGATGATGAAATGTGTAGTGCTGTAATCGAGTATGGTTAAAGTAGCACAAATTAATCTTCAGCATAAACGTACAGCAACTATGAATCCAACCCGCCTCTTACAGGAAGCAAACGCTTCCATAGACTCAAGAACCGTATTTCCGTAAAGGAAACTTCTATGTTGGAAAGCTACGTAGCCCCGTCTTCGTAGCTTTCAACGAATATGGCATGACAAATCCACGTGAAATGCCTCGTGCATGTATTTATATGCATACTTGTAAATAGTGCTGTTAACGCATGTCTTATATTCGATCTCACAACTCGCGATATTTTTGCTGTCACAGTCAGTATGACTATTGTTTGGCATATTTGCCCCTTTTAAACCATCACCTTCTGTTGATTTCAAAAGGGTTGTATCATACTGTGGCACAAAATAAATTTCCCCTCAAAATCGGCGGTGATGCAAATTCTCACCACAAAATTTGGGGCAGCTCAGATATCAATTTGAAAGACACCGAATTCATGGAATACTTAAGCAGTACTAATCTGCACATACCTAATGTAGGAAATAGCCCAACATTTGCCCGAGCTGGCAGAGAAGAGATGTTAGATGTAACTCTCTGCTCTGACAGCATTATGAATGAGTTGGCAAACTGGCTCGTACCCAACGAGCTCGAACCGTCGTTATCTCATCATAAGTACATCATCTTTGATCATCTAAACGTCTCGCTAGATATCGTCACATATCGCAAGGCCAAATCTACGAACTGGAATCTCTACCATGAGGGCTTGGCGACTAGATTTCAGGGGTATCTTCTGATGATTAAATCTCTACGTGACTTGGATGAGGTCGTCGATAAATCAAAATCACTCATAGTAGCAGCATACCAAAGGTCTTGCCCGCTTCGAGTTATGCGTGCTTCTAGAGGAACACCTTGGTGGACTACCGAACTTGTTCGACTCAAAAAGTAATGTAGAAGAGCTTGGAATCGTAGCCGCTGGTACAGGTCGGAGGCCATTAATTGTGCGTGCGACAACTTGAAGATTATGTAATTTCTTATACTGACGGTTCTTTGTTGGAAGGCCGAGCCGGTGCTGGTGTCTATTGTCATGAAATGAAATTTAACCAATCTCATTCGCTTGGTACAGTATCTACCGTATTCCAAGTAGAAATCGTTGCGATTCTGTGTGGCGTACAATCAGCACTTCAACAGAGAATTTGCTGTAAATGAATCTATTTTTGCACTGATTGTCAGGCTGCCCTGAAAGCACTTAGTTCGGCAGATTTTTAGATCGAAATTAGTAATCGCATGTCGAACTCAAATCGAAGAACTTAGCCTTTCTACCTTCTTTGGATACCCGGTCATTCCGGTATTACTGGAAATGAATGGGCGGACGAATTGGCTAGAGCTGACTGACTGCGACTGACTTCGTTGGTCCAGAACCAGTTCTACCACTGTCAATGAGTTGAATAAAGTACAAGATTCGTTCTTGGGCAGCATACGAATGTGGCAACCATTGACGTAGCTTGCAAACTTGCGGTTAAACAAAAACTTTTCTGCCGGATATGAGTTCGAAAATGTCAAAGAATTTTCGATATTTTTCCAAGCACAACTGCAGTATTCTAGTCAGGGCACTGACTGGACATTGCAAACTCAATTATCACATGGCTACTATTCAGCGTGCTGAGTATTATTAATGTGATCTTTGTGAATCTGATTACGGAGCTTCGTATCATTTAATATGTAACGCTATGCTATATTTCACCCTAAGGAGGAAAATTTGGTAAACACCAAAATTTCTCACTAGGGTGAAAATTTGTTGGTAAAACCAGTCATTGCACAAATCCTTATTTCTAACACAGTTGCGTTTCGGCTTCGCCTCATCAGAAACCGACACTAACTTTTTGTCGGAATAGATTAGCGCCGGCTCAAGCAAGTTAATACGCCGAAAAACGTATGTTAACACACGGAATAAACCGAACGGGCTTGACAAGTAGATGGTATAAATGAATATTTGATTTTTTTTTGAAACCCAATATGCTACTTCCGTTGAACAATATTCTCGATAATTCTTACAACATGGGTATTATTGGAACAAGCTTGACAAGCATAGGAAATGGATGTTTAGCGCCATTTTTAAATTCAACATGACGAGTTCCGGTTGAGCGAAATTCTCTATAAACCTAACCATGAGAGTATTTTTGAAATGGCCTTGACGAGTAGATGACGGAAATCGATGAGTTACGTAATTTTGAAGGCCAAGATGGCGACTCTGGCCGAGAAAAATTTTGTATTATCATATCATCTCTATATCTACACACCTAGAAAACATCGTGTAAATTTACGTCCCCTGACCCTGACATATACGAGCATCAAAAATGACTTAGTTTTACGCTTGGTTTTAATTTTACATGACGTTGATTTTCGTAAATCGTGTAATTTTACTCCCCATATTGCGTTTGTTTTCAGTGGCAGTAAGTGTAATGTTATGTCATTGCGCATGTAAAGTACATGTTTCATGTAAAATTAAATGGAACACGGTAATGTTTCGTCATTTCGAGAATTACGGGTTGCTAAATTGTGTCATGTTTGCAATTACGTCAATGATAAAGTTCATAATTTTTTGGTGTGTATCGCTATACATCTAGGTTAGAAGAATCATTCTTTGCCCCCTCCACAATGTTCGCTCCCCCTTTTTATAGAACAACTACAAATAATTCTATCTGTTTTAAGATCAGAACTTTCTTTTCGACGAATATTGAAAATCAAACAAAGATAATTAAAATTAGCAAACTGCATTAATTTAAACAAGAATAATTCAAGACATATTTTTTTCAATGGTTAATACAGTCATAGCTGTAGATCACCTTTTTTTTGAAAACTAAATATGGTGATGAATTTTTATCGCTGGGAAAAATATATAGATTTTATGATTGAGGGTTAGAATATTCGATAGTAATGATTTTAGGCATACATGTCAACGAACATCCGCTATCCCGATCAGAATGAAATAACAAGATTATAACAGAATACAATTATAAATTTGGTCTCGTTGGTAGTTAAAATAACAGAAAATTATAACAAGTAACAGCGCGAGATATAGTTTTGAAATATTTTTGTTATGTGTTTCTGATCGGGATTGTAACCTTTATTTCATTAAGTTTGAAGAATTTTAAATAGTGGCGAAAATTAATGCGCATTGAAACTCAATTCTCTTCTTCGTCCCTGGTACACAATTCATAGGCACCACCACTAGCTTATTTTGGTATACTTAGTGGGCGAAAGCGATGGAAATTAGATCGTTATGGGTCTGTAAGAGGTGGGATGAGGTGGAAGCCTAAAGGGGGTTGGGAGGAGGTGATGGAGTTGGATCTGAAAGGCTTTGATGGGCGTGGGGGAGGATCGCTGTTGAGGATGGGCGATATGAGGGGGAGCAACCCCCCGCCACACATCCCTGCTAAGACCCAGAATGTCTATTTATGGGACCTTCTCCTGGATTCGGCGGAAAATCAAAGCAATATTTGTGAATTTTTTGTGGAAAGTTTAAAGCACTAGCAAATTTTCGAATTATTTTTTCAATATTGGTTATTGAAAATACTACCTGGATTTGTATAATATTTTCTCTATTACCCATTCTGTAATATTGTAGTATAATAGAATTCGGGAATTGTGCGTCGAAGAACGGGGGCGAAGCAATAGAGCAAGAGGTAGACTAAAATCGAAACACACCTTGATTCAGAATATTGTTAATTGAATGTTTCAAATAACTTTCAATCATGATTATTTGTTATTATATGATAATTGATAAGAATGATAAAATCAAATCAGTTATAGAAATTAAACATTTTAAAAATTTACGTTTTTCCGAAAACAAATGTTTTAGGGGGGGGGGGGGGCGAACTATAGCACATCTACCCTACTGGTTGTAGAGAATTTATATAAACGGAAAGCCGTTGGCTTGGATTTTAAAATGGCTTCCAAAATCGATTTCCGTCATCTACTTGTCAATCCTATTCGAAAAATAGCAATATTTTGAGGTTATAGAAAATTCATCTAAACCGCAAGTCGCCATTTTGGATGGCTTCAGACATCGATTCCCTTTAGCTACTGGTCAATCCCATTCGGAAAATACCAATATCTTTCAGGTTGTAGAGAATTTGTCTAAACCGTAAATCGCCATCTTGGTTTTGAAAATGGCTTCCGATATAGATTTCTGTCACGTACTCATAAACATCATTCCGAAAATACCTATATTAGATTATTTACTAACACAGCCTCAGCCAGCCGAATAGATTCGCCCGAAGCAAATCGAAAAGAATTTTTCTACAAGCATTGTACAAACGAATTGTCAAAAATGAACACTCGAGTTCATTTGTGGCTAATTTGTGACGTCAGCGTTAGAGTGTTCAATTGCTGACCTTATAGAGAATTTATTTAAACTGGAAGTCGCCATCTTGGATTTCAAAATGGCTTCAGACATCGATTTCCGTCATCTACTCTACCCATTCCGAAAATACCCAACTTTTATTAGTAATAGTTAGCTAAGAATTTATTAAATTGTGTTCAACTTCATACGGTACTGTACGTGCTCAATCTTTTTTTACGAACTTGGTTCGTTCTTTAGAATTTAGTTCGAAAAAAAGTTTTGTATATCGAATACAGCGAGACTCCATTTTATCAGCATCCAATATTGGCTTGCTCCGATTTCGTCTATCCTGGATTTTGTCAGCTTTTCGACCCAATTTTGTTAGCCGCATCTGAAAATCCTTTTAATGCGCTGTATCAGACGAACCAAGTAAAATTCGAGTAAATTTTTTCTTGAGTTTATTTGTCTTATCTTAAAGATGAAAATATGCAAACATAAAAATATAAAAACGATTTACATGTTGGCGTAATTATATTTAATTTGAAGTTTGGTGAATATCCCTCCGGAAGTCGCGCTTGTGGCCCACTGAACGAGCATCCGCTGGTGCCCTAAGACAATTTCGCTAGATTTTCAGAGCAGCGTGCATTAAGTGCACTAGCGCGACTGTCGGAAGGATATCGAAATTGCATTTAGCTATAATATTTTTATACTCATGAAGAAATATGGTCAACATGACAAACAATAATACGGTGCATTGACTATGTCAAAATATATGAAAGTACTCAATATGATGAAAACAATTAATATAATTGATTGTTGATTTAATGGACTGAAACCAACGATTATGACAATAAAACATTTATTCTTCCTGCTGGTATGACTACCGTAAATTGGTAACTGTCTTTCGATTCTTCTCGTGAATGTGAATACATGGTTCAAGGTCAACATTCCACTCGAACAAGACCGTGCGTATTTCTAACGTACATTAAATACCCAATGGATTAGTTTACTAGTTGGTCCAATAAACACTAAACAAAGAAATCAGTTCGCTCAGTCCAAAGAAATGTAAGTTCGATTGGTATTACTCGGCAGATACGTGTTCCATTACAATGCAATTCTGAATATCATAAAATGAAGACTACTTAAATATTTTAAATAAAATAAGAACGGAAAAAATAGTTGCATAACCAAAGTGGTTCATGTTTCGAATTAGTAGTCTACGGGGGGGTTTTTTAGAACGAAAAACTGAGAAGTGAAATCCGTCACGAATGACACTTGGAGAAACTTTTTCCTCGGCATTCTCAACGGGGTTCATGTGGTTAAAATGCATCCACACCAAGCTATTCCATCTTACTTAACTTTCGAATGCAAATCTACTCTAGGTATTACCTACATTCAAAGAACCCTATGCACACACCCTGGGCAGACGCCCACGTGCCAGTTTTGTAACCAGATGGTACATTACGGTAAACCATGCGCCAAAACTGCTAAGCAAAATGCATCTACTACAACACACACTTTTTTAATTAGATTATAGAGGTTTTAACCTTAGGGTCATTCGCTTCTTCGGGTTAGAAAAATCTCTTATGAAAAATTTCTAACCCTATGTGCGGGTGCCGGACTCAAACCCAGGTGCGCTGCGTACAAATAATCGATTTACTATGTTTTAATTGCCGCAAGGTTCTACTGTTTCGATTTTGTTGGCTATTTTCGGCAAATTTGAGACTGTTAGAAACGAAAGCAATGAAATTGAAAGCCGGATAGGTATTCTAGAGCGAATCAGTTATAAGCTTAGAGCGAAAAACTAGGACTGTCAAGAATGTGTGAAATAAAAACAGAAAATTCTAAATAGCATCATCAACATAATAAAAAAATTAATGCTCAAAAAGACGAGCTAAAATAGTAACTTCAAGAAGCATCGCTCAAGACCCAATGAAATTAAATAACATTTCGTCGTTATATCAGAGAGAGAATCGAAAGCCCGAAAACGCTTAATAATTCAAGCTCATTGAAACTAGGCAACTGTAACTAGCCGGGCCTCTGAGACCCGTTGCCTTTTTGAGGGTTAAAGTCAATTGTCAAAAATGCATAATCGAGAAAACCAAAACAGATCCTATAAAAAATCGATAAAAGAAAACAGGTAACTAGATGAACAAATTGAACAGATTAAAGAAGTCAAAAGTTATTGAACAAATGGTAATTTTTTTTTTAAATCGGTAGAGGTAGGAAAATTTTGAGAATCAATAAATATTAAAATAAAAACAACTAAAAAAATACGAACAATAATAAAAAATTAAAAAATGCATAAAACTGAAAAACTCGACAAATCAAAAAACAATCAAATGTATTTTACTTTAACATTACAAACAAGAAGTATTTAAAGCAATAGAAAAAGTGAATAAAACATTAAGAATGCATGAAAGTAGAGGAATAGATATTAAAAACAATAATAAAATAACTATGATGAAATTTAAAAAAAATGGGCTAGCCGGAAAATTTTGAAAAATTGGAATGTTGGAAAGACGGAAAAATAAAGAAATTTGGAAGGTATGGATTAAACAAAAACGGACAAAATGGAAAACAAAAAATAGTAAAAAAAACAAAATGGTATGCTATAGAAACACACAAAATGAATAAAATAACTAGAAGAAATTGAAAAAATGGATTAAATTATTTAAAGAATGAAAAAAAAAACATTAGAAATTAAATTTGAAATAAATTCAAACAATGGACTTAATGTACAGCGAAGGAAATGTGCGCCTAATGGCAAAAAATCAAATGCTTTCTAGAAAAATAAAAAAATTAAAAAGTAAACCTGTAGGAAAATGGCCAACAGAAAAAAGTACTTTCAAAATAGGTTAAATGGAAAAAAATGAAAAATAACAGTTACGAACAAAATAAAAACTAAATCCATGGATCAAAATATGAGAAAGATAAAGAATGGGACAATCAGGATGAATTTAAAAAAAAGTAAAAACCTTTGTAGAAATGCAAAAATATATGGAGAAAAAAGGAAATAGAAAAAGGGTATGATAAGCATAAATGGAGCAAATAGACAAATTCAAAATATTGGATGGAATGAGAAAAGAAACAAATAAAAAGCAGAATATCAAAATATAAAACAATAGAAAAATGAAATAAAGTGGAATGATTATAAATTAAAGTAAGTGGCAGTGATCCAAAAAATAGATAAAATGCAAAAATGAAGAACGTGCAAAGATGGATAAAATAAAAATATGGTATCAATGCAAATAGATAAAAAAGGCAAAATGTTAAAATTGCAGAAATACAAAAAAATCCACAACTTGAAAAAAATCAATGAAATTTTAACAAAATTTTTAAAAATCCAAGTAAAATTAGAAAAATGGAAAAAATAGCAAAACATGATTCAAATTTCAAATTGTGTTGGTGGTTGGATTTTACGCTATGCTGGTTTCGAAAAGATTCATAAAAGCTCTAATTATGCTCTGCTTTATTTCTTATGTAGCTCGTAGAACTAGGAAAAAAATATCATATTTTCTTCACATTCACCGTAGAGTATAATGTTTTGGTGGAGTATACTACTATATCGTTCACATTGAGGTGTGTTTTTCACATTTGTGTACAGTTTTGTTAATTTAGTTGGGTGTAGTACTACACTTCCTCGAATATTCGCAAAAAATAAAAAAAAACACCAGCCACTCTCGCTGTGAAGGATAACCCGAGCGAGCTTTGTGAGGAGCATATAGCATATAAACGAATGTCCTGTGGGGTAAAATAAATCGGAATCCAAATGGTGGTGAACACTTTTTGAATATATTGGCCAACACCGAGAGGGGCCCTTTTTATCGATTAGGGTCTGCAACCCGAAAATGATGTTAATGATGACTGTGTGCTGGACAATTTATGAAATGATACTGAGAGTTCCTGGTTAAGAAAAGGGCAACGCAACGATTATAGAAATTGAAAGCTTAGAATCATTCGCTTCTTCATAAAGGTTAGAAAATTTTCTTTAAAAAATTCTCTATTGCTGTGTGCGGGGTAGGTAATCGAACCCAGGTGAGCTACGTACGTGGCAATCGATCTGATCTTCTGATTGGGTACAAATATATACTTGACATCAAATATGCAGTAGTTTATAATAATCGCTATTCTAATTACATTGTACACAAGATATTGAATTTTTAATTGCATTCTCAAATATTTCTTTGTTGAAAAATTATTCGTCAAAATTTTAGCTTTAAAAATCCGGGCTCCCTTCACAACTCCGGGCCCGGTGGGAAACACCCCATCCCAACCCCTCTCGGCGGCCCTGTGTTACTGTGTTTTAATAATGTTTCAATAATCGATTTACCAACTACCCTACGCCCACCCCCCGTAACACACACTGACAAACATCCTTCCTATGCTAAACCACAAACAGCCGGTCAAACAATAATCATCGATAACCCTAAGGCAACATCCGGTACACCCAGCAAAGGAATAACTAAAATAGAAGTCATACACAGCAACGTCACTCAAAAACACAAGAAACATCTAAAAACAACCAACAGTGAGAACTGAAACTTTAGTAGCGACGACGACATGGACGCACACGAAAACGAGGCAGAGGGCAGATAGAACAGCCAACAAGCAGCAAACGGCAAAGAGAATAAAGGCAGTAACGAGTCGCCCCGAAAAAGATCCCGCGCAACAGCAAGCAGTGCCCTCAAGATAGGTGATCGTAGTAATTTTCAATTTTTTTTTGTTTTATAAATAGCAATAATCGAAAATGTACATTATTTCTGAAAAAGGCGAATGACTCTGAGGGCTAAAATCTTTGTAAGTAAATAAATAAATAAATCGTCCGAACTCCTCCACAGTGAGAGTGGTACGAAAAAATTCTGCTGTTTTTTAACCTCACACTAAATTTTTGTTTAGAATATAATGTCAAAGGTCACACCTGAACGGTATTTAATATCACTACAAGCTTTGAACAGTTCAGTGCAAGAAAGGGTTCAACTCAAAAAACTCAGCAACATGAGTTTTTTCACCTTTATCATATGGTTTAATGTGCTAAAGTTAATTATAATCGAAAATTTAGAATTAAGGGATTTAATTTTAAAGACAGAAAATAGTGTCTGAATCTGATGAGACTAAGTCGACACGCCATAACTACATAACTAATTTAGTTATAGATTTTGTGTTCCTCACGCGCAAAGATGTTTTCAAAAAATTTTTTTTTAGTTAAAAAAAGTTTTTACCTAAATCTTCACTAAGGAGAACTATAGCATAGTGTTTAAAGACAAGTTTTTGTGTCACTTTAAAAAAATAATATCAAGATAAAGAAATTATAAAAAAAAACCTTGGTCAAAAACACCGTGGTTCCGAATAAATATATTCAAAAAACAGAAGCCGGCAGGGTTATAACTATATCAAATCTCAATGCTTCCAGTTACTAAAAATGCACAAAAATATGCTGTACAGATTGAGACACCCAAAATCGTTTGTTCATTTCGTTCTTATGCATAGATGCGTTTCTTTATAATCCTTTAGAGAATTAAACTTTTTGGAAGTGTTAAGCTCATACTCGGAGCTAGTAGATTTGAAATACACTGCAAGCTACGAACAAAGAGCAGCTTGAGTCCGCTCGCCAATCCATTTACCAACAGATTCCAAATAATTTAAATTTATATTGAAATTTATATCATGGGCTTCAACTCTACTCTTGCGTAAAACAGTTGAAACCCATGGAGAGAGAGAGGGCACGGCTGCTGTGCGCACTGAAACACTAAAAATATGAGGCGAGAACAGGAAAGATAAATAAAATAAAAATAGTATCTGCACAAGAAACACAAAAGATGGGAAGTTTCAACGATGGACAAAATTGCGGGCCAGCCCACGGTGCCCGGTACCAGCTCAGTAGTCAGTAGTAGCAGCAGCAGCATCAGAGGCTTCAGCTAAAGCAACAGTTTCATCCATTTCGCGTGGAACGGCAAGACTCCTCCCAGCATCATCGGCGGCATCGGCAGCAGCAGCAGCAGCAGTAGTCGCCGGACCGTGGACGGCTGCCTGTGAATAACAAATACCACGGTCCAGCAGTACACCAGCTGCCGGAGTGGATAGAAAGCTCTCGACACAAGAACCAGGAAATTAAAACAATAGTTTATTATCTACTCATTTCGCCATTAGCCAAGCGAAAAATATGCGCCTTAAATTACAATCAAAATACCACCACTCGGAACAGGCAGGCTACACCCCCCGTCGCGCCGCTTTACTCCTGCCTGGCTGCCTGCTCACCGGAAGCTAATCGGCAAAGGGTCGTTAGTTGCAGTTTGAGGTTATCCGTTATGAAAATTCTAGCAGCAGCGGGGTATTCCTTACAGAATAAAGATCATCCCGCGAGCTTTTTGCATCACAACTGGAAGGGAAAACTTTGCATTGTGAGATAATACCGCAATCTACCTCTGCTGCAGTGGGAGGGAGTTTAAATTTAATACCCATGAGAAAGCTGCATCTTGCTGAAGGATTACCCCTGAATATCTGATGTTCATTGTTTTTCACCGTTCCGTTGAAGGTCTCATCCTACGAACCTAGCATGGTAGCGCGGTGTGGCAGTAGATTAAAGAATCTATTCGAAAGACATTCACAATCTCTTTCGAGGAATGGACAAACTCATAGTTTCGCGACAAAAGTAAATATAATCATTTTCATAATACAGCACGAGACATTGCACGACGAAGGGCCAGCATTAGTCCGTGTCACAAAGTTACTACTACGTATGACATACGTTCGCAGCGGAGAGGTAGGTAAATTATTTTAAATAATGCACAAACGTGACAATTCAACCGCTCGCTCGGGCACTTTTTCAAAGCACTGATGCACTGCCATCCGTGGATAGGGGCAGGGGTTGGGTGAATTACACTTTAGCATTTTCTTACCTCGCTGAAGGTAGCCGAGCGCAAAATTTCTAACACCTTGGCTTCTTCTGCGTGGGCACAGTGAAAAAAATATTTTAGTAATGTTTTGATTCGAACATTCCTTCTTTATCTGAATTCTTTTTTGTGTATTTGTGCATTTGGTATTTGCTAAAATCGTGAGTTTTTAAGGAATCACAATCGTGAGTTTTTAAGGAATCACCTGATCCGTAACTACGGAACCAGGAGTCGGATGGGAAATTAATTTCATAGCAGCCGATGAGAATCATACCTTTTATTTGAAACTAACTTAACCCCTTCATGCCCATGTCGTTTGTGGACAACAACGTTTTTAAACGGCTATAGCTTTTAATTGCGGCAAGATTTTCTCACAAAAACAAGTATGGCTAATAAATGCGACTATTGCCTTTCATTTAAGTATCAGTAGTTACAAAAATCAGTTATAGAACTGAAGTTATTCCAATTAGTCTGATTGGATTCCTATGGAGCAGTGCTGCCAGGGACAGTTTATGACGACGATGGAAAATGAATGTTTCATATAACTTCGTTATGTGGCAATATTATTGAAAACTGATAAAACTTATCAATTTAGACTGTCTTTGACTACATTTTCCACGCAATTAGACTATTTTAAATTTTCTAGGAAAATTATATTGAGCATTGGAAGATAAAAATTGAGCAGCGCAGCGAGGGAAGCACCTAGGGACGAGCCATAAATGACGTAGCATTTTTTGAGTGATTTTTAACATCCCCCTCCCCCATCGTAGCATTTCGTCACAAACCTCTAAATACCCCTTCTGGTAATTACGTAGCTTGACGGTAATTTACCCCCCCCCCCCCCCTTGTCAGCGTAATGGAAGGCAAAAGATATATACAAGAGGGATTGATTCCAACAGCAGAGTAGCACTGACCGTACCAGGAAAAGCGAAAATACAGTGACAGGGAAAAAATATACTTGCAGCTTTTCAGCAAACGGAAGACACTGTCAGGCAGCATGAGCCGCATCTCCGACTGTTTTCCTTGGATCCGCCGGGAAGTCTTCTGAGACCAGATTTCCAGGTAGCTGTTATCATGTCAACCAAAAGAGAAGAGATAACTTAATTTGGATATCAATTGTGTTTAATAACATGTATATAAGCGATATATGGTGCGATCAAGAATAGCCAGCACAACTCGGACTGGAACGAGACCGAAGGGATTCGTTTAACGGCGATCTGGCGCTAGGGCGCTAGGCGCACGACCAGGCAACATATTTAACGTCGTGATAAGCGCCACCATAAGCGCATAGGTCGCTTTCCACGACCCCAATACATCGTAGATGCTCATCCAACGTATAATGATTGGAGATATCACCCGAATGAAGTCACTACTGTTATCCATCCTTTTGAACCAAGGCTTGTTGATCCCTTTGGGATTCTTACAAGATGATCAATGATAAATGGCGTAATTTGCCAATTTTCGAGCGTCATCTTACAAAAAATACAGGAACGTTGAAACTACGTAATCTTTCATAACTATCACCTACTAATGCCGTAGTGTGCACCTTTTTACTACCCGGAATTATACAATGTGAAAGAACTGAAAAAAGGTAATCTGGTATGGCAGCCACAAGTTTGCACCGCTAAAACGATGTCCATGCTCCATAAAACAAAACTGAAAATCCATAAAAAGGGTGATTTGATCCATAGATTATGTAAAATTGAACCATAAAATGGTCACAAAAGAGCACTAAAATAGTAATAAAAGAGCAATTAAAATCAACCAACGCCCCATAAAAATATTAGAAAAGATCCATAAAATGATACATTTTGCGCCATAAATTAACTGACATTGATCCATAGAATATTAACAATGTACATTAAAACACGTCGATATGTTCCATAATATCGACAAAAATGTTCCACGGTATTATAAAATGGAGCAATAAAATGTTAGAAAAAGTTCCATAAATTTGATGAAAATGTTTGCTAAATATTTTTTCTTGGTCCATAGAAGATGTAAAAATTCATATATCGAACGTTAAATTATGGTTCATAGATATTTACAAAACGATCCATAAGAAAAGAAAATGTAAAACAATCCATTAATATGTGCTTATGCACCAGAAAAATTAAAGTTAATGAATTCATGCGAACTAATATTAAAGTGTGTTACATTTGGTTGTAATGTCAAACCACAACAAACAATGCATACATTATAGTTAAACTTCAGCTTCCGTATCCCACTAGCCAGCTAACTGATCTTAGCTAACCTGAAATCATTATGGCAACTCTTTAAACGGCAGGGTATCTCTGATATTAGTGCGCTGAGATTATTATTAGACCACTGACACAGGCTGGCATGAGTCGCAAATACCAACTATCTGAAGCGAAAACAGACACTTTATACACGAACATAGCTTTCTAGTGCACTGTTTGACTTCGCTGCCGCTCAGTCGGCTTTTAACTAGCTATAACCCCTATGTTTAAGTAAACCGGGCAAACGAGAGGACCACAGGTTCGCTTGCAATTCCAACTACGGGTTAATCAATGCCTCGTCCAACAGATCCTCAGCGGCTTTGCGCCGCTTCGGATCCTTGGCCTCGGATACGCGGCGAAGCCGCATCACACTAGCTCCCAGTATAAACTCACTTGTTAAAACTTTGTCACTGTTATGAGTATTATTAGGCACAACTTATTTTTTCAATTTACCATAAAATTTCGCACAACCAAAACACCTGAAATTACGTCGGTACATTGGTGACCTAATACCCCACCAAAATCACTATAGATGTCGCTACTGCGCACAATAGCCTTTTCATAAAAGGCACCCGGCCAACCTGCCCCTTCGACCAACCAGCCCCGGTCACCCCTAAATATGTCAAGAAAGTGTCAGTGATCTGATCAGTACTGAAACATGAAAACTAGCCACAAGTTCCAGTACCCACCAAGAGCCAAGAGCGCCAAACAAGCGGCCATTGGTGGTGGCGATAATGATTGCATTGGTATGGCGATAATGATTGCATAAATGACGTAGCATTTTTTGAGTGATTTTCAACACCCCCTCCCCCATCGTAGCATTTCGTCACAAAGCTCTAAATACCCCCTGGTAATTACGTAGCTTGACGGTAACTCTCCCCACTCTTATCACCGTATTTTTTTTAAATGAAGAACGATGTTAGTTATTCCCCTTTAAAAAAGCTACGTAGCATGACATGACCCCCTACCCTTCTGTCGTCACACATCATCACAAAATACAAAACTCCCCCATATAATGCTACGTTATTTATGGATGGTCCCATACTGAGACGTGGCTGAACGATGAAACCAATTCGCTTCAACTGTTCGGTCCAATGTATACGGTTCATCGTAACGATCGTGACTAGAAAAAAAAACGGGTGGAGGTGTGCTCATCGCTGTGTTCAATCGATTGTCGTCCGAACGAAGAACCGGTATTGTCTGTAATCTCGAACAACTTTGGGTAAACATACGTATAGCGGAGCTGGGGGGAAGCCCGACACCCCACGACTTTTCCCATATATCAAATTTTAAATCATACAATAATGACAGGATATTATTAGTACGACTGTTTTAGGCATTTCGATAAATATCGATGCCATATGGGTTCATTAAAGGTCAACAAAATAAACGAAACAAGCGAAAACAAAGTTGATGCGCTTTTGGATGTTATTTTTAGTTGATACATTTTAAAGTTTTAATAACACAAAAGCTTTGAAAATGACTAGTTTTTTTGTCACAAATTCTACTCTACTCTCCATATCGTTATTTGTGTGAATTGAAGATAAGGGATCATCCATAAATGACGTAGCTTTATATGGGGGAGGGGGGAGTTTTGTATTTTGTGATGATGTGTGACGACAGGGGGGTAGGGGGTCATGTCATGCTACGTAGCTTTTTTAAAGGGGAATAGAATAGATTTTTTTTTAAAAATTACGGGGACAAAGGGGGGCAGAGTTACCGTCAAGCTACGTAATTACCAGAGGGGGTATTTAGTGTTTTGTGACGAAATGCTACGAGGGGGGAGGGGGGTGTTAAAAATCACTAAAAAAATGCTACGTCATTTATGGATCATCCCTAAGTTTGAGTACTGTCGCAAAAGATGGCTGGGTTTTTCCGCGCATTTGAGGATAGTTCCTCAAATGGGCTTTTCCCGCCCAACAAATTTCATGGAGACCATCTTAGGTCAGATGAAAAATAAAGTAAATAATAATAATTAAATATAATATATAGTGCGACAGAATAATGAACAACGGTATAAGTAGAACTGGAATGCACTGATATAATAGTAAAAATTGCATTTATAAGAGCTGAAAATCCTTGTCGCACGAGCCACGATAATTACATGAGAAGAGCACTTTATTTTCTTTTGTTTATTTCTTGAGCGGTTGTCAAATGTTAAAAAGTGTATGTTGACTATGGCGGACTTCCGACTGGTGTTCCCCTTTTCTAGAAATTTTCAGCATTTTTCGATATTAGCAAGGGGTGCATTTTGCCCCAGGGGTGTATTTTACCCCATCTTCTCCTATGTAACAAAGTGTTAATAGGCAAGAGGGAAAGGATGTCTGTCGCATCTCGGTTAGGACTTTGTGTTACCTGAGGAGCGAGCACACTGTTCTGGGAGGACGCATACATTAACGCATGAACTTGACTCGTTTTTGAATATTCCATTCATATCAAGAAAAAAATCAATAAAAACGAAATGTCAAGACGGTGTTCCTGAAACCGCGCATAAAAATTACTTGGGCAGAGCAATCAAACAAGAAAAGAGCGCAGTAATAAAAGAAATGAACCTTCACAACATGGACATTATCGAAAGCACAAATGTTATCGGAATTACACGGCAGCATCTGGTGGCATGGAGCCTAGCATAGTCATTCAAAGCTTTAAAGAGTTGTATGAAGTTATGAATGTCTTCTTGACTGTCGAGCTTCTATTATCAGGAGTTTTTTCGGCTAATCAGTCATAAATTAGACAGCGAAAACAACAACTTTTACTTCCAACGTTTCAATGGATTTATTCCACCTTTATCAAGGATTCTAAAAATGTATAGCTCTTGGTAGTTACTGAAGTACATAAATAATTTTACTTACAAAAACTTTGTGTTTTCTTGTAAAGTGTAATGTTGTGGTAAAACATGAACTGTTCTAATGTATACGCGTCATCTAATAGTGCTATTGTTCGCATATTCATGCACCTACTGTATTTTTTGAAATTTTTCTGCGTTTGAAACGATTCTGTTTCGCGGGTAGAGAACGAGGGAAAAAGCGCTATATTCGATCTGGTAACTGTACTGAACTTGACGGTTGTTGAGTGTTTGCTATAATCGTGCGTATGGTAGCATCGGTAGTGTAAGTGTTGTCAGTTTTATAGTTTCTATTATGTAGTGTTTGTAGAATTCCTGCATATATACAACTAAGTCCGTCGGTATCTGTGCGTTTGTTTACAGTTTTTTGCTGGTTGATGATATGACACATTTCCAATATAGGAAGAGCTGTCGTTCGGTTATGTTGATCGAGTATCTTCACCTTGTTTACATCGAAGTTATGATGATGTGTAATGCTGTGTTCGAGGAGAGCTGTTTTTTGTTTTAGTTCGACTATCTGGATGTCTTCACTGGTGTGTCCTGCTTCCCTGAGTAAGTTGAGCTTTTTTATGTTTGAGCGGTGTGCAGCTATCCTTGTTTTAAGCATGTTAGAAGTCATGCCCATTTTAGTATCTTTCGACGTTGTATCACTATTTACATGTATACCTAAATCATTGATAACACACAATATCATTTACAACTGGAACAATATCAAACAACACACGAATATCAACCTTGACCTCCTATTGGAAATTGTCGAATGTTGCATAGATTCCAGTTACTTCAAATTCGACGACAAATACTACCGACAAATCTTTGGAACAGCTATGGGAAACCCTCTATCACCCGTTCTAGCCGACCTCGTTCTAGAAGGACTATTAGACACAACCATTACAAAACTAAGTTTCAAACCACCAATTCTCAAAAAATATGTAGACGATTTCATAATGGCTATACCTTTCAACAAACTCAAACAAGTGCACGATATCCTCAATAACTATGACAAACATATACAGTTCACCTATGAATTGGAAGAAAATCGCAGATTACCATATCTCGACATGGTACTAGTACGCACGGAAAACCAAGAGATACGTACTGAGTGGTATTCCAAACCCATAGCAAGTGGACGTTTTCTTAACTTCCACTCATACCATTCATACCAGCAAAAAATCAACGTGGCAAAAAACTTTATCAGCAGAGTGGAAAAACTATCTACCAATCTCAACAGACCGGAGCAAATCCAAATGATGGACAAATATTTAAAACAAAACGACTACCCAAAGTCGCTGCGAAACAGATTGATTAACAATAACAAAACACGCGCAATACCTACCACACAACTTTCCAATCCTGATGAAAACCTAAAACATACTTACCGATCACTTCCAAACATACCGTCATTGACGCATAAAATAGCAAAAACCCTAAAAAGAGACTACCCGGATGTCTCACTAGCTTTTCGCAACATCAAAACAGTAGCAAATCTTTTCAGCAAGGTCAAAGATAGCATACCGCAGGATAATTTGAGCAATGTGATATACAGCATACCATGCCAAAACTGCCCATCATCATATGTGGGCATGACTTCTAACATGCTTAAAACAAGGATAGCTGCACACCGCTCAAACATAATAAAGCTCAACTTACTCAGGGAAGCAGGACACACCAGTGAAGACATCCAGATAGTCGAACTAAAACAAAAAACAGCTCTCCTCGAACACAACATTACACATCATCATAACTTCGATGTAAACAAGGTGAAGATTCTCGATCAACATAACCGAACGACAGCTTTTCCTATATTGGAAATGTGTCATATCATCAACCAGCAAAAAACTGTAAACAAACGCACAGATACCGACGGACTTAGTTGTATATATGCAGGAATTCTACAAACACTACATAATAGAAACTATAAAACTGACAACACTTACACTACCGATGCTACCATACGCACGATTATAGCAAACACTCAACAACCGTCAAGTTCAGTACAGTTACCAGATCGAATATAGCGCTTTTTCCCTCGTTCTCTACCCGCGAAACAGAATCGTTTCAAACGCAGAAAAATTTCAAAAAATACAGTAGGTGCATGAATATGCGAACAATAGCACTATTAGATGACTCGTATACATTAGGACAGTTCATGTTTTACCACAACATTACACTTTACAAGAAAACACAAAGTTTTTGTAAGTAAAATTATTTATGTACTTCAGTAACTACCAAGAGCTACACATTTTTAGAATCCTTGATAAAGGTGGAATAAATCCATTGAAACGTTGGAAGTAAAAGCAATATTGTTGTTTTCGCTGTCTAATTTATGACTGATTAGCCGAAAAAACTCCTGATAAGAGTTGTATGAAGTTTACCACAGTGATGACTGATGGCGATCCAACAACAGCGGCCAAGTTGAAAAACGAATGTGTATAAGATCACGAAATAAAACAATCACTTTGTTGAAATGATGCTGCGAAAAATTCCGAATGTGGGGCAACATCGGGAGACTTGACCAAGCTCAAAATCCTATTTTTAGCTACGGCGTCTTCTATTCGATTCTTAATTTTTTTTCAAAAAAATATGTTGATACTTATTTCGATCCCTTGAGGTAATTTTAAAAGTTTGGAATGAAAAATGCTTTCCTTACAGAAAATATTACGTGATTAATCAACTTGCATTAAATGATGTAACTTTTTATCAAACTTTGTATGGACATATAGACTCGACTACTAATTACTATTAATGTACTTGTTGAGGCAGGATCGTGATTTCCGGCGGTTAGAGCTTTCGGGACTCGCACACGGACGACTCGTGAAGGCACAATCGAAAACAGGATACCGATGGAATATGGTTCACGAGGAATAACTACGAACTACTAGTACAGCGTAAAAACTTTTATTCGCGGTCTGTTCCTCTCGACGGTTCAAATGGGAAAGAGAATTTTTATTACTAATATTACTACAATTTAAACCTACGCTGTTTCAATTCAATTTCTTACACTCTAATTTCGTAGCAAGTCAACTGACAGCACTGACTGCATTCGGGTGTAGCCTTTTCTACCGACAGTGTCAGTACTAATAAGCCATATTAATCCTTGTGAAGCAGTGAAATGATTTTACATAAATTGGAACATTGGAATAGCTATTACTAGAATTTGCATGACATTGAACGCAATAACTAATGTTGGGGAGACTTGAACAAGTGACAATGAGCTGAAGAAAGATATAAAATTGCTGATATTTATTATGCTTTGGTATCTACTGTTAATGTTAATCACGCCATTAAATAATCCCACCTCAAACATAAGTCTTTATGTTTTAGTATTAGTATACAAAGTTAACAATAGTAGGACTGATTTCGTGACGTGTGAACATGCAATGCAAGCAGTACAGTTAATCCTTAAAAAGAAATGCATTAAAAAAATTGAAATTTTTCAAATGCAAATTAATATAGAATGCATTTTATATTTCTTACTGCTACCCAAAGATCTCGACAATATGGAAAAAAATAATTACAGTATGTTTTATGTCATTATTTTTTGTTATGTTTTTTCAAAATTCTCTTGGTCAAGTCTCCCCACGCCTTTGTCAAGTCTCCCCACGGCGGGATCACAGAAAAAACTTTTATAACTTTTCAAAAATTAAACTAAAACTTCTGCAAAAAATCATGAAGACGCACAATAACTTTGCACATTATATCTCAATGACTTTTGAGGGATTGAAGGCTGTTTTAGAGATTTATGCAGTTTTAGCTGAAAACCTGGTCAAGTCTCCCCATGTTCCCCTACGTTGAGTTGATTTGGTGTAAAATTAAACCATAAAGATGATTTTTTTATTATAGATAAAATGTCCAAAAAAAACATAGTGATATTTTCTCACGATCAATCATTCATTGTCCTGAAGATATCAAAGGCGACATCGTGGAAGGTTTCCGCTATGATAGACGGATTACTTCTTTCCATGTTTTTGGCTATTATGAGGATTGTCGCGAATATTTTTTTAAACGGAGGAATGAAACAGATGAGCAATGCATAATACTGGAATTGAAAAAAAATCGGAATATACGATAGAGTTCTTCTTGAATGTCGGTCCGAAATCACATCAAACTATCATATTTTTTTGAAAGTTTTCATTTAAATAATGGTTAACATAATGCCTCCTATATTCACGTCACATAGTGACTATAAAGAAATTTCCTTCTGGTCACGTGACTGTCGGAAGAGGGTTGTAGATCGTAGCTCCAAACAACGAGGACTTCAGTGGAGTGTCAGATGGACAAAATTTTACTCTCGGAATATATAACCAACATATTTTATTAGTTTTTGAGAGGGAAGGATATTCAAGACAACTATGAATAAACTAATACGTTTGAGTATGCTTCAAAACCTTTAAATTTAAATAATGGAAAGGAGTTTTCTCTCACCAGAATACTTTACGAGGCATTTCCTTAAGTGTCCTTTGCAATAACAGCATGCATTATTCTTGAATTATTTTCCATCGAGAACTATGGCGAACAATGAACTATAAATGAAAAAAAAATTATTCCATTGTTGAAATGTTCAAGCAATAATGGAAAACCACACGTCTATGGTGGTTTAATTTTTCTAATTCCACTCAGAAGTTCCTGGTCGAAGCTTTTGAAGCGAGGCAACAAATTCCAAGAACGCTGCAACTTACTCGTCTATATTCACGTCTTGTCAAAGAACATTTCCTGGAGTATCAAATGAAATGTTCATAGGTTGCTTTGATTTTGCCAAAATCACTTCTACGCTGGCAATAAATCGTCGAGTATCAAATTGTGTTAATGAGGTAAATGCGAGTTCATCACATTGAAGAACCACACTCAATGGATCCAATTTTGCTAAGTTCCTGTAAATTTTACAATTGAGGATCACTTATTTACGAATACAATCGTGAAAATCTTGCTCGCACTATAATTTCATGCAGATAGTGTAATAGATATCAACGCTTTAATGATTTCATATCGTTACCATAAACCTTCCATCCGGTCGTCGTATTGAAATTTGGTTATTGACCGAAAATGATTGAGTTATGACGAAGTGTAATAGTGACCGGAAAGATAAGTCGAGAGTGACACAAAAAACATATTTCGAAGTTAATGAGTACCTTCGCAAGAGAATTTGAGAGAACCTTGACAGGGAGACCATGTTCGGTACAGCTCTTCGGGCACTTAAACACTCAACGCATAGGTACCTACAGAACATGGTAGCAAACTGTACAGTAGTTTACTGGCAACCTTCGTTGTCGCGCAGTATTGCCAATTGACAGGGACAAATTTCAGCACTGGTTCATTCGTCACTTCCTGATCAACAGCACAAAGTTTGCGGAACGATTAGTGAGAACACAACAATTAAAATACTACGCGTAGATACTTAAAAAATTGGGCTCGTGAATAGCGGTTTTGGCGCTTGCAATGACGGTTATTGCGACAGCGAACATGTTGTCTGGTCGTGCGCCGAGTATTATGGTTCCTCATGGATTAAAGGCCCTTTTTCCGCAGCCAAATTCTAAATGGAACAGATTTTGAAGTCAAACGAAGAAATAGACAAGCACAACAATATCTAATAATATTCTTATATTTACATTCAGATCATTTTAGTAAAATATCAGCTTTTTGGCGCTTTAGATAGAAAGAGATTTGAAGATTATCTGTTACACAACAGAAGTTAACAACCCTGTATATAGTTAACTAGAGTCAAGAGGGCTTAAAAATAGTTCAGAACACAAAACTGCCCCGTATTTAGTTACTGTGTACGACACGAGCCACACAGTTCAACAAATGCTGCAGAAACTACGTTCATTCTTTACCCTACCTAATACATAGCTATAGCACGTGTCCTCCGGTTGTAAGTGGAATTTTATCGTGTGTACGTCCTGTCCCCCGGTTAGTTAGAACGAGAAACTGACTGCAGTGGCAGACCTTCTCCACTTTCTAGCTTTTGAAGCTGCATTTGCATACATTTGGTAAACGTCAAATGCGCAGGCACAACAACAACAACAACTACTACTACTACTACAACTACCGGTAAAATAGAGTAGTAGCCCCTCCAGAAGAGTGGTCTGCCACCAGTTTTGTGAAGTGTTGGCCACCGGCTCGAAAGTGGCGTACATTATTCACCGGTGTTGGGGCAAATATTTCTTCTTCACACTCCGGCATTCGAATGCAATCAACGGGCACTGGAGAACACAGGAATATACTTTACCTAATATTGATCCCCCATTTCGTATGCTAGGTTCGGGCGGTGTTGTACTGCTCGAAAAGGGTCAAGCATCGGTGTTGGATAAAATCAAGTTTACCACTTTTACTCATTTGATTTTTGCAGTCTGGTACTCAGCAACCCATCGCTGCAGTTAGCCTTATAGCTTTGCCTCAACCAACGTGTGAATGTGGAGCAACCGACTGCAAAGTGAATGCGGCAAAAATCTTTTCACCGGAGAGAACGTGCCTTCATATAAATAATTTTAAATAAATTAAGATAAGGGAGGGTAGAAATTTATTCGAAAAGTTGCACCCACTCAGTTCTTCCCACTTTCTTTTGACGGTTGTTTCTCATCTATTCTCTGAAAAGAATTCTATAGGAAAGTTTCACTAAAGAAGAAATAAAGAACATGCCGACACAACAGCTGGTGAGATATGGCGGACAGCGGAAAGGGGTGCGGGGGGAATGGAGTGCAACTTTTCGTTCGTCTTCCGTCCTCCAGCAGCGTTGGCTTGCTTCGTATGCACTGCAGCACCAGCGCCAGCCAGTGACACGTCCAGCAGAGAGGAGTGCTGCTGCGAACTGCAATTAGTGCTCATTCATTATTCAAAAGCAGCTCATTCCTCATATAAATAAAAAATGTCGCGCTGCGTATAGGTGACAGCCCGGCTCAGACATTAATGTATGTATGTACTTACGACGAGAAGGTGAGGTAGTTTTAGCTTTCGACACGAAGTAGCAATCACCGTGCCAGGGCAGCAGCTTTCAGCAATCGTTTTAGGATCCGACTACTATCATTGCTGCATTTGTACGCCGCCTTGCCTGTGGAGTTTATCCATTTAAAACTGGCTGAAAATTTATATTCACACTTTCCGGCGTATTTTCTAGGAGACGCAGGTGATTTGCGGTCGCGGGTAGAAAACAAAATACTATGCGGCTCCATTGGATGTAAAATTGGAATATAATGAAATTGCATGGTCGTTTGATTTTTCTTCACTTTCGTATCGCTTATTTTTGTAATATCAAATGACCATAACTTGTTATTGCAGCAGTATAATTCCTGAAGTTTTGCTAGCACCAAACAATGGCAAGTGGGTTCATTATGATACCCTGCAACAGAGCGGTGAATTTTGTTCTACGAATTCTAACAAATTGTTATATTTCGCTTAGATTTATGAAAACTGAAAAAGAACTACGTTCGTGTTGAATGATTTTACCTTTTTTATCGGTTAAAAATTATGCTCACTGCAATCATTCCTGCATATTTTTGAACTTTCGTGGCCCAGTTACCTTGAATTACTCCTGAACACGTTAAACTCAGTTCTTGTACAACTCTCGATAAACATATTACGGCTTAAAAGCCAACTGTCAAAATTCTCTTTGAAAGAAAATTCCGGACAAACCGTTACTCGCCAATCACAGATATTGGTAGTAAACAAAAGAGAAAAGTTTTCTCTTTCATTAACTGGTTTGAACTGTATTTAGCCGGTAACGGTTTGTCCGGAATTTCCTTTCAAAGAGGATTTTGACAGTTCGTTTTTAAGCCGTAATCATATGTTTGGCGAGAACTTATTTCTCCAGCACCAGTCAGCTTCCTAAGTTCTCGACACCGCCTTAATGGGCTCAATATTATCGATGATCAAAGTACTGCTAATAAAGCAAAACCAGTCTCTTACTGTATCTCGCAAGCGAACAACATTCATCGCATAATCAAATCATGATTGCCAAAAAAATGTACTGAAAACGTGCCGTTTATGTTGTACCTACACATATTTTTTTCAAGCAGCAGCTGAAATACCGATACCTACCGGGCATACAACATTGGACTGTTGGCTGCGCAGGTACGATATCAAATTGACTCAAATTTGACGCTCGTAATGGATACACAATAACAATAAAAATCACTCGTGGTCCATAAAACTGTACCCGACCGAAGTTCTGCGAAATGTTCGTCACAAATGTACCGAGGCACGATGGAAGAGCAATCGACCGGATCGGGATCGGATCGAAATACCATTATCGTTACCGTTTTTGTCGTGCAGTCGGTTATTGGTTATGTCGCACGTAGGCGACTCGTCGATGCGGTGGTGGTGGTGACCCGCGGGGTTGAATGTGGCAAGGGGGAGCGACCGTAAATTGCATTCTTGTTAATCATTCACCTCTAATCGAATAGCTGAAGGCTTCCACCAGGGATATACTGAGTGCTTATGGCGGAGGAGGAAATGAACTTCAAATTTATACGTACACAAACAATAGTTTTCATTTCATTTACTGGCACTGTTTCAGGGGTGGCGGAACATTTGTTCTTGAGTGACATTCGGAGTGACCCGTACTGTTAACGGGCGGTATGACCGATGGTTCATCGAAAATGTGTTTGTTGATTACTGATACTACAAATGATCCACGGCCAAGTACCAATTACATCATTCCTTTAAATTTTGTTGCGTTAATTTTCCGTTCCGTTGGTCAACTTCCGGACCAAAGATAAGCCATTAAACACCATCGATATATCACGTGATCTAGCTAAACAATACTCGGGCGTGCACGAAGAAGTATTTTGCCAACGTACCCGCCCGGGAAGTAGAGATTGATGGTGTAGTTTGCAAGAGGGACCTTAATTGGGAAATATGGGGTTGGCTCCTTCCAGAACCCTTTACTGCAATCAGTGGAAATTCTGGTATGCAAGCTATTGCGTTCAGCAAAAATAAAGGAGTTTAAAAACCAATTTATTTTCCATGATCCACATTTCGAGCCTTTCGCCAGATCTGTTCTTCCAAACTTTGTTCTTTTGAACAGGACCATCGTTGCAAATAATAGGACCGTAAAGTTACGCATTGTAGAAACACGGCAAAAGCGGAGAGAATCATGAAAAGTTTTCCTTCTGTGGAGAGACTCCGCATGAACTGTTAACATATCCCGCATATAAATTATACGGGGAAAACTGAAGCATTCTTTTGAAGAACGCTCCGAAAAAAATGCAAAAGAGGGCTACGTCATCGACCACGGTTAATTTCTACGCTTTCTTGTTCACTAAAAAGCAAGATTCTGACAATCCCATTGAAGAAACTTCAATCTACTAATCTGCCGTTCTACGCCCAATTGTCCCATGTTGCAAAACTGGCAACTGAGAAAAACGCGATTGAAGATGAAAATTGTATTAGCCATCTGGAGGGATACGGTGTAACAAATAAAGCTTTATTGTCCAAAATTACGTTCATGGCAATCGTTTTCTTTATAATCAGTCCAAATTTTTATTATAGAGATTCAATTAACGTTAGTTTTTAAGAAAAATGTTAAGTGGGACTGTTATGCCGAGAAATCGAGCGGAAACCGGAAAGTTCTACGCATATCAGTCCCATAACAATCTATGTAAATGATGCTCATAACTCATTTTTTTTACCAAAGTGTATGTCGTGAGTTTTTCTGTTACTCGGGAGATTTGTTGCTTTATCAAAATTGGACATAGGGTAAAGTACCTATTTTTACACTATTTAGAAGGGTACCTCATAAGATCATTAATTACTCTGCCTACACTCGATGGAGTGCATTAATTTGGCATTCACAACCTTGCTTCGTTCTTAAGAACCAATCTAATAACACAAATGGCCTAAAAACGATGAAATGCTAGTGTTTGATCGCAACTAAAGTTCCAATCGAGTGCTCCAATTGTCGCCCTACCATTTGATCCAATTTGTTGAACAAAGATAGCAAACGCTGCACTAACCAACGGCTTCAAATGGGTAGCGTGATAATAGAAACATTACGAAAATAGGCTCATTATCCTAGATGCGTTCGCCATGTTATGCAAGCGACGATAGTAATGAAGAGCTTTACAGGATGGTTCTCACTGCTGTGATTAATATTGCCACTGCCATTTTTAATGATCCTGTATATTTCCATCAATTTTTTCAGTGCCCGACATCTAGCGTAATGTACTTCTTAACTAAACGCTACGTAATTATTTTTTTTATTGCGCACTTTTTTGGGATTTTCATTAGTGGGACAATTATGCGTAGAATATCAACAATGGGACAAACAGACTTGGTATTTTTTCACGAAGTCTTCGAACAAACTTTATGATTTGGATGTGTTTTCTGAAAATATACATCAAAAAGGACTGTTTGGTTAAAAAAAGTGAAAATGACCAAAAAGCAACATGGGACAATTATGCGTAGAACGGCAGTAATGTGCCTATAAATTTTAGAAAGATGACAATCATTTCCTCTCCTAAGTTTCTTCGTAAAGGTCTGAGAGTGTCCCTTGAGGAGTGCTGTCACAAAACCAGTGTAAGAACCAGGTCCTGGTCTCGATAAGTTCACATGGAATATCCAAAACTCCACGTAACTCCGTACTTCAGTCCTATTATTTTCCTAGGTTGTAGACAATGCATTTGCGTTGTGTGAAAAAGTTGATTAACTTCCAACGAAGATCTTCCACAATTTTAACATTATTCGCCAGGGTCGAGAAAACATAATGGGGGAGCGTTTTTGGGGATCAAAACGTGCAATTATTTCAATAGGATTAGCCTTTGTTCGGTACTAGGTATATAAGTTGTCGCTGTCAAGTCCAAATCAAAGACAAAGACTTATTGACATTTTTTATTATTCATTTCGTTTATTTGATAGGCACAAATGCGTTAGCTTGGCGGTGCCAATTTTTTTTTGTTTTTACATTTTGGATATCTTAAAACTAGGAGGTTACAATATTGAAATATTTTTTTCACAAAAGAAAAAAAAAGTTTACATCTATCTTAAAACTAGAAATAAGATTCTATATAAAAAAGAGGGCCAAAAGATTTTTTTATGAACAAATTTAAAACAAGGGATTCAGTTTGAAATACAAGAGGGAGAGTAATAGTATTCTACGAAATATTTTACAGTTATCTTAAAACTAACAATATAGTTTAGTACACAGAAGGGGGAACAAATGAGAGGCTGAGAGCAAGAGTGGGTTAAAAATTCGCTGCGAGCAAAAGCGGTATACGTTTTATTTAGAGCAAAACCGGTTTAAGTACCAGTCAGAGCAGAAATGGGACAAAAAAACCTTAGCGCAAAAGTGGGTTAAAAAGATATAGGGTGATGAGCCTATTTTGGCACCATTATGGAGAGGGTCGCACTATTTTTTGAATAACTTAAAAAGAAGCCATATTACCTATAACCTTTTTCAGAATAAAGTATCAGTGTACTGTTTCTTAAACATCTGTATAATGCTTATTTGGCAGAATTGTCTCAATTTTCAGCATAAATGAAAATAAATGTTCTATTCTGTGCATCTATTCCCACCTGAACGTTCCAATTATCGCCTCATGGGTGTGCCGATTTCCACCTCATCGAAAAACAATCTAGTTGAAACGCAATGCCTCATATTTCATTTGCGTCGATTCTAACTAGGTATCCAGATCATGGACGCCAACGCGTGATTTGTAAAACGAATTATTCTGCTTTTTTCAGCCGATCAAAACAAACGTAAACATTACGCACACGAAAGAAACTCATCAGCTGTTAGTAGAAAAGCGCCCAGAACTGCGCATGCAGGAAATAACCATGCGAAAGTTAACAACTGGAATATAAAGTTCACATCACACATTACTTCCTCCCGATCCAAATTGTATGTGCAGATGAAAATAAAATATCTGCGATCAACAATTAGTTGAATAACTTGATTACTTATACCTGAAATTGCATAACATTATGTTTTCAAGTTCATGTTTTGGTTTGGCCGCACTACTGATTCTTTTCTGTATGATGGATGCAAAAAGTTGGTTTTGATTGTGGTAGTGTATCAGCAAAACATGCCAATAATAGGAACCCCCGTATTTAGTTTTATCCTATTATAACACTAGGCCTATTCTAGTGTTTGACGAGTGTTTTTAAAGTGAAATAATCGTAAAAAGGTTCTCCAGCTAAAATAAAGGTATGTATCAGTGCAATATTTAATATATTTGTGCCGGAATAACGAGATATGAGGCGGTAAATGCTGGCTCGAAAGTGTTTATTTTGCTAAGCGCCGTTGCGTCCTGTTTCGGTTCACTACGCGAGTGAGGCGGATCAGCAGATATTTCAATAAGGTGGTTTTGTTTTAATTAAAAGTTGGATTTAGTGGATAGTTCTGAATACGTATGTTCACAACAAATAAAGAATATAACTTGAGCTTTTTTTGCACACCTGTTTTAGCCAAATCGATATTGTCATTATCTCATATGCTTGGTTCGAAACCAAGGGGTACGAAATAGGGTCACAATAGGCTCTACTGCCATAATAGGCACATCACCCTACCACTTTTGCCCTGAGAGGATATATATTCCATTTTTATTCTAAGAATGTTTTCAAAAATGCTTTATCACCAATCAAGGAAAACCATCATCAATATGGGTGTCATTTGAAAGGAGGTGGTTAGTAGATATGGGAAATCGATAATTACGCCATTTTGAATTCCAAGATGGCGACATCCGGTTACCACAAAATAGTAAGAACCACCATCAATATGGGTGTCATTTGAAAGGGGATGGTGAGCAGACAGAAAATAGACCACCACCGCCATTTTGAAATCCAAGATGGCGACTTCCGGTTACCACAAAATAGTGAGAGCCACCATCAATATGGGTACCATTTGAAAGGGGATGGTGAGCAGACATCGAAAATTGACCATTACCGCCATTCTGAATTCCAAGATGGCGACTTCCGGTTACCACAAAATAGTGAGAACCACCATCAATATGGGTGTCATTTGAAAGGAGATAGAGAGCAGACACCGAAAATTGACCACTACCGCCATTTTGAAATCCAAGATGGCGAACCACCATCAATGCGGGTGCAATTTGAAAGGGGATGGTGAGCAGACACCGAAAATTGACCATTACCGCCATTCTGAAATCCAAGATGGCGACTTCCGGTTACCACAAAATAGTGAGAACCACCATCAATATGGGTGTCATTTGAAAGGGGATGGTGAACAGACATCGAAAATTGACCTTCACCGCCATTTTGAAATCCAAGATGGCGACTTCCGGTTACCACAAAATAGTGAGAACCACCATCAATATGGGTGTCATTTGAAAGGGGATGGTGAACAGACATCGAAAATTGACCTTCACCGCCATTTTGAAATCCAAGATGGCGACTTCCGGTTACCACAAAATAGTGAGAACCACCATCAATATGGGTGTCATTTGAAAGGAGATAGAGAGCAGACACCGAAAATTGACCACTACCGCCATTTTGAAATCCAAGATGGCGAACCACCATCAATGCGGGTGCAATTTGAAAGGGGATGGTGAGCAGACACCGAAAATTGACCATTACCGCCATTCTGAAATCCAAGATGGCGACTTCCGGTTACCACAAAATAGTGAGAACCACCATCAATATGGGTGTCATTTGAAAGGAGATGGTGAGCATACATCGAAAATTGACTTTCACCGCCATTTTGAAATCCAAGATGGCGACTTCCGGTTACCACAAAATAGTGAGAACCACCATCAATATGGGTGTCATTTGAAAGGGGATGGTGAACAGACATCGAAAATTGACCTTCACCGCCATTTTGAAATCCAAGATGGCGACTTCCGGTTACCACAAAATAGTGAGAACCACCATCAATATGGGTGTCATTTGAAAGGGTCAAAGGGTGATCAGCAGACACCGAAAATTGATCATTACCGCCATTTTGAAATCCAAGATGGCGACTCCCGGTTACCATAATATAGTGAGAACCACCATCAATATGGGTGTCATTTTATAGGGGATGGTCAGCAAACACCAAAAATTCACCATCATCGCCATTTTAAAATCCAAGATGGCGACTTCCGGTTATCACAAAATAGTGAGAACCACCATCAATATGGGTGTCATTTGAAAAGGGGTGTCAGTAGATATCGGAAATTGATTATTACGTAATTTTGAAATCCAAGATGGCGACTTTCAGTTACCACAAAATAGTGAGAACCACCATTAATATGGGTGTCATTTAAAAAGGATCAGTAGACATCGGAAATCGATTGTTACGCCATTTTGAAATCCAAGATGGCGACTTCCGGTAACCACAAAGTAGAGAGAACCATCATCAATATGGGTATAATTTGAAAGCGAGTGTCAGTAAATATCGGAAATTGATTATTACGTCATTTTGAAATCCAAGATGGCGATTTCCGGTTACCACAAAATAGTGAGAACCACCATCAATATGGGTGTCATTTGAAAGGGGTGGTCAGTAGACATCGGAAATCGACAATTAGGCTATTTTGAAATCCAATATGGTCACTTCCGGTTACCAGAAAATAGTGAGAACCATCATAAACATGGGTAACGTTTGAAAGGGGGTGTTCAGTAGTAGCCGTTTTAGATCCGATTTTCTTTCACTGCAAACATTACATTGCAACAACATGGTTTTATGCCTAAATGATCGACAACGACCAACCTGCTCTCGTTTACAACATATGTACTCGATGGATTTATTGACGGATTGCGAACCGATGCTATTCACATGGATCGGTTCGGCCTTTGACAAAATCAACCATGATGTCGCAATAGCGAAGCTGGGCAAACTCGGTATTCATGGACAACTTCTGCGTTGGTTCCTCGATGGAAGGCAATTCCAAATCAGCATTAAGGACTGCCTATCTGCACCATTCTTCACTACATCCGGCATCTCAATAGGTAGCCATCTCGGTCCATTAATTTTCCTCCTCTACTTTAATGACATCAATATTAAATTACAAGGACCCCGCCCTTCTTTCGCCCATGATATGAAATTTTTTCGACAAATACGGGATAAAACCGATTCCGAGTTTCTTCAGAGTGAACTGGAGAGCTTTAGTACGTGGTGTGACCTAAACAGAATGGTTTTACATCCGAGTAAATGCTCAATCGTTACGTTCACTCGGAAACGCTATCCGATTCAGTTTAACTACCATTTATTCGACTCGAGCATTCCAAGACACTCTCACGTCAAGGGTGGTGGAGTCATCATGGATGCAGCACCACACACTTCATACTTCGTGGATGAGGCATGAAGACACTAAAGATAAAACAACCCAATGCAAGAGCATGGGAGGTATGAGCCTAGAAGCGCAAGAGCATGGGAGGTATGAGCCTAGAAGCGACTGGGCCCACTATATGTTGGATACTGTCAACGTCTGTACATCAACATACGGATGCCACCCCCTGAATAAGAATGATCGACCCGCGCGAAATTAAAATTTTGTGATTGTTACTCGCATCAACAAAAAATATTATATATGCCATTCCATATTAATTTTAGCGGTTTTAAAATAGGTTATATAAGGAAAAAAGCGAAAAAATGCTAATTTTCAATAAAATTGCTTTTGGTTCACTTCAATCCATTTTTGGGTTTATTAATATTCCTTGGATCTTCAAATTTTAAAGGTGTATGAAATGACACCCATATTGATGGTGGTTCTCACTATTTTGAGGTAACCGGAAGTCGCCATCTTGGATTTCAAAATGGCGGTGAAAGTCAATTTTCGATGTCTGCTCACCATTCCCTTTCAAATGACACCCATATTGATGGTGGCTCTCACTATTTTGTGGTAACGGGAAGTCGCCATCTTGGATTTCAAAATGGCGGTGAAAGTCAATTTTAGATGTCTGCTCACCATTCCCTTTCAAATGACACCAATATTGATGGTGGTTCTCACTATTTTGTGGTAACCGGAAGTCGCCATCTTGGAATTCAAAATGGCGGTAATAGTCAATTTTCGGTGTCTGCTGCTCATCCTCTTTCAAATGACACCCATATTGATGGTGGTTCTCACTATTTTGTGGTAACCGGAAGTCGCCATCTTAGATTTCAAAATGGCGGTGGTGGTCAATTTTTGGTGTCTGCTCACCATCCCCTTTCAAATGACACCCATATTAATGGTGGTTCTCACTATTTTGTGGTAACCGAAAGTCACCATCTTGGATTTCAAAATGGCGGAAATGGTCAATTTTCGATGTCTGCTGATCATCCCCTTTCAAATGACACCCATGTTGATGGTGGTTCTCACTACTTTTGTGGTAACCGGAAGTCGCCATCTTGGATTTCAAAATGGCAGTGAAGGTCAATTTTCGATGTCTGCTCACCATCCCCTTTCAAATGACACCCATATTGATGGTGGTTCTCACTACTTTGTGGGCACCGGAAGTCGCCATCTTGGATTTCAAAATGGCGGTGAAAGTCAATTTTCGATGTCTGCTCACCATCTCCTTTCAAATGACACCCATATTGATGGTGGCTCTCACTATTTTGTGGTAACCGGAAGTCGCCATCTTGGATTTCAAAATGGCGGTGAAAGTCAATTTTAGATGTCTGCTCACCATTCCCTTTCAAATGACACCCATATTGATGGTGGTTCTCACTATTTTGTGGTAACTGGAAGTCGCCATCTTGGAATTCAAAATGGCGGTAATAGTCAATTTTCGGTGTCTGCTGATCATCCTCTTTCAAATGACACCCATATTGATGGTGGTTCTCACTATTTTGTGGTAACCGGAAGTCGCCATCTTAGATTTCAAAATGGCGGTGGTGGTCAATTTTCGGTGTCTGCTCACCATCCCCTTTCAAATGACACCCATATTGATGGTGGTTCTCACTATTTTGTGGTAACCGGAAGTCGCCATCTTGGATTTCAAAATGGCGGTGGTGGTCAATTTTCCGTGTCTGCTCACCATCCCCTTTCAAATGACACCCATATTGATGGTGGTTCTCACTATTTTGTGGTAACCGGAAGTCGCCATCTTGGATTTCAAAATGTCGGAAATGGTCAATTTTCGGTGTCTGCTGATCATCCTCTTTCAAATGACACCCATATTGATGGTGGTTCTCACTACTTTGTGGGCACCGGAAGTCGCCATCTTGGATTTCAAAATGGCGGCAATCGTCAATTTCCGATGCCTATTGACCTATACGGATCCTATATTACACGATTTCTAAGGCATCGAAAAATTTAATAAAATTTCATTTCCCACAAGTCCGAATAAGAAAATTCTGATTCTTTTCTTAGCGCAAAAATGGGTTAATATTCTATACCAGTCTTGCCCTGAAAATTTTGTCGAACCATTTTTGCGCGAATTAATATTTGATCCACTTTTGCCTGAGGTGTGATGACTATACCATTTCTGATCTAACAGAATATTTTAACCCACTTTTGCTCTGAACAAAATTTTAACCCACTCTTACTCTCAGCCTCTCAAATATTTTTGAGAAATTTCACAGATATCTTAAAACTAGGAATACAGAATACAAATTTGATTTTTTTAACGAAGACTTATGCTTGGTCAAGATATTCAGAGGTGGCTTATTTTCACATCAGTGTAGCAGCAGTTGTATCAGGGACAGGGAGAGAAGGCGTATATGGTGACAGGAAAATAAGAGTAAAACTTGCAACTTTCGCGCAAATGGGAGATCAGCGAAACAAATTAGCGCCTCAGTCTAATAAGTCGTCGAGTACCGGATTGGCGGATGGTATTCTTCGGACCCGCGGGGAATCCTCAAAAGTCATCGGACCTCGAGTCGCTCTCGCTTCAGTTTCCTTCTATGCAGGCGTAGTGGTAAGGGCGACGGCGGTTACATTGTGGCACTCTGGAGCTGATCGGTTCCACAAGGCAAGAGCAAATTTCTAAAAACAAGAAGTAAAAGAGAGGGGCTAAATTGGGATATTTATCGTTTTTATGAAAGTATAAATAAGGGACATATAGGGAAGATCGCGATTTGCCAGCATATCTCGAACTGGAATATTGGGTGGTATACCTCGGGCCCGAAGGGTATCCTTCAACTGAGACCTGGCGTCCAAATACCCGGCGCATACTCAGACAACGTGCTCGATGTCTCCGCAAGCCCAATATGCCGCAAATGCGCATCCAAGGTGTAGTGGTTGGACATAAGTCGGGACATTACACTTATGAAATCTCGACCCACATCCATCCCCCTGAACCAAGGCTTCGTTGATACCTTTGGGATAATCGAATGTAGCCATCGTCCAAGTTCCTCATTACTCCACGAGGTTTGCCAACTGTTGAGTGTCCTCTGACGACATATACTAAAAAAATCGTCGAAGCAGATTGGTCTTTCGTATGTGTCTTCATCTAATGCGCCCACCTTTGCTAATGAGTCGGCCTTTTCATTGCCCGGGATAGAGCAATGAGAGGGGACTCAAACAAAGGTAACCTGGTAAGATTTTTCAGATAACGTACACAAAGACTCCCGTATCTTCCCCAGGAAATATGGGAATTGCTTTTTGGGCTTCATCGCACGAAGAGCCTCGATAGAGCTGAGGCTGTCCGAGATGATTAAGTAGTGATCTGTGGGCAGAGTGTCGATGATCCCAAGGGTGTACTGAATTGCAGCTAACTCTGTGACGTAAACTGAAGCGGGATCATTGAGCTTGAATGAAGCGGTGATAGTATTATTGAAGATACCGAAGCCAGTGGACCCATCGAGATTTTATCCGTCAGTGTAAAACATTTGGTCGCGATCGACTTCTCGGAATTTAGTATAAAATATATTGGGGATCACTTGCGGGCATATATGGTCCGGGATTCCACGAATCTCTTCCTTCATGGATGTGTCGAAGAATACAGTAGAATCAGAAGTATCTAGAAAACGAACACGGTTGGGAGTATACGAAGAAGGATTAATGCTCTGTGCCATGTAGTCGAAGTACAAGGACATAACAAATGATAATAAAAGCCGAAAAACGCGGTTGTTGGCACCGGTTCGTCGACAGATTAACGTGAGAAACAACATTTCGTAGGGTGGCTAAACCCCACGTTGTGTATCGATTCAACCTTTGGTCGGAATACACGGAACCAAGAATCCTTTTTCGGCGACAACAGCATTCCATGTAGATCCACATTCAAACACGTAGCCCCTTAAGGAGGGGTGGGAGAGGGAGGGGGTAATGGTTTCAGCGTGAATTTTTTTTTTTTTTTGTGAAATTTTCTACAATTTTGCGTGAAGCGAATTGATCAGAACTTTCGTACATTATAGTGTATTATTTCAAAAACATTCTGTAATTTTTCTACGCAAAAATATCGACAAACGACTGGGTGACGTAACTTTTTGTAGAACATCTCTGGAAAAAACCTGATCATTTTAAATAAAAACAATTATTTTTCACGAAAAATTCCACCTTTTTATGAGTAAAAAGGAGTTAGGTATTTTTACATAGAATCTGTATGCAAAGTTTGAAAGAAATCGGTTTAGTAGTTTTTGAATAGCAGGTAACACCGCAAATCAAGTTTTTTCCACAGACGTTCTACAACAAGCTCCATCTCCGAGTCGTTTGTCGATATTTTTGAATAGAAAAATTACTAAATGTTATTGAAATGATACACTATAATGTACAAAAGTTTTGATAAATTTGCTTCACGCAAAGTTCTAAAAAAAATCGACAAAAAATGTTCTTTTTCACACTGAAACCCTTTCACCTCACCGCCCACCCCCCTTAAAGACTCTGACGACCTTCATCAGGAATCATCATGTACTGGGATGCCAGGTGGCCTTTCTCGAGCGAACAAGGGTTCCTACAGACGATTTCGAAGTACGGCTCAGATGCGGATCGGCAACACACCGAGTTACGCATGTGCTGTAGGTCCCATGTTTGCTAACTCATTCGACAGAAATGTTTCGTTTCACCTTGAAGTCGTCGCATCAAACCTTCGTTGGTGTACAGTAGAAGCGGACGAGGGCGCTTCGGAGAATGATAAGAACAATAAATGGGGCAGTTCAATCTGTATTTTGATGGTTTTTAGGAAGGTACATACTTCGGGTGATTTTACTCGGGCTCGAAGGGAATCCAATGCCTAAGATCTGGCGGAACAATACTCGGCGCATGCGCTGATAATATCTTCTATATGGCCTGCATTAAGCCAAACCGCACTAAGCGCCATAATTTTTTTCCAGTATTTTTCATGTTAAAATGCATTGCATTTCGTTTGTTATTTGTGTTCCTTAAAATAAATAGATGTGGGCATTACTAGTGTTATGTTGGATGCGATAACGTTTTTAGCGTATGTGTCTCGAAATGGCGCCTGGTCCTCTTTGGTTTAACACAGGCCATATCGTAACAACCGTCGCCACAAGCGCAGATACCACTATTCGCGAGCCCAATACGTCGAAGATGAGTGTCCAACGAGTAGTGATTACACATGAGCCGAGACTAGAGTTTCCAACTCGGGTATTTATTTCCCGGGGATTCATTTCCCAGAAAACCCAAATTTTTTTGGATTTACCAGGATTTTTAAATCCAGGGAATTTATTTTTACTATTTCTCAGGACTCGGGAATCCTGGGAAAACAAAAATATTTATCAGTGAACATTTGTTCGTGAACAAAGACTTAACGGTGTTGATTCTGATTCTTTCCTTGAACAACTTCCGGATATAGGACACCATTTCAATCGGCCGATACGAATGGTGATTGTAGGCTGACTGTCCTGGCTTTGCATGGCGCAGACTCCCTTTTGTCTCCAATCATGTGATATCTTAAGAAACTTGTTAAATATATTTAGAAATGTTTGAGCTTAAAAAATACAATTTTCATTCAAATTAAAATTTCTTCGTTCAAGAACTACCTTTTAAAGTATAATCCTAAAAAATCATTGGATTAAGTGTGGAGATATCGTTAGTAGCAAAGCGCAATTGAAACCAGCTGAGCTTTTTGCATTTATTTAGAGATACCTGAGGTTCATGTGAAGCTTGTCAGCTCTGGCGACGGAAGGTGATAGCGCAACAGTACATTTACCTCATTTTAATAACGCCTTGCACATTCAAAAATCGCCATCATGTAAAATCCGCCCCACATGAATACATTCACTTGTAGATTGGATACATGCAATACTTTCACACTCTCATAATCAAAATTTTATGTTTTGATTTTTTATTTAAATATGGGCGATATTGAACATTGCTGATTTGTTGGACTTTTTATATCCAATCTATCCAAATGAATAGCTATAGTCGAACTCAAATAAACTAATTTAAAATATTGTATGCAGGATTGCGGACGGCACCGGTAAACTACTTCTTTTCCGGTACATTTACATTTGCACAAGCCGTTCAGCCCTCTACAGCGACGCATCACTACTGCTCTTGCTAGAACGGTAGCCAAACCGAGTAGGGGAAAGAGGGTAACAGTGGAACTATGAAAACGTATTGTTTTCATAGTTCCACTGTTACCTTCTTTCCCGTACATTTTACCGTACAGCAGTAAAATACATTTTTGTTTTGCTGCTGTACTCCGACTGCTCGGTGAGAGTGTGGCGTAGTAAAGTTTGTTCTCTCGCTTTGTACACTTTTCTCTGCATAGTCAAAGGGAGAGGCCCGCACACGAAAGCGTTGATGTCGGTCGTGGGGTAAATGGCGTAAATGAACCGCATTCATTGTCGTAGTTTGTGATTAAAAATATTAAAAGTGTAAAATAAGGAAAGAGAAGCTGTACCGCTCGCGTCTGCGGGCTGTACCGGGGACAGTATTTTTTGTCATGTTACTGCTTTGCTTACAGGCTGCCGCACAGTGGCACGACGAGTGACAAAACCCCAAAAATCGATGTCTTGTAATTCTTTTGTAAATATTTATTTTATTTTTCTCTCAGTTTGAATAAAGGTATCTCAAAGTTTTACTATGATCGGATGAAAAATGAATTTTTAACATGTCGTTGAAGCAAGTCATGTCGAGGATTTCAGTTCAATTCAATTCATTGGAATTTTTAGTACCTTAGTGTTTCAAATGGCGATATCTCAAGAACTACACAACCGATTGGAGCAATTTTAAGTTCATTGAAAAGAAGAATGAATATGCTAAACTATAGATGGGAGATTTTTGTGCAAAACGGATTTACGTTTGTTCTGCATCAAAAAAATCCAATTAAAAAGTTTCATATCAGTAACTTATCTTAATACGTCTTCCAATTTTTGAGATGGTCTCCCATGGGTCACTTATCATGAATCTGACTCCAAATTTAGTGTAGTTTCAAGATATATAGGACTCATCTTGCGCATTTTTGCGCCGAAGTTGGTATATCTATGTTTTTGAAAATACCCATATGGAGATGCCTTGTAGCTCATAAATCTCCTTACAAATTCATTGCCTAAACAACATCATATTACGGAAAAATTAGTGATTTTTACTAGTTTTGTCAACCATTTCTGCTATCTGATGAGATTGGCTACTATGATTAATGTTTATATGAAAGTAATCGAAAAAATTAACTATGGAATATCAAAACTGATAGCAGAAATGGATTCAGCGACCCATAATTAGCTAAAACCACAAGTTTTAGCCACATAGACCAATTTTTATAATTTTGTCACAACTTTGTATGAACAGGTGCCACTGTGTGCCGTACAGCACTGGGCGTTCTGTACTAGCGAACGACAGCAGCGTCGTATGAGAAAGAAGAATGGAGCCAGAAAAATTACAGCCGTAGAAAAGGTAGGCATTTTGCATCCTTGATTGTGTTAAATGAACAGTCGAACGAATTTACAAGATTCCGAATGTTAGGCGCTTCCACACTGTTATATTGTTGCTTTTGAGACTCAAAGCCGCCCACCCCCTCCCATATTGTGACAAATATCAAATTAAGCTCAGATGCCAAATTTCACATCATTTTGACAATTCTAGACCCCCGCCCACTTCGATTGAAATTTTTGAACTTGATACTATGAGAAAATATGGAGAAAAAATATATTAAATGCTATAACTTTTGAAGTAGCACTCAAAAAATTACAATTCATACCTCTTTTTAAAGGAAATAACCTTAGTATTTGAATGGAGATATTCCTCGTAAAATACGGGGAAGTGGAGAACTGGGTCATTTTGTCCCCAAAATACCCTATTTTTAATAATTTTCCTGCTCCGTGATGCAAACCATACATATTTTGCAGATTTTTTAATATGAAAAAATCTCAGAAATCGAACGGAATCTTTTTGAATTTTATCCGAATACGAGAAGTTGGGGTTCTAGGGCTTTTTGTCATTCAAATTATTTTTTATCATTTTCTTGTGCATATTTCTCTATTATTCTTCACTCTATTTTAATAAACTGCACCTTGTTGAACGTGTAAAATCCTCAGGACCTCAATAGCAATAGATTTGTTACCGGAAAAATTCATAAACTTAAAATTTTCTGTCATTTAGTCTTGATTTCATATTTTTATCATTAAATCGTACATAAAAACTCCATTTAACAATAAATTCTTATTTATTTACTACTTTTAGAGTAAAATACTCTTAGGGATCACATGAGAAAATGCATATGGAACTCTTATGCTTCTATGGGCAGTATAGTTAATGACAAAAATTGATGTTTCTAAATTTTACCGCTCACGAATCTATTTTGGTTTTATTCCCAAGAATTTTCTACGTCCAACAAGTTACTTTTTATGAATATTGATTGAAGAATAATAGAGATATATGCACGAGAAAATGATAAAATTTAATATGAATGACAAAAGGCCCTAAAACCCCAACTTCCCGTATTCGGACAAAGGTCAAAAAGGGTCCGTTCGATTTCTGAGATTTTTTCACATTGGAAAAACTGTAAAATATGTATGATTTGCATCACGGAGCAGAAAAAATATTAAGAATATGGGATTTTGGGGACAAACTGACCCAGTACCCCACTTTTCCGTATTTTTCGAGAAACATAAATATCTCTGTTCAACTACTAAGGTTGCTTTCTTGAAAATGAGGCATGAATTTTAATTTTCTGAGCACTACTTCAAAAGATATTGCATTTATAATATTTTTCCTCCATATTTTCCCATAGTGCCAAGTTCGAAAATTCAAATCGAAGTAACAAATTAGGTAACGCGTTTAGGGGGGAGGGGCTGGATGAAGTTTATCAAAAAAAAGCTGAAAAAAATATTTTTGATATTTACAATGACCGCAAGGTACGATATCATGCTCGTTTTGTCCCAATTTCCCATTTTGTTTGACTTTATGTTAAAAAATGAATAAATAACTCGGAAGAACGTTGAAGTTAGTATTTCTTATGTAAAAAAATCCACAGAATCGATTGCAGATAGTTATAACAAACTCACGAAAAGTGTATACCCATTTCACCTCAATTATTCGCACAACTTGAGTTTGAATTTAATCCTGGCTCTATATTTCGGCAAATGACTAAATGCGGCTGACCAAAAGTAATCATTAATATGCAAAAAAGTCCCGGTCATCATTTAAATATAGTTAGAATGACCGCCCGGAATGTTTGTACCTATTTCACCCCAATTCCTCCCATAACACAAGTATAAAGTTCAACATGGCTCTACATTTCAGAAAGGGGTTGAATGCGGGTAATCAAAATCAGTAATTCTTATGCAAAAAGTCCAGGCAATCAATATATTTGATCAGTCACATTCCTCCTCTTTCTGATATTCGGAGCCAGATTTAACTACAAACATGAGTTATTGGAAGAATTGGGATAAAACGGGTACACACGTTTCGTGTGGTCATTCTTGTTATCTTTAATTAATTCCCAGGAGCTTTTAGCATAATAATTACTACTTTGGTTCAGCCTTTTCCCGAAATGTAAAACCTGGTTTAACTTCAAACTTGAATTATGGGAAGAATAAGGGTAAAACTGGTCCACCCTAAGAAGAAAAATTTGGTAAGTACCAAAATTTCTCACCAGGACGAAAATTTTTGGTAAAACCAGTCTTTGTACATGAAGGGCAAAAATCCTAATTTATTAAAGTCATGGGTGCGTATCGACTTCGTCTCATCAGAAACCGACACTAACTTTTAGTCGAAATAGATTAGCGCCAGCTTGACGCTAAATGCCTGAAAGTTAGGATTTGTGCTCTTCATGTACAAAGACTGCACAGAAAAAAATATTTTGTGATTTTAAATTTATTTTCATGTACATATTTGGAGTATGAATATAAATTAAGTAAAATTAAGTTCCACCACAAATACACACAACTTGTCGTGCTTTCTTCAACGAATTTTAATTTAATTTTACACGTTGACTGAAAATTTCAGCTTCATTAAACGGGATACCAATGTACTTTAATATAATTTTACTTGAATATTGTTGTAAAATAAGTGACATGTAATATTACACGAACGAAAGCGTAAAATCGTATGCTTGTTGATGCTCCCATTAAGTCCATCGAATTCAACTTAATTTTCAATCAAACTTTTAATTCAAGCTATGTATGTACACATTCGTATTGATTTACATGTCGTTTAAATTTCATTATTTTTTGTGTGGTTATACCAAAAATGTTCGTCCTAGTGAGAATGACGGAAAAAGGAATTTATTGTAGATAGATTACAATAAATTCCTTTTTCCACAAGAAATATTACTTTTGATCAGCCGCATTTTAAAGCGTTTGTGCATAAAATTCTACTATATTCTAGAGAATCTTTGATCTCTTTTGCATAAGAAACACTAACTACCCGTAGGCAGCTTTCTTACTAAGGGTGGGCGAAACGCGATTCTGGTCTTTGCGGTACGAAACGAAACAAATTACTCTTCCGCAGGCCCGTGCGCGCAAGGGGAGGGTTTTAGGGGTTCAAACCCCTCCCATGGGGGTTTTGAATTACTTTCAAAATAGCATAAACTTCCTGTTCAGGGATAAAATTATACAGCGAGCCGTGTCATTCGAGTTCGGTCACTCTAGAAACAAGTCGATAAAAAAACCAAAGAAGAAACCTCGCGAAGGTTGCTGGTAAGGGGTGTAAGTTATGTTGGTCGGCATCTCTGGATTGGTTCATGTTTCGGCATGTTTCGATATTAGCAATAGTTGTGAGTAGATCAGCTTCACAGCAAAGGTCGGTCAGCGGACTAGCAAAGTGATCTAAGGAAAAAGCATGATGTCAGAGAAAATCAAGATGTTGTTATTATTATTTATTGCCGATGATCTCTCCATCGGAGTGACTGACCGCTAAATGGCCCGCGAAAATAGTCATCGGTATCGGGAGGAATACCGCCGCCGAAAAATTCTCAGCAGCAGCTAGCAAATAAATAAGAACGACTAACGCCAAGAAGGATAAGAAACCCTGTGAAGGTGGTTGTAAAGAGATGTAAATCATTATGGTCGACATCTCTGGATCGGTTCATGCCTCAACAGATAATGACATTTGCAGCAGACCTGGGCAGGTCAGATATTCTGAAAGGTTGGACAGCAAACAAGAAAAAGCATCAATGGAAAAAAACGATCAACACAAAATAAAAAGAGCATGAGTACAATTCCCACTTAAGTAGTGCCTACACGAAAAAAATCCGATCATAAATCCATGAAAAAATGATCACTATTTCGTGAACTGAACGATTTACGAAAACCGTGATCAAGTTCCTGAAATTATGAGTAATATACCTCGTATCCATGAAACAATTTGTGTTTCCACAAAACTACATCGTCCCGACTATATACATGGCGTTACATTCAAATGTTTGGTTGGGTTACTGTTGTTCGCTGGACATGTTCAGATTTTGTCATGAGTCTTGTTCATAATTTGAGAATACACATCCGACAGTCAAGCGATTTTGATGATTTCCGGAGCTAATCCCCGATTTTTGTGATTTCGTATGACGTTACCGTGCTATTTTATTCATGAGTTTACCATCCGATTTTTATGCCAGGGTAGCGGGATCTATGTTCATGATTTCATGATCTTTGTCGCGATTTTCGTAATTTCTATTCACGTTATCGTGAGATTTCAGTCATGAGTAAAGTGATTCATGCTCATAATTTCAGGATCCTGGTCATGATTTTGAATATTTCATTAACGAGTAATGTGATTTATGTCCATGACTGCAGGAACTTTGTCATGTTTCTAATAATTTCTGTTCATGTTGTCGTAATATTTTAGTCACGAGTATTTTTATTTATGTTCATGATTTCAGGATGACAATTTTTGATATTTTTGTCACGAGTTGTGTGATTTATAATTATAATTTCAGGACCTTAGTCACGGTTTTTGTAATTTCTGTTTATCTTATCGTGATATTTTATTCTAGAGCTTACTTTCAAATTTGACACGTGGAGTAATATGACATGATATCAGCAGTTTCATCGTGGTATTCGTAATTTCTTTTCGCCTTGTCGCGATCTGTTATTTTTTTGTTACTATCGGTTTTTTACTCGTTGTAACGTGATAATGTGAACTGGATCATAAAAGTGTGACTGGTTCGCGGTATCTTGTTCTGTAAACAATCACGAACACGATTTGTGGCGCTCAGCGCAGTTTTCGTTTTCTATCCAGACATCACACTGAAGCGTATCAAATGAATAACGATGTTCGAGGTCCTAATATTTTTTGTATTTACAGCTTGTATCTACACACCAAAAAAATCTGAATTTTATCGTTGACGTAATTGCAAACATGACACAATTCAACAAACCGTAATTTACGAAATGACGGAACATTACCGTGTTCAATTCAATTTTACATGAAACATATACTTTACATACGCAAGCACATAAAATTACACTTCCTACCATTCAGAACAAACGCTGTATGTGGAGTAAAATTACATGATTTACGAAATTAAACGTCATGTAAAATTAAAATCAAACGTTAAACTAAGTCATTTTTGATGCTCGTATATGTCAGGGTCAGGAGACGTAAATTTACACTATTTTTTTTAGGTGTGTATTCTTGGTCGCTAGCAGCTGGATATTTCATGAAAATGCACGGAACAAGAATGATTCCACGACTAATACTCCAAATTTTGTGAAATTAGTTCACGTAAAAATTTCATTATACTAGAAATCATGAACCAGTTCACGAATACATGAGTAATATGTAATTCGCTTACTGGAAGAACGACCAACAGATGGCATTGCCATTGCTCAGTCTGCTAGTGATGTGCGCGGGGTTCCTTTATTGTAGAGTAGCGTGTTGCGTTTTGAGATTCCATGTTCAAAATCTCTTGACTATGATATTATTGTAACCGTTTTTTGCCCTGGAGATGAAGGCGTAGGCCTTTGAAACGTAGGCTATAGACAAAATAAAATATTATTTGCTAAAACCGTGACCAAAAGCCATCTCCAACTGTTGTAATATGTAATGAGCTTGGGAACTATTTCACGAGCACGGATATTGGATCGTGAGCAATATATTAGGTTTTACACCAACCGACATAACCCCACAAAATGAGCCGGATCAACTTCGTGAACGTGAGGTCAAATGTAACAGATGAGCACCCGTTGCACTCGCACTCACGAAACTGACAAAGTAAACAAACCACCGAGAATTGTCAAACATGAACTTCATTCATCATGAGTTCATTCGTGTCGTCATCTTGTAGAACTCAATTAGGAAGCATGAACCTGTTTACGATTACATGAATAATATTTGCTAGATTTGTGAACTATTTCACAAGCACGAATGGTAACTTGTGACAATTATACTAGATAAAATGAACTAGTTCACGACATGAATAACATTTTATAATTTTGTGATTTATTTCACGGGTACGCATCGTCAGTCGTGACTATTATACCAGGAATCATGAACGAGTTCTCGAATACATGAATAATATTTCATGATAATGTGAACTGTTTCAGGAGCACGAATGGTAAGTCTTGACTAATATATTAGGCATCACGAATTAGTTCACGAGGATTGAATGGATTCATGAATAAAATTCCGAGTTTCGTGAAATAGATCAAGAGAAAATATCCACAATGTTTTGATTTTGCGAACTAATGTGCCTAAATATATGAATAACATCATGAGTCAACTGAGTAATGATCATAAAGTTGTGAACTAGTTCACGTACAGAAAATCGATTTGGTAATGACAAGGAAATTGTGATTGAATTTCACAAAACAAAAACAAATATTTCCACTATTTCCGCGTTATGAGGGTGTCACTAAAGCGAAATTGAACATAATTATAAAATACATGATTTTTGTTCATAGTCCCGCTTTCGTAGCGTAAAAACGTAAATATTACAGAATTCATGGTACTTTATTTACGATTTTAGGAACAATGTTTATACGGTTTAACGCCGGATGGATGAGGATGGCAAGATACAGGAGGTTGTTTAGTCGGTAGGATTAACTACTCTAGATCAGACACTACCGCTAACCAATTCAATTCCTTCTCGATAATAGACATTTACCCAATTTGTTGAGCTGAGTCGATTGGTACACAATACTCGGCCTTTCAGGGCTCATAAAAAATCGTCCAAGTTTCTTTTATAAGAAACGTAGAAAAATCAAAACCCTCCCCATGAGCATTTTCTGCGCACGGGCCTGCTCTTCCGTATTCTCTTAACGATACGAAACGAAACGAAATTGTAATAGTAGATGCTGTTCGCAACACGAAAGTCTATTTTGACGAAAACATTTGCGAACTATTGCGAAATTTTTCCAAGATTTTATGATATAAGGAAAATTCATTCTTTTTAATACTTTTGTAGAGCTGAATGAGTCCAACTATGAAAAATATTTTTAACTCATGGTAAGCGATCGGAGATTAAACACAATTTTCAAAAATGTGTGACTGCATATTTGAAAAAATAGTCAGGAAAAGTCATTGTTAGAGCAATTATCTCTTTTCGAGTTAACCTAAGGCTTACTGGACCACAGAAGCAATCTAGCAAAAGAAAATTATAACTCATTTAGTTTGCACTCTAACGAATTCCGAACTGTTACATCTAAGCCTTTTTTGTTTCGATTAATTTCGGTTTTAACCTTAGTCATATGCCTCTGTTACGGGTTAGAGAAAGTTCTAACCCTATGTGCGGAGTTGGGACACGAACACAGGTGAATTGCGTACAAGGCCATCTAAGCTATGCCCGCCCCGATCTAAGCCTTGTTTGAGGCTCAAGCTCCTCAACCTAAATTTAATGACGTAACAAATGTTCGTTTTCGGGTAATAATTGTTAGATTAAAAAACAATAAACTCGAAAAAGCTACCTTTATCGCACATCATAACTCCAAATGCGAAAAATGAAATTTCTTAGCATAAAAAGATTAGGTTTGAAGAGCATTTTGCGGAAAATTTGTACTGGAACTTCTATTACAGTTACAAGACCTAGAAATAGAGGATAGCATAGCATAGCATAGCAAAAACGACCGCACTCATCATGGGTGGCTGATACAGTGGCTTATACTAAATGTGGTATAGTCCACTGCACACCTGGCCATGTCCTTACGATCGCTAAAGGGTAGGGAATGTTAGTTGCATACCTACTTAAGAAGATGCGGGAAACCCACTCAATCTCCATAGGCATTACGGGTGTTAGAATTTGTTAGTAGGGAAGGAAAATGGGAAGTGGATACGTGGGTATAACAATTATAGTATGGCTTGATTTATTTAATGAACTATATAATAACAATAAATTAGGTTGATCTCACCAGATTTTTTGAATGTCCTGCAACGGGAACAGGCTTCAGGCACCATCGTTCCACCACATTTTCCGTGTCTTCTGTTGGTAGTATTTTAACTATTATATTCAAGGTCCTACGTCGTAAAATGCACAGGAATAAATCCGACGTTAGCAAATCGGTGTAATTACGGAAGGAACAGTTACGTAGAAGCAACGAGTTACATCAGAAAAGCAACAGAATTGAAAGGTCCGAGCGAATATAACGGACATTGAGAATTTGCTCTTTCTTCGAAAGACACTGTGGCGTTCCCATGTCAATAATAAGCACTGATCGTGTAACGATGCTTGGAGTACAGGCTTGGAGCCGAGTTCACAATTTTTTACACATTTACCGCGCACTCGTTCTTTTCACGTTTTTTCACGAACGGATTTCTGAATAGGAACCACCTTTTTCAATTTTGAGCAGCAGAATATAAAAAATCCGGAATTGGTCAAAAAGTTACAAAACTAAAAAATGACGGCATCGATTTTTTTGCGTCATACACGCATGGCTACTACGATCTTAGAACTACAAGACCTAGAAATAGAGGATCCCCAGAAATTATAAGACAGCAAATATGCATCATTCATTATACTAGTCTTTTCTAGACCCATTTTAGGTTACTGAGCACAAAATTATTTCGTAATAACCAATTTCATTCTATCTTTGGTTTTTGGTCATTATTTCGTGTGAAAATTGCCCGATCAATACAATCAATAAAATGTTCAAAGCACGTTCTCTTCCCACTAATATAAAATCACATGTAGAGTTACAAGCGACCACAGTCCAAATAAAAAAAAATAAGAATAATCAAAAATTATACTTGTTACAGCTTAGTCGCATGAAACCTTAATAAATTTATATTTGATCTACCCACGTTACACATTTTTGGAAAGGGTAGATCATTACCTTTCGAACTGTGAGTCTGTTTCATCTGATTTTTTTTAACAAAATATTGACGAATAAATGCAAAGATTACCCAAAGCTTTTCAAAAAAGTCTCGAAAATGCCTTTTAAAAAAAAAACGGGTATTGTTTTCGTGTTAAGCGACGCAAACTCGATTATGAAAACTTTTTTTATAGCTTAGCGGATCCCAAAATTTGTAAACAATTTGTATAGCCAGTAATAAAAATAAATACAAACAAAAAGGGGAATTGAGGAAAAACGTGCATGATAGCGTACTTTACGTTCACGACATTCTTTATGTTCTACTGTGCTACCGAGCACTTGGTCTTTCTTCAACGCACATGCCTCATGGAGGTGCAGGGCAACAGGGAGTATCAGCGATTTGTGTAGAGCAAAGTTTGTGCGCGCCTCTTGGCTACGAGACTTGAGATGACTAAGCAAACAATAGAAAGTTCTATTCGCAGCCGTAACACATATTTTTGCCTCCCGACTAACATAGTTTCACATATCATTAACGATCCAAAATTTGAGAAACACCTTACACTTTTTAAAAAAATGCAAATAAAAAATTTAATTCAGTCCAAAAAATACTAATCAATCTCGGAGAAATTGATGAAAACCCTGGAGATCACCTCTAAATCCTGAAGTCTCCGTCTACAACCCGGAGAAGTGGCAATCCAACACTTTGTCCCGGTGCGAAGAATCACTAACATATTAGGCAGTGTTGCATATTACAGGGTTCTTAGTGTATACGTACTCTACTAAAAGCATTGTAATTTTTAAAATCTCGCGGTGTAAGAAAAAGATACAGGCAACTGAATTTGGTGCAAAAAAATTCCCATGCACTCTGTGTTCGTCTTTATCTGTCCAACGACTCGCAATTTGTCTGGCGAATGTTACTCTCGTTGTGAAACATTATTGCAAACGATGCTACCATACTACCGATCGACGTTTCAGCGCTGCTGTAAAAGTTAAGATGCCCATAAAATATGCAATAGATTTCGTTTTATCGATTTCGACGCATGACCCATGGGCATTGGCGATGTTCGAACATAAATATGTTAGATCGGTAGTAGTGTGCACAAAACAAACTTCGAGGTGGATACACTTGGCTTTATCCACCACTCTGCCACGTACTCAGAAAACTTTTCTTTTCGCATTGACATGAGAGTCGGCTGGAGCTTCTAGGCTGTTGCGGGTAGTATGTGACGGTACCGTTTGAGATATTGGAAGTAAAATGTTCTGTCTATTCGACACACGTTCGACGAATTGAGTCAAGAAACGAATATAACGAACAGTTTAACTAACTGGGTGATGGAATGCATTACTCAGTGAAACCTTTCTTCCAAGTGAATGCCACCACCTAACGATATATGTTCATCTTGAACAGTGACTGAACTTGAATAGTAGAGGAACGACGGCTCGCAAGCTGTGGAAGGAAAGCAGACTAGTTTAAATTTTTATCGTTCTGTGCGGCAACATTCTGGCAAAATGGTTTGGAAGCATGAGTAAAATGCAAAATAGAACCGGCTACCGGTCTGATCCGTTCGGTAGTCGACGAAAAGGATGGTGGATCGACGACGAGAACGACTGGTTCGGTAACGGTAAAACTGTGTACGGCGCGGCGTGACGGAATTCTTGAAATGTATGCAGTCTGGAGTAAATGGTGTTCTAATAATTATATTAGGGCGGTTTGTAAGCGTGCCGGAATTGAGTTCAGATTTGGAGGTTAAGGGCTTCCAAGTATCTTTCATGAGACGTCTTCTTTTCAATCGCCTATCATTTTGTAAAGGAATAAATCATGGAGCGTTTCCGAAACTTGGCAAATGGGATTGATCCAAATGATGAATATTTAGATTCTGAATTGTGATTTGAAATAACAAGTACACTTTTGCAACCCCATTATAACTTTGGGAAAAGATTATTATGAAACATGAAAAGAATTTGAAAATCTACACTTGTACTGCATTACACAGATATAATTGCTCTTCACACGTGCAATTTACTGTTACAGTTACGACTTATATTCTCCATAATTGTACGCTTAATAAAATACACAAAATGAAAAAAAAACATTCAGAAATGACCTAAAACTTTATACTATATAGCATTGTTTTTAACCACAGTTTTAATAACCTACATTCACCCACTTTCAGAGAAAATATTATCCGAAAACTAAGCACGCCATCTTTAAAAACCAACATTTTCCCATCGCAAAAAAAAAAACTTCAAACCAACGATACGACTTGGTGACAGGCATCGGCTACTGCCCATTGCCTTAGTAGCAAGTAGCGGAGCGCGAAGCGCACCAACCGACATCAACCCGCCATGTGTGATTTATGACCGCTTGACACGCGGCTCCATTTAAACGCGGCAGGCATAAAATCATTCCATAAAGCCGAAAAATCGTACTTTATTAGTGCGCTGGCTGACGATGGTCGTTCCGTTCCGTGGTACCTGCATACCTGCCAGTACACCCACTCTAGGTATACGCAAGACCAGCTAGCCATATTCCAACCTGTGGCTTTGCTGACCTTTTCGCCCGTTCGAGGGGTCCGACTTCTCCCCGTAAAAGCATCGCAGCAATATTAGTTGTTTGTTTTCCACGCCGGTCCATAACCGTGCCGGGCAGGTTTCCATCATCATGGTTGGGGATAGGACCCGCTCCACCAATTATGACCAGTAGTAAAAAGCAAAACTGTATCCTTAATTGAGCCGGATTGTTGGAGCGGCAGTAAATTTTATGATTGTTTATTGGAATGAAATTATTAGTGTTCCGGAGCGTAGACCTGGAGCCAGTGTAATAAAGTCGTTGGAGCGTGTGATACTTCTCCTACGGTTCTGATGGGGGGACGGCGCCATTCTATGAATAGTTAGCATTCCGTGAGCGTGATGAGAGCGTAAAAATTATGCCATTTCCGTTTCTCGTTATCACAGAGAATTGTGACTTCCTAACGAGACGCACGGAGCGGGCCCGTCCCAGAGGGCTACCGACAGAACGATGTACCTTAGCGATAGCGTTTTCCATTTCGATGTTTTGTGCAGGCTCGTTGAAAAAATAAATGACTGGGCAAAGTCTGCGATTACTGACCGATACGGAATGGATTGAGTGGATTGTTGTTGTTGTTGTTGGTGAACACGGAACCTCCGGAGCTTCCGCCTCGTGACCAACACAAACAAACGAGCGTCCGTTCGTGCAGATAAATGGAAACCACTAATAGGCTTAATTATGTTTTGTGTGTAAACTCGGCCAGAACCCGAATATTATCTTAACGATTGGTTTTGTTGTCGAGATAGCCAACCAAAGGACGCCGGGGATTGGCGTGCCGGACGATTGTAAACTTAGGAAACAAGCTGTAAATTGGTTCGGTTTTATGAATGCTGATTTGCATTGTTTGTATTCTGCATGGCGTTTGAGTTCGCAATGGTATTCGTGATTAATGAATTTAATTGTTACGACTTTTAAAAAGCAAATTAGACTTTTTGATGTTGATACTCCATGCCTACGGACACGCGGCCAGTTGAAAACGCAATGGTTCCGGGTAGGATTTCTGAGAAGACACTGATCCCGATTCTTTTAATAGCCGGGAGGTATAGTCATACATGCGTGGTATTTTTCACCCTATGATGATTGTTTACGATTGGTGCACGGATAGGTAAACGAAAACTGTCAACATCTCCCCATTCCGTGCATCATTATATTCGGGCACACTTTTAGCCCGAGTGAGTACACTAAGGTTTTTTTTTACACGGGGGATACGTACCGTGTAAAAAAAACCGTGCAAAAAAAACCGCGTTAATTGCGAAATCCGTGTAAAAAAAACCGCGTTAATTGCGAAATCCGTGTAAAAAAACCGCGTTAATTGCGAAATCCGTGTAAAAAAAAACCGCGTTAATTGCGAAATCCGTGTAAAAAAAACGCGTTAATTGCGAAATCCGTGTAAAAAAAAACCGTGTTAATTCAGAAAACCGTGCAAAAAAAACCGCGTTAAATCCGAAAATCGTGCAAAAAAAAACCGCGTTACATTCAATGCAAAAGACTTAGACGATTTTAGGAAAAGGGATGATTTCGGAGTTTTATCAAAAATGTTCTAAGTCCTTTTGAAGGCAAAAGACTTAAACGATTTTTGAACAGGTTTTTTTTTGCACGGATTATGCAAGTAGCACGGTTTTTGCTTTTTCCAATTCCTTAGGTTTTTGGAAAAGTGGAAACGTCGGATCTTGAGGTTTCCTTTTGTCCCGCACTTTAACAATATGGTTGTTTTCGGTACAGTGTTAACGAGTAGGCACCGAATATCGATGCCTGAGGCCATTTGGAATACCAAGATGACGACTTCCGGTCTAACAGAATTTTCAATAACCCAATCAGTATGCATATTTTCCGAGCGGGCCTAATGAGCGCATGATAGAGATCAATGTCTGAGGCCATTTTGAAATACAACATTGAGACTATCGGCTTAGCGATATTCTGTATAACTCACAACATGGAGTGTTTTGGAACTGGATTGACAAATATGCAGTTGCCAGAGGTCTGAGTATAAATATCCAGCGTAAAACAAAAAGATACATTTATTTTTGTATATTTTGCATTTATAAGATAAGAAAAATGTGCTCATGAATGGATTTACTCGAATTTGAGTTGGTTCGTCCGCTAGAGCTCATCGAGCGAATCTTCAAGCGAGACTCAAAGTCGAATCAAAAAGCTGACATAATCAGAGGGAAATAATAAAATCAGGTCTTCGCTGTATTATTAAGGGGGGCGCCTGGTGTAAAGTGCTCAAACCGAAAGTTATTTTGTTTTACGATTTTGAAGGCAAGGAAACAATGCATCTTTTATGTAATGTTAAGCTTTAAATTTGTACGTTTATTCTGTACGAAAAAAATATTTGCGCGGCCTTATTCTGCGCGGCGTGTGACGTGAGACGACGAAACTCACCTCACTTTACGTGACTTTTCTCACCCGATTCTGAGAGTAGACTCGGGTGAGATGAGATTCCTCATTGCGGTTAAATGGGAGTCTCACGTCACCCGAAGTGACTCTTCAGAATTGGGTGAAGTCACGTAGAGTGAGGTGAGATTAGTCGTCTCACGTCACACGCCGCGCAGAATAGGGTCGGCAGCCACGCAGAGCCACACATACGAGCGTTCCAAGAGTAGACGTCCAACCATTTCCACGTCGAGGAGCGCCGCGGCTAACACAATGACTCTTGATAAAATTGTTTGACACAAGAAATTAAGTAAAATTTGTAAAGCTTAGACTTGTAGTTACTCGATGAACCCAAAAAAAGTTCGAGTTTAGGAAAATGGCTTCATGTAAACCGAAAAATCTCATATTTTTCTGTAAAATTCGTGCACTTTTCTTCAAAATAATAGAGAGAACAATTTTTTCATTCTGTTTTCTGTGGTTCACCGACAGGCTACACATATTGTGCATTTTCATAAAAAAAGTCAATTCTTTGGTTAGTTTTTGAGTTATCGTGTTCACCAATTTGAAAAACGCGGTTTCGAAAAAACGCTATTAAAGGATACTCCATATCAAATTGCATCACGGAAAAAATGACGTGGAAAACAATCCATTTGGTATTTTCTCTTAAAAATTTGGGTGGAAGTAGTTTAAAGTGTATTGTTCACACTGTATTTTTATCGCTGTCAGTCTTAAGAAAATTGTTGCCGATAGATTGAAATCTGCGTGTGTCACAGCAAATACGCGCGAGGAATGCATGGCTGTTTAAAACAAAAGAAGTTCAGCGTGGTCACCGAGATTGCGGGAGACTATTCTAGAGGCTCAATACTAACAATTAAGCGGATAAAAAAGAAGTCGATTTTTTTGCCCACTACACCAGACGCCCCCTTAAGATGAATGAGATGTACACTAAAGCAGAGATGATGCTTATAGAGATGCGCGAAGACTGAAGCCAAAAGTTCCAATCGAACCCAAAACAACGGTTCCAAACTAGCAATGTAAACAAATATGGCGGATTGAGGAAGTAATGCGTGGGGAGTATTGAGATTGAAATGAAAAGAAATGCATGTCTGCATCCTGCATCCTCGATACATTTTTTCTAGTGCAACGAAAAACATGTAGACAGGCTCAGTAACGTAAATCAATGCGTTTCCAAGTTACATGATTGAGTATTGTGGGAAATATTTCAAAAAAGGAATTCGCCAAGCATTCATTAAAACTACAAGTCACTCGCTGTTTACACAATATTCCTGGTTGCCAAAACTAGCAGACAAATAATTTGTAAAACCGTGCAGCCAAATTTACTGTTTTTCTCGCCGCGTGTCTTTATATTTAAAACATCGTCTTGGCACTAAAATAGAAGTCACCATCTTAGATGAAAACATGACTTCCGGAATTGACATCCGGTATCTATTCATTAACGCTATTACAAAAATTCTCACATTGTTGTGGTAATTGAAAATTTTACTAAACCGAAGTAGCCATCTTGATTTTCGAAATGGTCTCAGACATTGATATTTGGCACCTACTCGTCAATCCCGTTCCAAAAATACTCATATTGATTCCACAGAACCGGAAGTCGCCATCTTGAATTTCAATATGGCACCAGACATCGATATCTAGCGTCTATTCGTCAATTCCATTCCAAAAATACCCATATTGATTCGATTTTAGAGAATTCCAATGAACCTGAAGTCGCCATCTTGGTTTTCCAAATGGCCTCTGACACTGATCTCTATCATGCGCTCTATTAGACCCGCTCTGAAAATATGCATGCTGATTGGGTTATAGAGAATTCCACTGAACCGGAAGTCGCCTTTTTGGTTTTTAAAATGGCCTTAAACATCGATATCTGACGTCCACTCATCAATCCCGTTCAAAAAATATCCATATTGATGGAGTTTCAGAGAATTCCACCGAATCAGAAGTCGCCATCTTGGTTTTCAATATGGCCATCGATATCTGACGTCCACTCATCGATCCCGTTCCAAAAATAGCCATATTGATGGGGTTTCAGAGAATTCCACTGAACCGGAAGTCGTCATCTTGGTTTTCTAAATGGCCTCAGACATGAACATTTGGCATCTACTTGTTAATGCTGTTCCAAAAGCAATCACTTCCACTTTTCCAAAAATCTTCGAAATTCTTTGCATTCAAAATGGAAAAGTAGAAACCGTGTAAATTTGAAAATCCGTGCAAAAAAACTTGGTCAAAAACCGTCTAAGTCTTTTGCCTTCATAAGGATTTTTGCTAAAACCGTGTTAATTGCGAAATCCGCGCAAAAAAAAAATTGATCAAAAATCGTCTAAGTTTTTTGCCTCCAAAAGGACTTAGAACATTTTTGCGAAACCCGTGCAAAAAAAATTGTTGAGAAATCGTCTAAGTCTTTTGCCTTTAAAAGGACTTAGAATATTTTTGCGAAAAACCGTGTTAATTGCGAAAACCGTGCAAAAAAAAACCGTGCTAATTGCGAAAACCGTGTAAAAAAAGCCGTGTAAAAAAAACCGTGCAAAAAAAAACCGTGTAAAAAAAACCTTAGGAGATAAGCATCATGTGGGATCATGATTTGTCTCCTTACAAAACAATCGCCTAAAATCCTTGCGTTTGTGCCAATTAAATCCTCATACATAGTGAATTTCAAACGTGCGCATCAAAGCGTGTACGGAATCAAAAGGCATCACAAGAAAACGTTCGTCAAATTTCACTATCGTTTTCAAACTTTTGCTCGTTTTATTCAATTTGATAGCGTTATTCAAATGCACGTACCTTCCTCTTATATTTGCTAATAAGGTCTTGTACAACGTTTGACTAAACTTGTTTTTGTGTCGAGATCTATTTTTTCCTCATTTCTGAATTTAATTTCACTTCCCTGGGATGCTTCTGGAGGGTACGCCTCATGAAGGCCCAATACTTTTCAATCGACAGCAATTTCGGTGTATTCGAGGCATTAAGAACATTTGACACGAAATTGACCTCTTTAGCATTGCACCACTCCAGAACATCTTTCGAGTAATGGCACGAGTTTACATTCCACCAGAAAAGCGTAAAACTATTGTGAGATCTCAAAAGTGAAAGTAAACGCTTTTGGAGGCATGTTTTCAAGTACATTTGCACATCGACCGTTCCGTTTATCACAATCGGGGTTCAATAATAATTACTTGACTACCAAGAATCACTATAGATTAACTTCGCAACTTTTTGAAAACAACTCAAAACTGAAACTGCTCTAAAATAACTCAATCTCCTCGCCCAACAAAATCTTCAACTAACACCCACCATTCAGCAGGCACAACTCCAGTTCAGTCCACCCGTGCTTTAAAAATACCTACAGGAGCATGTTGTCAGATGCCTTAGTGATCAAAAACGCATTATTTTGTGTTCTAGAACAGATATTATTCTTCAAATGATGCTTCTGCATGCTGTTATAAACAAAATGCTGCAAAATACACAATTATGTACTCAGTGGTGAAAATTTCATCAAGATACATAAACACGTTCAAAAGTTATCAAAGATCGGACGCGAAAAAAATTTCGCTCATTCATATTGAAATCAAAACGTTGTACATTTCCAAAATCGGTTGTGAATACCATACTGAAATGTTAGTAGTAAACACTGATGTTTGATCATGCGAAGAAAAAAACCTAGAAGTGAAACATATGACCGAATACTACTAGCGAAAATCAGTAGAGTAGTGCAGAAAGATACTGGGATCTCCGGCGGTGATTTCGTCAAAAAGTTCAACTTTGGCGCATACTCGAGTTTGGCTGTTTTACTTTATTTTTATTTACGTGACTTTAAAAGTTTTTTTTTCATTCGCCACGCACTCGAGTTTGGCGAGTTTGTATGTTTTCAGTCGTAGTATAAGGAATTACCAAATCGGTTTAGAACAAATTAAGGACACATTAAACCAAATGTTTCAGCATGTAGCACTTAGTATTCGGACACTTTATTAATTCTTTAACAGTTGTGTATACTAGAGGTGAGATTTGTCAGCGATTTGTTTGGAAAATTCACTTGTTTCAGTGGGAAAAGTTTTGTTTTGATACGATCAGTAAGTAGTTGTGCTAGATGGAAGACGAGAACAAGAATATGGGAGGGTAATGCCAGAGACATAACCGCAATGAAGTAGAATACACTTAAGTTGCTCTCTTTGAACTTGTGTCGTAAATTGTCATCGGATCCTCTAGCTCAGCGGTTCGCAAACTTTTGCGTGCCACGGACCCCTGGAAAATCACCCAACATTGATAAACATTGATTTTGTATGGTACCAATAAGTTATTTTCAGTGTGTTAGGAAACAATACTTGAAATTTCAATATGCACTCGGAAAATATATTTTTCTTCGCGGACCCCCAGCAAAGATTTCACGGCCCCCTAGGCGCCCGTGGACCCCAGGTTTAGAGTCGCTGCTCCAGCTAACGTTGTATTAAATTTGGTAAATAACAGTCCCATTCTTTATTTAGTCGAAAAAATACCATCGCATTCAGTGTTCTGAAATATGCAAGCAATTAAAAACAATGTACATTTTCTCCAGGAAAATATTGGCAAGGACTGTACCTGCTTTCATAGTAATATTATTTACTACAAAAAGTCTGGAACTAAACCACTTCTGATCGTGATCTTCAGTCATTACTTGAATCGAAAATATTTTCCCAGTCGATCGAATCTGAGTGTGGTGTGCTAAATACTCTTTATTCAAAACAGAACTAAAGGTGTTTCAAATGAAGCAACGAACAGAACGGCAGCATTTATCAGTTTCAAAGTTCAAAACAAAACTGTTTGAAGTAATAAATCAAAACGCTCTACTGGGGATTGTTTCCGTTCCAATTCCACTTTGATATGAATTGATCGGGATTTGATCGGTATAAAAACTAATGTTGTAAACTATTCTTAGTCACTGCTCTAACAGAACTCAATTTCCTCACCCACCAAAATCTCCAACTAGCCCCCGCCTTTAAGTAAGCACAAACTCAGTAGAGCTCGCCCGTGCTTTAGAAATACCTACAGAAGCATGTTACTAGATGTCTTAGTGATAAAAACGCATCAAGTTTATCCGAAATATGAAACATGTGCGCCGATAGATTCATTACCCTAAGTACATACAAACCCGCCAAAAATATTTTGACATGAGAATTACCATACCATACCATTACTATGCTCGTTTGTTTCAAATGGCGCTAGTGATAAGCTTTGCACACAGAAAAGAAACCTGTGCAATGTTAACGGTGTTTAACCGCTTATTATACCGTCCGGACGTTATTGCCATGATGTTGCTCGTTTGGCAGGTGATCGATGAATGATTCAAACGGACACGCGGTGCTCCTATTTGTAACTTCACGTATTTGATTTAGTCTCTCAGGTTCCAAATCCCCCATATTGTCGGCTCTGGCTAACCATCGAGCAATCTGCGTTTGACAGGCATCATGCTGCAGCTGCTACGGAATCAATAAGCAAACTGATGATTTTTTATGTGTTATACATGTGTCACAGTTAGCTTGCTCGGTCGAATAGTACGGACCAATTATGGTGCAGATATTTACTACTTTCATTAAATCCATTATTTCCGTTATTTGCACTAATTGTACGGAATTAGTTAAAATTTTAAAACGGGTCCCTTGTATTGAAACGTTAGAAGACCTTAAAAATAAATCCTACGCACATCAATCTAGGGAACCCGTGTCTGCAGGGTATCGGATAAGTTTTATCTGGCTAGACTACAAGGTGCTCAGCAAATTCAAGATGGCTTTCGACAATGAGTTTTGCCAGAATCTTCAAGGAATATTATTTTATTGTTTGTTTGGATTAAAGGAGCGGTTTTAAATCATCTCTCTTTGGATTAAAGAAGCGGTTTTAAATCATCTCGCAAGGAATTTTCAGCAGCAGTTTCAAAAGAAAGCTTTTCATCTTGAACGAAGCGATGGAGACTGTCCATCTTTTCTTTAGAGCTTGCTTTTGAGGCGGCTGCTAAAAAGTCCTTGCTAAATGATTTAAAATCACTCCTTGTTGGTTGCATCCACAAGAATATTAATACACCCAAAAGCTCGCAACTATGATTAGCGGAAGTTAAAGAAAGACGAATGAGGACACTGTACAAGTAGCTCGATGTTGGAACAAAATGCACCTGAGGTTGACAGACCAGTGTCGGCTCTTCGAAGTGGTTATTTAGGAATAATTTTGTTTTCTCGTCTTCCATTTTGCACATTAAAGACTTCTCGTATCGAGACGAAACTTTCACCACTATTTTCCAGATAACTCACTATCACTACATTCCAAATCTGACCTATAGATGCGCTGGTACAGAATAAACAATGTGTCCGAATTTTAAGTGAAACAAACTTTATTAATTCTATGGTAAAAGATCTTTTGGTTGCTGTGGGTCGCGAAGGGTATGTAAGTAACTTTATTGACAGAATGCGCTGGAAGATAATGGTCAATTAAAATGATGATTGAAAAGTTTCATTCTCTCGGAATTAACCCTATCTTAAAATTTTTGAAAATAAAGGACACTTGAGGTAAAATAAAGAACGCTTCCCAAACACGTCCAAATTAAGGACATATCCTTCAAAATTAGAACGGTTGGTAACCCTACGTAGCATGTTAGCAAATATGACAACAAAACCTGTTGGCTCAAAAACTATACCAGGAAGCTTTACGAGCTTGTTCTAAATAATGATAACGCATGTGTTTTAATAGACGTTTAATCGTTATAATGGACTTCGGATAAATACTCGGTCCACCAATTTAAATAATACTAGTGAATTCATATTCACGGGAATTTTTAAGTAAGCATATTGTCAAATTTCATTCCATGACATTCGTCGCACAATCGGCTTATTTTCTATAATTTAGAACTATTTTTCACTCTTTGCAAATATGTGTATCGGACAGAAATTAAATACTAATCGTACAGAGTTTGTAATAAAAGTTTTGCAGAAATTTTGCGTAATATTTCAAAATACATAAATTGAAATGACTGATAACACCTATTCTTATAAAAGCTACATCATCTAGACACCCAAACATATCATCAATGCGTGCAAATCAAGAAATTCTATCATTTAACTGGTGTGCCACTTGAAATACGACACTTTATATACGTTATTTGCATCCACTGAATCCATTGAACTTTACTATCTAACTTGAAATTTTACTTATATTTGGATCAAAATTCTGACCATTTTGCATCCGCAATTTTGAATATTAATAATCTGATATCATAATCGTAATTTGCGCCCCAAAAATCCGTAATCTATACATTTGCTGGTCAGTCAAAACCGTTCCCGACTTTTGGCCAGGTTTTCAGGAAAATCAGCCACTGTACGTTGCCAAAAATCGCGAGCGCTCATTGTACCATCCGGACGTTCTATTCATAATGTTGCTCGCTTGGCATGCACACAACCAATAATTGATACGGACGCGCGGCGTCTCTATTCATAACCTCACCTTATTATTATGTCACTAAGGTGCTACCAATTGACGGCTCTGCCCGGAATAGACTGTTCCATGTGTGGGTGTTTTTCACGTTTTCCGAAATCGAATCATTTTTACGGGGTTTTCAATAGTGTACTATTCACATACATTATTAATATAACAATAAAACATAATTTCAGCTAATTCTGAACCATTTTGTGACGGAAATCCATCCATAAATTCTGACGTAAATACAGCCACAAAAAATAGCGACATTAGCGCTCAAAATAGTGACGCAAAAACGTAACATCGCTAGATTTTAGATTTTAGAATGACACGCAACCGCAAATAGTGTAGTAAGACATTTTTAATCTAATAATTCAATTTATGGTCTTTCGACTTAATTATTTAGGACTGGTGGTATCCAACGGGGAAAAACGATCGGAAATGGTGAGTGAAGCTAAGCAATCATGTGAAAAAAAATCCCCCCAGAGGCGAGATTCGAACTCGCAACCTTTGCGACTCCGGCCAATGCACTGACGCTTATGCTATCCCTGGGTATGGTGACATCCCAGAAAGTACATATGATTATCCCACTGGCGACGGTAATCGTACCCTGCCTTCAAATCTAGAATCACACACAACGGCAGCTGATCACCCCAACACATTTGATCTATTTAATTTCCCCGCTAGATACCAAGGCCCGGGTTTTTGCCACAATACCACAACGTGCTGGGGTACGCAACACAACTGCGCAATGAAAAAACCACACCCACTTTTTCAAAAACACCATTCAGGCAAGCCGATAGTTTTTCCAGCAGCTATTTAGCTTGATTTGAATCATAATGATCTAATAAATCGACTGATTTTCTTCTTTTAAAGTTTTGAAAAGGTTTTATATGGATAATTCAGTGGCAAAGCTGAACACATTTTTTCCTACGCATACTACCAAGCACTCAATTCTAACACATGCTCAAAAAAGGTAACTTGAGCCTTAATTGTGTTTAACCGCGTTCGCCTGTACTGGACAGAGTTTTTTAAGGGCCCCTCACACGCGCAATGAAAGTGTCATTACTAAGTAATGACATTACTGGAATTGTATGTGAACTCCATCATTACTCGTCTTACACATTCATTAAAAGTGACATTACTGCTCAGTAATGACATTACTAACGCCTCGTGTACGGGCCCCTACAGTGTTTGACAGTGTTTGACCACGTTTGCTCATGTTTACCTGTGCTTAACTATGTTTCCCGTGTTTGGCCGTGTTTGACCGATTTTGTTCATGTTTGACCACGTTTGACCGTATTTGACCGCGTTGGTCCATCTTTGCAAGTGTACGTGTTTGACTGTGTTTGTCTGTGTTTAACCAGGTTGGACCGTGTATCATCGTATCATCGTATGTATGTAACTAATTTGACCGTGTTTCCCGTTGTTTGCCCGTACCGAGCTTGACAGTGCTTTACCGTGTTTGGCCGTGTTTGTTAATTTTTGACTGTGTTTGACCGTGCTCATACGTGTTTGATCATATTTTCACCGTGTTTGACCATGTTTGCCAAACACGGGCAAATACGGTCAAACATGAACAAACACGACCACATATGGGTAAACACTGTCTAACACTGTGAAACGCGATCAAACACTGACAATCACTCCAAACACGAGCAAATACGGACAAACACGGTCAAACAAGGGCCGCAGACACAGAAACTGACTAATCTGGCAAGAAATGCGTATTTTTTTCTTTATTTATTTGATTTTTCACATGCTTCAAATGTGAACATTCATATTTGTCCCATCCCCTGTTTGACATGCTTGAATGCTCGCATTAATATATGAAAGAATATTGGTGTCCACTCACGGTACTGAACCGTCATTGCATCGGATCGGAAAGGTGAGCCGGCTCCTAATAGGATTGACACACCTTCCTCGCACAAAATATCAGGTAAAACCTTAACAAGTACTGATACTTGCGTTACTAAAATTGTTAGACATATTAATGGGACGTTTATGTGCCCTTCGGGATGATGCATTAATGACTCTGTTTATGGGTCTGAATTTTTTCAATCCGTCATACAGAGATGATGAGAACGCCTTTTGCTAAATTAAATGAATCTCTACTGTCAGGTGCAGCTACATTCAGCGAAGATTTTCATGCACTAAAGATGGGTTCCTTTAACACCATCATATCCAAAAGGTGCCTAAATTACATGAATGTTTCAATTTAAAAAGCTGTTAGAATTCTAAAAAATCCAGTCTTGAAACATTAGAGATCATTTGATCTGGCACGAGTTTACCAAACTTTTCCAGATACCGAACCAAGCGAGTCAACACAAAAATTAGCCAAACTGCTCGCTCCAGCACTACTTCGTGTGGTAATTAGCGCTCCGGAATGAGCCAATTAACAGTGTAACCATATCAGACATCGCTACCATTACGACTGCTTACTTTGGAAAATATTAATCTCATTGCCACTTAGCCTTCCCCTTCCCGCGACCAGAAACCCTTGGCGTAGACGTGAAACGATAATTACCAACATCTTGTACCGGATGCTGTGAAACAACGAACCATCTGCCAGACTAGGCCAGCAGATATCGCCAATAATAGAGACATTTTTATCGCAACCTCGAAGCGAGGCCAGCCCCATAATCCTACTCAATAACAGTTAAAATTTGCGATAATGATGCCAAACGGTCTTGTTTACGAGCCAAACTTTACGCCAATTTTAATCAATTTATTTAAGTTGCGCTCGAGACAATCTCCACTCGCTCGAGTCGCGCTGGGAAACGGAGTGTAGTTTCTAGAGGTGGGGTGCCTTCTGTAGTTTAGTCGAGCTGGAATCGATTGTCGCCAAAGTTAATTAAATTTACCGATACCACCAGCTGCTCTCTGTGAAGGAACCACACTAAAGTGACTGGTTTTTTGAAGCGGAAAATATCAAATGCCATTGATGACTTATAAATGTCAGGTGAAAAAATTGGGGCCAAGCGCAGAAATAAAGAGTAATTCATCAGGCAGCCGCAGTTGTGGAACGACGATCGTTGAGTTGTCGAAATTGGTTGACGGTAGAAGGGGGATCAATTGACTGATAAGTACATGGAAGGAAGTAGGGCGGTAATTGGATCGATCGAAAGTTGTTGCTGGCCTATGGTCTGAAGTTTCAGTTGATCGAATGCGGTGTGATTTATTACCTGACGAAGGGCGGGAGGCAATCAGTGTTCGCCGATTTCACGACAGGGTCCAATAAATTTCGCCAATCTATGGAGGCCATACGAAATGAGCTGACAATTTTTCCAACATCATCACGATTTGGTTGTCGGCTTGGTGGGCTTGCTGTTATACTGTAAAAGAGAACTGATCTTCCTTTTTAAGATAGATTATCTACAATATTGTTCAGTTGGAAGATTTTCACGTAGAACGAAAAGAAACTTGATATAGTGTTCGATCGAATGAAATTCGAACCCGGCACCTCATCAATGTTGGTCCTGAACGCCACAATAACGTATAATGTATTTTCCAGTTACCCTCATAGCAGAGATGATTTATTACAAAGGTATTTTTGGGAGGGGTGGCAGAACAATGGAGTACGTATTGTCGGTGTACTTCATTACAGCCATTCGTGAAGTTGACAGATATTTACTGGCGCCTAGTTCAAATGGTTAATTTATATGGTATGAATTTTATGGCGTTCCTTTTGGAAGCCTAATGGCGTAACGTATTAAATATATCACTCGTTACGTTACGTTCAAGAACACATTCGCTGCAGAATAGGAATTATGAGACTGGGAAGCTGCTTGTGCTGGTAGTTATGACGATCGACTCATGTGATATGTCAAACAATAAAATTTAAATAATATACAAAAATTGGCTTTGCAAGACTCTTACGAAGCAAAGAAAAGATTGTTATATGGACCGAGCACAGATGGTGAGTCAAAATTTCTATGGCAAAAACTGTGAATCAATCTTATCATTATTGCAATCCTCTTCAAGATACACTAGCGTTGCATTACGTTGTGACAATAATTTTGGGATATCATACACTGACTTCATCATGTTTCACTGCTGATTATCGAATAAGAATTGCTAAGAATATTGTAAGTACCCACATTGAAACTTCAACAGCATTATAGCCGCCATTGTCGGTCGTCCTAGCTCCATTGGAGAAGGATAGATGATAGAGTAGACGGGAAGTGTTGATGCTGCACCTACTTAACGGTAGGACGACGACTCATCAAACTCGTCCGTAGATGTAACGGAGCTGGAGGTTACGAAAAGTATAATGTCTAGAATGCACTCCTCACAAGCAATGAAATCAGTAAATCATAGTTAATTATCGAGTTGTTTGTCACACGTTCATATGTCTGGTATAAAAATAACAAAGTTTCCGTTTCATTTTTATATTCTTGTGGTGGTCAGAATTATTTATGATTTCTATCTTAAATTAATACCTAGAGGTTTACACTTTTCTGGTAAGTTTTTGATTTAGAAATAAAAAAAATCATCTTCATATCTCTACATGCGTTAGACACGTTGTTTTACGTTTCTTTGCAGAGAGCGATCCAGGACAAGATGTAGAGCGAGTAAAGACGCTATAACCTAGGCTCATTAGTCAAAACCAAGGATGCAAAATGCCTACCTTTTCTACGGCTGTAATTTTTCTGCCCACATTCTCCTTTCTCATACGACACTGCTGTCGTTCGCTAGTGCAAAACGCCCAGTGCTGTACGACAGCCTGTAAGCAAAGCAGTAACATGACAAAAAAATACTTCCCCAAGTACAGCTACCAGAGGCGAGCGGTACAGCTTCTCTTTACTTATTTTACACTTTTTAATATTTTTAATCACAAGCGACGACAATTAATGCGGTTCATTTACGCCACGACTGGCATCAACGCTTTCGTGAGCGAGCCTCTCCCTGTGACTATGCAGAGAAAAGTGTACAAAGCGAGAGAACAAACTTTACTACACCACACTCTCACCGAGCAGTCGGAGTACAGCGGCAAAACATTAATGTATTTTACTGCTGTACGGAAAAGTGTACTCGGTTTGGCTACCGTTCTGGCAAGAGCAGTAGTGATGCGTCGCTGTAGCGGGCTGTACGGCTTGTGCAAATGTAAATGTACCGGAAAAAATATGGTTTACCGGTACCGTTCGCATCCCTGGCCAGGACAGGGCTAAATACTTCTGTCCCATCCCGTCCCATCCCAAGTGCATGGGACTAAAGTAGTGACATTTACCCTTTTAGCCAAGTCACTCCCAACTATTTACCAAATCCCCACCAAATTGAAACGGTCGGTACGGTTGTCCACGTTTTTTCCTTATTCAAGGTTGCATATTGGATTTTTAGGAGAATATGCGTATTCGAATGATAATAAGAACAATCGAAAGGTATTGGTAGCCTGATGCACAAGCGATGCTCGTTGTACTTCGGCAGAAAAACTGAGATCAAGGGATCAATTGAAAAATATACAAGTCATCCGGCTACTCCGTAGAATATAAGACTTAAGATCCACAAGAAAAGTTTGGTTTTTGTGTATCTCGTGTATCATTTGTGTGTCGCTCAATGGTCGTATTATAGCCTTTTTTGCTAGCTCATGAAATGAAGAATGATAAGTACTATTACTCTTCAATCAATCAATATATAAATATTGCTGCCTCTACTTGTGTTGTGAGGAGTTGCCGAAACAAAGTGCCGAGCGAATGGAACATCCAAAGCCCAATACTCAGCCTGTTCAAAACACTGAAAATTTCCATAAGTTCCAAAAATTTGTGTTTGTTAATAGGCAAACCAACCTAAAGCTGTTAACCTCAAAACTAAGGACGTAAACAAGTTTTTTTGTTCATCATTGTGCTTAATTCATCAATATTTTCTATTATACGAAAAAATATTTTAAAAACTTATGTGTGGGTTTACTAACTCCCATTTAGCAGTCTCTCGTTAAAGCTGTATGTGGGATAGTTTAGCACAGTGCAAATACTTATACACTAAGTTTTTTTATACGGGGGATACGTCCCATGTAAAAAACCGTACAAAAAAACCCCTGTTAATTGTGAAATCCGTGTAAAAACCGTGCAAAAAAACCGCGTTACATTCAATGTAAAAGATTTGGACGATTTTAGGAAAAGGGGTGATTTCGGAGTTTTATCAAAAATGTCGTTTTGAAGGCAAAAGACTTAGACGATTTTTGAACAAGTTTTTTTTGCATGGATTTTGCAAGTAGCACGGTTCCTGCTTTTATTCTAATTCCTTACAAGAGTTTTGGAAAAATGGAAAAGTCGGATCTGGAGAATTTCTTTTGGTCTGCATTTCAACAATATGGTTGTTTTCGCCACAGTATTAAAGAGTAGAATGTGAATGTCTGATACCATTTCAAAAATCAAGATGGCGACTTCCGGCATCGCGCTTTTCTCTAAAACCTAATCAATATGGGTGTTTTTGTAACGAGCTGGACGAGTAGACGCCAGATATCGACGTCTGTGACCTTTTTGAAAACCAAGATGGCAACCTCGGCTTCAGTGAAATTCTCAAAAACCCAATCGATATGAGAATTTTTGGAACGGGCTTGGCGAGTAGGGGCAAGATCTCGATGTGTGAAGCTTTTTTGAAAACCAAGATGGCGACTTCCGGTTCAGCGGAATTCTCTACCACAGCAATATGGTTTTTTTTTTGGAACGGGATTAATGAGTGGACGATATCGATGCTTAAGGCCATTTTGAAAACAAAGATGGCAACTTCCGGTTCAGTGGAATTCTATAAAATTCCATCAATATGGGTATTTTTGACACGGAATTGTTGAGTGGACGTCAGATATCGATGTTTAAGGCCATTTTGAAAACCAAGTTGGCGATGCGCCATTAGTATGGGTATTTTTGGAACGGGATTGACAAGTAGATGTCAAATATCGATGTCTGAGGCCATTTCGAAAAACAAATGTCCAGTTCGGTTTAGTATAATTTTCAATTACCAAAACAATGAAGAATTTTTTGAAGAGCGTTGATGAATAAATACCGGATGTCAATTCCGGGAGTCATATTTTAATCTAAGATGGTGACTTCTAGTTTAGTGGACATCTCATTCATCTTAATACAACGAAAACCTGATTTTATTATTCCGCCTGATTTTTGATTCAGTTTTTTATTCGATTATGAACCTCTAAAATACGCTCGATGAGCTCTAGCATACGAACCAGCTCATATTCGAGTAAATCCATTCATGAGAACATTTTTCTTTCTTATAAATGCAAATGACGTCAGACCTCTGGCAACTGCATATTTGTCATGTTCCAAAACACTCCACGTTGACTGAATTATACAGAGTATCCCTAAGCCTATAGTTGCCGTTTTGTATTTCAAAATGGCCTCAGACATTGATCTCTATCATACGCTCATTAGGCCCGCTCTGAACATGTGCAAACTGATTGGGTTATAGAAAATCCCGTTAGACTGGAAGTCGCCATATTGGTATTCAAAATGGCCTTAAACATCGATATCTGACGTGCCAAAAATACCCATATTGATGGGGTTTTAGAGAATTCCGCTGAACCGGAAGTCGCCATCTTGATTTTCCAAATCGCTTTTGACAAAGGCATGGAAAACTTGATCAAAAATCGTAAAACTTAATCAAAAGGACTTAGAATATTTAGCGAAATCCGTGCAAAAAAAATTGTTGAGAAATCGACTTTTGCCTTTAAAAGGACTTTAATTGCGAAAACCGTGCAAAAAACCGTATAAAAAAACCGTGTAAAAAACAGTGCAAAAATACCGTGTAAAAAACCTTAGTGTAACCCAAAAAATCGAGCTCGAGAAAATACCAACGATTTCCCAACTCACCCAGCCTCGGTGGGGTGAGAAGCAGCTTCACAGCGGTGTGAGAGTTGTAAGCGTATCTACTTATCACCCCTCTGGGACTGGGTTCAATTCCAGCACAGCCGTTGGTATTTTCTGAAACAGAAATTCTTGGCCGTGGCTTCCTTCGTAAGTGAAATAAGCATGGGAAACAATCAGAGACGAAGGTAGTTACATCTATCTAAACATATATAATAATGATAGATTCATGGTTTTCAAATGGTATCAGCACTTCATGAAACATTTCTCATGATGGTCACCTGTTTATACCGACGTTCAGTATAATGTGTTCATTAAGGATATTATATTGTGATTGGCAAAAAACACCGAAACAGAATTATTGCATGTATTTGAAGTATATACAACAACGTACACTGCAATACATTAGCTCATGCATTGATTGTACGAGTTTTAATGCTCTGTGCTCACACGGAAAAAAAATCCGTTCATAAATTCATGAAAACAAGATCACGATTTCGTCAATTGATGAAGAATTAACGAAAACCATGACCAAGTTCGTGAAATTTTGAACAATAAACCATGTATTTATGAAACTATTTGTGTTTCCAAAAAACTAGTACTCGTCAAATTTATACATGGCGTTACATTTGAATGTTTGGTAGGATTACTGTGGTTGTTACCTGGACATGTATAGTTTTTGTTGTGATCCTTGTTCACTATTTGGGAATACACAGACGGCAGTTAAACGATGTTCATTATTGCAGGAGCTTATTCGCGATTTTTATGATTTCTTATGAAGTAACGGTGATATTTTATTCATGAGTTTGATATCGGATTTTTCTGTCAGAGTAGTGTGATTGCAGGATCTTAGTCACGATTTTGGTGTGAGTAATGTGATTTAAATTCATGATTTCAGGATGTTTGTCATGATTTTCATAATTTCTATTCACGTTATCGTCATATTTTAGTCACGAGTAGAGTGATTTATGTTCATGAATTCAGGATCTTAGTCACAATTTTTGATATTTTCTTTGATTGATATTTTTTGATTCAATTCAATTGATATTTCTTAGTCACAATTTTCGTTACTGTTATTAACGTTAACTTGATATTTTAGTCACGATTTTCGAAATTTTTTCCCTTTTTCTTGATATTTTAGTCACGAATAGTATGATTTATGTTCTAGATTTTAAGATATTAGTCACGATTTTCGTAATTTATTTGCAGTTTATCGTGATATTTTATTCTTGAGCATACATTCAAATTTAACACGTGGAGTGATGTGAATGATGTTTATGACATCCGCAGTTTTATTGTGATATTCGTAATTTCTCTTCGCCTTTACGCGATCTGTTATTTTTTGCTTATTATCGGTTTTTTTACTTGGAGTTTCGCGACAATATAAACAGGAACATAAATTCATGACTAATAAGCGGAATCTTGTTCCATGAACTATTTCAGATTTGTGGCTCTATAATGTATTTTTGGTGCTCAGCGCAGACATCACACTGAACTTTCTTTGGTGGGTACTGAAACCCGCATGATACTGTTCACTAATGTGAAGTTATCTCCCACGACCGACATCTTTTCACGTTTAATGGAGGTCGATTTGAATACCGAAGCCAAAAATAATGCCGATAAGTCTCCTTTTGAATACAAACCATATCTATTTAATACATCCTAGATGGTTTACTTCTGGACCAAAGATAAGCCATTTAGCATCATTGATATAACACGTGATCTAGCTAAACAACACGCGGGCGTGTACGAAGAAGTATTTTGTCTACGTACCCACCCGGAAAGTAAAGTTTGATGGTGTAGTTTCCGAGAGGGGCCTTCATTGCGAAATATGGGGTTGGCTCCTTCCAGAACCCTTCGCTTCGGTCGGTGAAAATTCTAGTATGAAAGCAATTGCATTCAGCAAAACTCGAGGAGTATAAAAAAACAACTTATTTCTATCAGCCTCATTTCGAGCCTTTCGCTGGATGTGTTCTTCCAAATATTGTTTTTTAAACCCTCCGGAAGCTGGCCCACTGAACAAGCAGCCACAGGTGCCTTAAGACGATTTCACTAGATTTTCAGACCAGTGTGCACTCAGCGCACTAGCGTGACTGCCGGAAGGTTAACGGAGCTGGTCAACCTGATCGCTTTTTTGTGTCGCTGCCTTCGTTGCAAACAATGGAGCCATAGAGTTACCCATTGTAGAAACAAGGCACGGTGTGCAAAATGCAAAAAGAATCATGAAAGTTTTTGCTTCTATGGAGAGACTCCGTTTGAACTGTCGATATATCCCGCATATAAATTATACGGGGAAAAACTGAAACGTTCTTTTGGGGAACGCTCCGAGAACAAATGCTAAAGAGATTTACGCCTCCGGCCACAACTAATTTCTACGGTCCCTTGTTCACTAAAGAGCGAAATTCTGACAATTCCATTGAGGGAACATCTTCCAATGTACCTATAAATTTTCGAAAGAGGAGAATCATTTCCTCTCCTAAGCTTCCGCGTAAAGGCCTGAGAGTGCCCCTTGATGGGTCGACGTAAGTTTGCCAGTCCTATGATTCCCTAAGTTTTACACAACGCATTTGCATTATGCAAAACCTGGTAAATTTCCGACGTAGATCTTCCACAATTTTAACATTATCCGCCAGGGCCGAGAAAACACTATACCACGGTATGCCATGGCCTTCACGATGATAACCGATCTATTTTACTTACCATCATACCATTACCACCATACGGTGGAACTGACACGATTGCCTACTCCACCAGCGCGGCCAAGCACGTTAGTGGTCATGCATAAATGACGTAGCATTTTGGTAGGTAGGGGCGGGGGGGGGGGGGGTTAAACCAAGTTTGTAACAAAGTGTGACGAGGGGGAGGGTAGGGTCAGAAGTTGTGCGACGTAGCAATAATTTTTAATTTTTTCGACGTCCATCAAAACCCATTGATTAGAGGAAAATGCTACGTTATTTACAAGGGGGAGGTTGGAATTTTGTGACCAAATGCTGCGAGGGGGGAGGGATAGTTCAAAATCGTCGAAAAAAAGCTACGTCAGTTGTGTACGGCTCCTTGGAATTATTATTGTACTTAATCCATTAATTGAAAGAGGTACGCGTCCACTATATCAGAAACAATCGAATCAAAACAACGAATTCCTCCAGTGGAACCGTATAACGTTTCGAGGGGCTTGATTATCAACCCTGCAATTAAAGGTCAGACGAAACGAGTACCCAGCGCATACAACCGTGGACGATCTCCCACTCCGTGGTGGGTAGAGAATGCACAGAATTGTACGCGTAAAAGCCCTATAAGGGCTTTCTGAACGTCGGATCGCCCGAATTTATCCGAATATACGCGTCGTTAGATACGCGAATGAAAAACTTGATGAAGCTGAAAAACGCGGTTATTGGCACCGGTTCGTTGATGAATTAACGAGAGAAACAATATTTCATCTGGTGGCTAGACCCTACGTTGTGTACTCGATTCAACCTTTGATCGGAATTCACAGAACCAAGAATCGATGTTTGGCGACAACAGCATTCCATGGAGATCCACATTCAAACGAGAGACGTTTCGCGATGAAATGATAATACTGTATATAAACGTAATGCTTGTTTTTTTAAGCACACAAATTTATCTGACAGCAAATAAGCTCGCATCCCTGATACGGTCTCTGCTGCTGATGTTGGAATCAATCCCTCTTGGGTGTGTCTTTTGTCTTTCTTATAAAAAGCCTACTAGTATTACTCATTGTTTCAATTTTTAATGAAATAATTATTCTTGCCAAAGAAATATAAATTGTACGTCTAGTCTTTAACAATATTGCTTACTGTCCTTCTCAGCTACTACAAGCAATAAATAGTTCTTTCCGTATTTCTCCCATTATTTCAACTAAATTGGAAAACTATTTGTATGTTTACAATGTTTACCGCGCTGCCAAAAGCATAATAATTACATCTAGTGGGAACCACACATCAAAAAAGCAGTCAGAGGAGCACAAAGTAGAGTTGGACACATTCCGGGACTCTGGTGGCTGCTACACCTGTCGCTCATCGGAGCAACGAATTGTCACGGTTGGCTCGCTCACCGAAACGATGGACGCCGCAACTCAGCAGCTACGCCATGTCGTTTCATTCTCTGTCGCTACCTGATAAGAATGATTAAACAACTGAAATGATAATGCTGATATTGCATGCCGGGTGCTCATTTGTTCTGACGGTTGTGCCCGATTCCACCATATAGGGCCAAAGCCGGGGTTCGGTGTGTGAGCTACGATTGAAATGAGCTCCGGCGGGGCTCCCCGTTGCAAACGCCCGAATAGCTTTGATGATCCAAGCGTGAGCGAAATGATGTGAGGACATTATTATTTACCACGCATCCGCCTGTGTCTAGTTTGCTGGCTAATAGTGCTTCCATCTATCGGCTTAATGATAATGACTTAACGATGCTGCCGGGGATGGTCGGGTTGGGACTAATCAAAATGGCAGGATGAATGATGAGACTGGCTAATATTGCTGAATGTTATTAGCTGTGTATGAGCTCACGGCGGCGGCAGTGATGGCGGTTAGTTCATCAACTATGCGGTACCGTAATCGAATTACGTGCTTTGCAGGGATTTCGAAAGGGAGCACAAATTACTAACCATTCCCTAATCCGGCTGGAACAAATTTATATCTAACCATTTGAATTATTATTTGTGTGTTCATATATGTAATGTCGTGCCAAATCCATAACGGGACCCCAATTAGTAATAAATCTTCGCTGAAGTTGACCCATCTCACGTTTAAAATGGATGTCCTTCACCTGCGAGCCAGATCTCACTCCCTACAAATTAAGTAGCACAATTTGGTTGGTGCTAGGTGAAGCGGTCTTCTGACCTCAATATGGGACATTTTGAAAATTAACACAAATGAAAACAAATTATCCCCTGTTGAAATTTTATTGTTAGGAAAATTACTACTCAATCTGGATGCCTGATGCTGTTTTAAAATACAGCTCAAATTTTATTTTTAATCAATGAAAATGTGAGAAAAATAGCATTGTAACTCAATGTTTAGAAACAGAAGCTTACGGGTATCTTTTATCAGACGTCAGATTAGGCGTTGTCACACCAACCGAAGCGCAGATGCTTATATGCTCGCGTTGGATTTCAAATGATGGTACGCTCCGGGAAACGTACAATTGAATGGATTAACTAGAATGAGTAGTTTGAAAATTCCAAGTAATTTTACAGCGGATGTGCTACCCATGAGCAATACACTGGATATCGCTAAAACATATGCCATTACGTGATATGCAATGATACAATTATGACTATACAAAGTAAATATTTTACCAGGTCATCGCTGAATTATGTAAATTTTGTGTTTCAACGACGAACTAACTAAAACATGCTGCACAGGGGTTTATTCTGAATTCAGAACTAGAAACTCAGCCTATGTGATGCTGTTTTGAAAAATGGTAGGATCCTTTTTTTATAAATATGCAGAAATATATTTACATATTTACAGAAATATACAGAAATCCAACTTTAGAATCCAAAAATTACAAAAACTCATCTTCTGCCATCTACCAATAAAGGAATGTAACAACAAATTGACACAAAAAACAGCCCCTTCGTTATGACAAGCTACTCTGAACCCATGATTCCAAGACAAAAATTCCAATAGACAAAACAAATTTTAAAACTCTTGTTAAAGCACTCGAACAACACAAAACCAAATTTTCTCCAAATTGCTAATCTCGAATTAAGCTCATAAAATCCAAATCAACCATTGCCTAGGATAACCTTAAAGTAAAACCAAATTGATTTCAAGTGCTCAATCAATCCGCTTGATTGACTCCCTGTCGAAAGTCTAACACACAGTTCATCAACTAAATTCGCAGCAAGCGGAACTTTCCTAAACCGGCAATAATTTTCACAACGAAGAAGCAGAAAAAAAACTTCAAAGTTACCTTCCGTAAGCAGTCAAATTTCCCCCGTATAGTCAAACTGTGATTCCATTAGGCAGATGAAAATGTCCATTAGAGTGTTGTGATGATTAGAGCAGAGTTTAGCGGGGGATGAGCGCTTCCCTCGGACGGACAGGAAGAAATCACTTACCTTGAGGTTCAGCCATGCTTAGCGGATTCGAAGAATTTGAACTTTTACTTCTGGTGGCTTTTACATCAATCTACCAATACTGGTGGGGTCGTTATCCTGCTTAAATGTTTAAAGTGGATGATTCGGTAGAAGAATTTAAATTTTTTAAATCTTTGATCATGTGGATCTGGCAATTATTAGGAACTTTTCTCAAGACGTGAAATTTCCATAACCTGATCCGGGTGAAATATTATAGATTGTTATTGGATGCTCAATTTAACCAGTTTCTTTACTCTTTTCTCTGTTGAATCGTAGAACGAAGAACTTTTTAGATTACACTAATCGACTCCAACAGGATTAAAGCAGTTTTTTTAAGTTTAGCGTATATCTTGTGACCAAGTCGGTCGGCCGGATACTGATGAGATGAAAGCGAAACGCAAATATAAGACTTACTATCACCACAGAGAACAGACATCGAACAAATATGTTTAAAAAACTTTTGTAAACATTTGAATTAACCCTTTCATGCCCAACTTTTCTCTAGTGCATGTAGGGTTTCAAAACTATTTTTCCTTGGTTGGGTCAAGAAACACGAAAAGCCTATTTTCATAAAGATAGGTGCTTCCATGGCAGTGCTAGAAGCTAGTCAATTTTTACCTTCTAATGCTCAATGCAATGCTCCTAGAATAATTACAATAGTCCAATTACGTGGAAAACGTGGCCAACGACAGTCTAAATTGATAAGTTTTATCAGTTTTCAATAATATTGCACCATAACGAAGATATACAGGGTGTTTAGTTCATGGTTAAGAACCTCTCGAGGGATGATTGACTATCATATTTGGAGAAAAAAAAATCGTTCTACACATACCATGAAATCTCAACCGTTACTAAGTTATTGAACTTTTTGTGTTAAAAACTTAGTTGTCTTAAAATAGCTCTAACTCAAAAAATATATTTTGTATTTCAAATCATTTAGATCCACTGGATAGGTGAGAAAATTTTCCACTGAAAAATGTATTCAAATGTTTCAGCTAATGAGGTTAAGTAATCTTTTCACAGTAACTTATTTAAAATTTAATAATTTTGATCGATTTTTCGTTCACTTCGCGACAATCTTAATAGTTAATATCACTATTTTAATAATTCAAATTGTTAGTCTTGAAAAGTTGTATAATTTGTTCTTTGAAATGATACCTTTATCTTTTCTTGTTTTCATGTGTTTAGGTTATTGAACTTGGATATTTTTATCTCATATTCACTAATACTAGCTCTTATTGAAAAAGTATGGCACTTATTGTATCTTTGCTTATTCTTATTCGAAAGCCAGGAAAATTTTGCAGAGAAAAAAAGTATTAATACCTTTCAGTTAAGTGAATTTAGTATTCTTTTATAAGTTAATTAGTTTAAAGTTAGTGTTATTATTAGCATCTTCGTTATTTTCTTAAAATAGTAAATAATAAACTTCACCATTATTATCATGGAATTAATGCATATCAGCAAGTTCTACAATTCTTCCTTTGACTCCATTCAATTATCTTTTTTAGTTTCGAAGCAAAATCATTTTTATCTTCTCGTTTCATATGCAAAAACAACGATTTCGAACCCACTACATTTAAATGAGGTCATGCTGTGTTAACTATTAAATTGCAGCGAAATGAAAAGCGATAGGGTAAAGTGTCAAATAACAAATTGTAGAGAATATTAAGGGGCACCAAATGAACAATAGTGACGATAAATTTAGTTGATTAATAATTAGAATAATTACAAAAATCACCAAAAAGCGCAAATTTTGAGTTAGTAAACTAGTAAAAAGTCATGTAGTACACTTAACTAAAAGATATCTGTATATATATCGGAAGGAAATTTTCTCAGCTTTCCAATAAAGCCCTGATAATAGCGATATAAAGCATATTTTTTAAATTAGAGTCTTTAAAGAACGTGCAAGTCAATTACAGGAAAAGTTTAGAAGTCAAATTACAAGGAAACAAGAAGTGATAGGAATATTATGTTGAAAAAACAAATTATGAATCGTCTTCAAACCCAACTTTTGGATAATAGATATTGCTATAATCATGATTCATTATTTTGAGAAAATTAACAAAAACCTCATCAAAAACACTAACTTTTAACTACTTTAGAACTAAAAAGTATTTAAAACTAATTATCTGAAAGATATGAGAACATTATTGAATAGAAAATTTTCTCACCTTTCCAATGGCACTAAAATATTTAAAATACGTGGTATACTTTTTGAGTTAGAGGTATTTTAAGATAAACAAGTTTTTTACACAAAAAGTTCAATAACTCTGCAACGGTTGAGATTTGATGGTATGTGAACGATTTTTTGCTCCAAATATGACAGTAAATCACCCCTCGAGAGATTCTCACTCATGAACCAATCACCCTGTATGAAAAAATTATTTTCCGTCGTCAACGTAAACTGTCCCTGGCAGCACTGCTACATCGGAATCCATTCAGACTAATTGCAATAACTTCAGTTCTAAAGCTGATCCTTGTAACTGTTAATACTCAAATTAAAGGCAATAATCACATTAATGAGCCTTACTTGTTGTTGCAAGCAAATCTCGCCTCAATCAAAAGTTATAGCTGTTTAAAAACGTTGTTGTCCACAAACAACATGGGCATGAATGGGTTAATATACGGTAAAACACTAGCGCCGCCACACCAGCTATCCCAACTATCCGTCAAACCTATTCCGGAACCGGTTCGGAATCCTGAATGGATTCAGCATGGATTCCGGCTCAAAGGAAACATCCGATTCCGACTCAATCGGTTGATGTATTTAAGCTGAAATCCATACTGAACCCACTCAGAACTCCGAACCGGTTCCAGAATGATTTGACTGGGTGGAGGTATAACCGTTGTCAATTCAGTCGAACTCAGCCACTAAAAAACAAGACGACAGTAGCGTACCTGGTGGAGATATTCCAACTACCTTAAATCTATTAGGGATTTTTACATGCTCAAGATGGACGTCTGTTCTCTGTGCTATAACATTCTGCTGATGTTATATATGTTATACTGCTCATGAAATTGGCAGCAGACAAATTTTGGAAACCGGTCGAGTGCATCGGCCGTTGGGTGTCTGTAGTGTAACGACACGAGTTGTTCCGTCGTGCCAAGGGTGAAGTTCAATGATTCTTCCAGTCGGCCAGGTGATCGGAGGGGAATTTTCGTCTTTGATGAGGCTGATCTGAACCGATAAAGGGATGAAACCAACGAATGCGAGATTTTGCGGATACGGGTCGTGCATGTTGGAGGTGCTTATACTCGTTGGTGAAGCTTTGCTGTTGAATCAGTCGGACGATCGTCACTTCTGCTCGTCGACTGTTAAGTGTACTGATTCCGCTTGTGCTGTTGGAAGTATTCGACTGTTACGAATAAATCGTTGACAGTAAGCGGTCACTCGATCCATGTGCTGAAAGTTGGAGAAGATTTCAACGAAGTGGTTGAGGAATGAGGGTTCAACTGCCGCGCAAGTTACTGCTGATGGAACTTTTTGTGCTTCTATAAGGACTTCGGGAGGCTGATTAGCGTTCGGTTGTTGAATTGGTCAGTCGCGTTGGTCGCTCTGCAACCCTTGAGAATCTTGCCACCAAAGATTGTTTTGTAGAAATGTGGAAATGTGGTCTGCTGGATTTTGTTGTCCTGCTACGTGATTCCAAGAACAGTTTTGAGTGGCGGCTTGAATTTTGGAGACTCGATTTGCCAGGAATGTTGTCCAGGTCAACGGAAATGAGCTTAGCCAACACAGCACGATGGTAGAATCGACCCTAAAGAACGTTTCTGCGTGTATTTGGAGCGAAGACATCACCTTCTCGTAGAGTTCAGCAGACAGAAGGGCACGGCAGAGCGCGAGTCGCGGAATGCTTTGCTTTTTCAGGCCTTTTTCTGTCAAGCGGACGTAGACACACGAGCCGTATGTGTGTTCCGAAACGTCGGAGAAGCAATGCAGCTGGACTGATACGATTAGATTAGAAAAAAGAATGCAACGGTCGATGCACAAATTGTTCAGCCGATGGAGTTGCGATTGGTACTCTTGCCAACGTTCCTCGATGGCTGCCGGTAGTTCGTTGCCCAGTTCCAAATCTTGTCGTCTTTCAAGGTTCAAAGAGTCTGCATGGCGGTTGTTACGACGGGTCCGACAAGTCCAAGCGGAGCAAACAAACGTGCGATGTAGGCTGCGATGCGTTTCGTAAGCGGTGCCTCTATTGTCGATGGAGGAAGCTGAATTGGAGCTAGTCGGTGACGGTTCCCAGTGTAGTCCAAGTGTTTTTAGGAACGAATCTCGGTCTAGGTCGACTGACCCTGGAATATCCTCCAGTACTGCTTGTTCGTTTGACGCCCATTTGCGGTGTTTGAATCCACCCTTGACCAACGAGCTGCTTGCGTAAAGCGATTGTTTCTGCTACGTTGCGTCCACTGGAACTTCAACTGCTTCGGGATACTTGTGGCCTTCGTTCTCAGCTAGTTGCTGAAGAACTCTCGTTGCAAGGTATGGTGCGCTGGCTGTACCGTACGTTACGGTCTTTAGTTCGAATGTTTCCATCGAAGTATCGGGGGAAACTCGCCGTGTCGGAAGATTTTCGTAGTCCGTTACGCGCTGCATGTGCCCAAGCGTCAACGAAGACTCTATACTGTTCATGCAGGTCAGGATTACGGACTAGACGACCTTCTAGTCGGTGAAAACGGCGCAGAGCGGTACGTCGGTTGTCCGCGAGGCTAGACAACACATCCTGCTTCAGTGGCAGTCGAACTATGTATTGACCTTCAGTGTTGCGGGTTACCGTGCGACGGAAGTGTTCCTCGCAGAAAGCTTCTTCGACGGAATAGCACGGAGAGGCGTTGTCTTCCTACATGGATCAAAACCTATCCATTAGACAGTGCACGTCGTTGACGGTGGCGACATTTGCGACGATTGGAGTAATAGGTTGACCATAAGAAGACCTTCCCGACACTACCCAGCCAAGAACGGAATTCACGAGTACTGGAAGGTTGTCACCAAGCGGAATTCTACCAGAAATCTTGAACAAGTCGAAGAAAATTTCTGCTCCCAAGATGAGATCAATCGGGTTCGTACTGCAGAATGACGGATCAGCTAGATGTGTACTCGGTGGAATCTCCCAAACCGAAGTATCAGCGGAAATTGACGACAGATCGATGGTAATTCTGGGAAGAACTAAAAACTCCAAATTGGTCGAATACCTTCCTATGCGAGACTTATTCGTGGAGAGAAATTTGTGCCGGGCATGCGTCGACGATTGACCAATGCCAGCGATCGGAAGATGGGATTCTTCCTTTGCTAGGAGAATGATTCGGTAACGAAACAGCATTCGCTACCAGAATTTAGCAGCGCATGTGTTGCATGCTCGCTTCCACTGTCATCGCAAAGGATGACTGCAGCAGTAGCAAGTGGAACTGACTTTTGTCCTTGACTAACGGAAGCGAAACTGGCAGGCTCGATGGTGGCTGACACAGATGCAGTGGATGGATTGCTGGTAGATACAGCGGAAGTGGACTTCTCATCTGTGTAGTTGGCTACCTTCTGACCTGAGCTGGTTGGTTGTCGACTGGAACAAAGCAGAGTATAATGCTTGCCCCGACACTTGCGGCAGGTACTCATTGACGCACAGTCCTTGGCTTGATGACCCTTCCGCAAGCAGTTCCGACAGAGGTGATTGCGACGAACTTCCGTCTCCATGTCCTCTGGACCCATCTTGGAAAACGTAGCGCATTGGTAGAGGGGAATGATGATCGTTGCAGACAATGCACTTCCTTGCGTTGAACGGGGTTGCATTGTGACTAGCGACCGGTCGTTGAGATGGCTTCTTCACTTGGCCGGAAACAGGGACATCTACCTTAATGCTCTGGATGCTCTGCAACACGGCGATGAATGGATGAATGAAGTCAGGTCTTTGAAAGAAATGAAATCCTTCTCAGTCGAAAATTCCTCCCAGTCCTTTCTCAGCATCCGAATCAGCAAAATATTCCAACACTGGACCATCTCTCTTAACTGCTGAAGAACCTTAACGCTGGCCTCGAATTTCTCCACCAGTGAATGCAACTCCGAAGGGGACTCGAATAACGCATTGACATATGACTGCCATAACCGCGCAGGGTTTTGAAAATGTTCGATCAACAAATTCCAAGCCACCACGTAATTGTTTGCGCTGAGTGGAATGGTTTGGCTTAGCTTCAAAGCATCACCCGACAATGACGAAAGCAGGTAGTAAAACTTATGTAGGTTTGAAAGTTCTAACGAAGACTGGAGCGCCGAAACGAATAAATCGTGAAAATTCAACCGGCTGTCCAAATTTCCACTAAAGACCGGTAGTTTTACGTCAGGCAAGTGAACCTGCAATGACCACGACTAGTTGACGGAGAACTAGAGATGCCCGGAACTAAAATTTGATTTTCCGCCAACAATCCCTTGGACCGGCAGTAGGCCGACTCGAGGTCGGTCCGTAGTTTTAGTTGCTCATCCAGGTTAGCTTCATCGAGGGACTCCAGCCCCATCTGGACTATGTTGGGGTCCGCCCAGAGCTTAATAATGCTCTCTAATCGTACTGACACTTGGATGGCATATCCCTTTCATCGTCGAACTCATCGACGAATCCCATAAAGGCATGGAATGACGTCATCAAGCTCCGTTGTCTCAGCTTGAGATCCTTGAGGCGATGCTCAGTGGACATCGTAATGGCGGAATGGATCTGCAAAGCAAAGACCGCGTAGTCCAAACGGGGAGAGTAAAGGTTTTGGAATTCTAATTACCTGTGAAAGGCAATGTGATTGCCTTGTAGCTTTAATTAGCAGCTGCCTCCTTTGTTTTGTCCTGGGATGGCAATGGCACCAAGCGCAAGCGTACAACCAGTAGGAACAATCAATAAACGGCTTCCAACGGTAATTGCCCTTTTATGCTATCGTGCACCATGTCTTGATGGTAGATTGTTTCGCGGTAGTCCAGAAACCAAAAAAAAATCCATAACCGGCGTTCTTTGGAAAGCAACGCAAATGCCTTATAACTGCAGCAAACGAACCAAAGCAGCAAAACAGGTCTGTAAAGCAGAAGAACGCACAGCTCAAAAGAGAAAGTTACGAGTATTGAAACCCTAATTACATACCTGAAAAAGGCAATTAGAATGTCTTGTATTGGAATAAAGCAGCAGTCTTCCTCCAGTAGCAGCAGTTCAAATCGTCCAGAGTATTGTTTTCACGCCGCGTCCCTTCCTCGGACAATAGCTGCTAGAATGACGAACTGGTCGCGATGGCGTTCCCAAGCGTCAGGGATGGCAGACATAGTGGCGTTATGCAAGCGTCGCGATGGCGGATAAACGGAGTTCGACGCTTATCCGGCTCGAAGGCCCATATGTCGAATAGCGCAAGTAGACCAGGTAAACTTACTGGTGGGAAATCCGAAGCGGAAGAGAAGAACGGTAAGTAGTGCACAATGAATATTTCTCTACCCCTGGTAAGCAGCGGTACTCGGAGTTTCGACGAGCAACAAGGTGAGTATAACACTCACGAACTTTATTTCAGCTTCACTGCTACTTATTTACACTACAATTTATTTAATTATACTACACTACTTTACAATGATTTCACTTCTTTTCTTTAATAATAATTCGGGTTGAAATCGCGAACACTCGCAGTCAACATCACTCCGTATGTATGTTGACCGTTTAGACGTTTTCTGAACAGATAATGACTAAGAGGCGCGACCACGGACCAATGCGGTATATATAGGTGTGGCAGAACACACGGTTTGCTAGTTTTGGCAACCAAAAATATGTAAACAATCCAGAAGCACAACGGGTTGACGTCATAGCGGTCACACGATTCAATAGGAGCGGAACGACCGCTATGACGAAAGCAAGTCGATTTATACTGTGATCACTCACACCACTCATTAAGATTCATCTTACGAATACCAAAGTGCCATCTTCACCAGACCTGTATATACGACATTGACCACGGAGAGCGCCCCTTTTTACGCATTGTCACCGGGCGCCAGTTGCAGATGATGGCTACCACGGTCTTTGGCATCGATGAACGATGGAGCCATTGGTGATCCGCATACGCCGCTGATATATAGGTGGCGCACTGATGAGTTTTTCGTTATGCACGAACAAATGTTTTTTTATGCTAAAAAGAACGGTCTGGTTACATACAAGCATGTATTCTGCAATCAATTAAGCTCGTGTTATTACGACCAGTGAACGGATTCGATTTGGTCAACCTTCAACCAAATGTCATTCAGCCAAATCAAATAGATTGTACGAACTATGAACTGCTTACATGTTAAATAGTCCATGGCTGATGGTTCACGAAGTCTGTTAAAATATTTATTATTCTAAATAGTGAATCTGGCGAAACCATAAATTTCACAATATATCGATCCCACTGACCTCAAAACCCGTACAGTCCTACGAAAATCCTATCGATTTATGTAATTAATCATGCCAAATTTCCTAACATCTCTATAAACGCTACACCAATGACACAACAGAAGTGTATATGACTGTACTCAACCATAGAAGAAAAAGGCCCGCCAGAACGCGGAATGACACAAAGAGTAACGATGATCGAGTGTTTATTATACACACTCAATTAGTATGAATTACCAAACCATGTTGAGGCTAATTTCGAACGCCACAGAATGCCAGAAGCTACCACCGAGTGATATATCTTTGTCTGCCATTCAATTATGATCACAAATGTTACGCGCATTTCTGCTTTCCGCCCAGTTCTCTGTCATTACACATAATCTGCTGTGCGAATGGGCGGAAGGATATCATCCCCTGCAAACGAATTTCCATCGCATTAGTTAACAATTTGCATTAACATAGTATTATCAGTAATGCTTCAAAATGTCTGCCCCATTTGAACGCATATCGTTAATCAAAACAGTCAATATTGACTGTGGGGAAAATGTACTTTTGCATATAAAATATTTAAAATAATCCATAAAGAATTGTAAAACGATCCATAAAAAAGTTGTCCATGTTCCATAAAACAAAATTCAAAATCCATAAAACAGTGTAAATGATCCATAAAAAGGGGTGATTTGATCCATAGATTATGCAAAATTGAACCATAAAATGGTCGCAAAAGAGCACTAAAATAGTAATAAAAGAGCAATTAAATTCAACCAATGCCCCATAAAAATATTGGAAATGTTCCATAAAATTATACATTTTGCGCCATAAATTAACTGACATTGATCCATAGAATATTAACAATGTACAATAAAACACGTCGATATGTTCCATAATATCGACAAAAATGTTCCACGGTATTACAAAATGGAGCAATAAAATGTCAGAAAAGTTCCATAAATTTCAAGAAAATGTTTGCTAAATAATTTTTCTTGGTTCATAGAAGATGTAAAAATGAACATTAGAAATGATTCATATATCGAACGTTAAATTATGGTTCATGGATATTTACAAAACGATCCATTAGAAAAGAAAATGTAAAACGATCCATTAATTTGTGCTTATCAACTAGAAAAAATAAATTTAATGAATTCATGCGAAATTTTATGGTAAACTGAAAAAATAAGTTGTGCTTAACAATTCTCATAACAGTGACAGTGTTTTAACAAGTGAGCTTATACTGGGAGCTAGTGTGATGCGGCTTGGCCGCATATCCGAGGCCAAGGATCCGAAGCGGCGCAAAGCCGCTGAGGATCCGTTGGACGAGGCATTGATTAACCCATAGCTGTAATTGCAAGCAAACCTGTGGTCCTCTCGTTTGTCCGGTTTACTTAAACATAGGGGCTATAGCTAGTTAAAAGCCGACTGAGCGGCAGCGAAGTCGGACAGTGCACTAGAAAGCGATGTGGCATAGCCACATTAGTCAGTGTTCGTGTATAAAGTGTCCGTTTTCGTTTCAGATAGTTATTCAGATAGTATTTGCGACTCATGCCAGCCTGTATCATTGGTCTAATAACACTCAGCGCTCTAATATCATAAATACTCTGACGTTTAAAGAGTTGCCATAATGATTTCAGGTTAGCTAAGGTCAGTTAGCTGACTAGTGGGATACGGAGGCTGAAGTTTAACTATAATGTATGCATTGTTTGTTGTACTTTGATATTACAACCAAATGTAATAAACTTTATTATTAGTTCGAATAGCAACAATTTCGCATGAATCCATTAAATTTAATTTTTCTGGTGCATAAGCACATATTAATGGATCGTTTTACATTTTCTTTTCCTATGGATCGTTTTGTAAATATCCATGAACCATAATTTAACGTTCGATATATGAATCATTTCGAATGTTCATTTTTACATCTTCTATCGACCAAGAAAAATTATTTAGCAAACATTTTTATCAAATTTATGGAACTTTTTCTACCATTTAATTGCTCCATTTTGTAATACCGTGGAACATTTTGGTCGATATTATGGAACATATCGACGTGTTTTAATGTACATTGTTAATATTCTATGGATCAATGTCAGTAAATTTATGGCGCAAAATGTATCATTTTATGGAACATTTCCAATATTTTTATGGGGCATTAGTTGATTTTAATTGCTCTTTTATTACTATTTTAGTGCTCCTTTACGACCATTTTATGGTTCAATTTTACATAATCTATGGATCAAATCACCCCTTTTTATGGATCATTCACACTGTTTTATGGATTTTCAGTTTTGTTTTATGGAACATGGACAACTTTTTTATGGATCGTTTTTCAATTTTTTATGGATCATTTTTGTTGTTTTAGCGGCGCAAACTTAGGGCTGCCATTGACTGTGTCGTGTAAGAACCGCCATCAATGTAATGAGGGCAGCCCTAAGTTTGCGCCGCTAAAACAACAAAAATGATCCATAAAAAATTGAAAAACGATCCATAAAAAAGTTGTCAATGTTCCATAAAACAAAACTGAAAATCCATAAAACTGTGTGAACGATCCATAAAAAAGGGTGATTTGATCCATAGATTATGTAAAATTGAACCATAAAATGGTCTCAAAAGAGCACTAAAATAGTAATAAAAGAGCAATTAAAATCAACCAATGCCCCATAAAAATATTGGAAATGTTCCATAAAATGTTACATTTTGCGCCATAAATTAACTGACATTGATCCATAGAATATTAACAATGTACATTAAAACACGTCGATATGTTCCATAATATCGACAAAAATGTTCCACGGTATTACAAAATGGAGCAATAAAATGTCAGAAAAAGTTCCATAAATTTGATGAAAATGTTTGCTAAATAATTTTTCTTGGTCCATAGAAGATGTAAAAATGAACATTAGAAATGATTCATATATCGAACGTTAAATTATGGTTCATGAATATTTACAAAGCGATCCATAAGAAAATAAAATGTTTTATGGTTCAATTTTACATAATCTATGGATCAAATCACCCTTTTTTATGGATCATTCACACAGTTTTATGGATTTTCAGTTTTGTTTTATGGAACATTGACAACTTTTTTATGGATCGTTTTACAATTCTTTATGGATTATTTTAAATATTTTATATGCAAAAGTACATTTTCCCATGTAATGAGTATGCCACAAGAGGACATCTGTAATAAAACCAGAGATTGTTTAGAAATGTCAGATAATGTTAAATCCATAACAAGAAAAAATGATTGAAGATGGGTTTCGGATTTACTCTTCTAAGGTACGATTTGGTTCGATAGGGAGGTAAAGCTTCCATAGCATTGGTCCAAGAACCGTATTTCCATAAAGGAAACTTCTATTATGGAAAGTTACTTAAAACTGCCTTCATTGCCTACAATAAGACAGGCATGACTAACCCACGTGAAATGCCTCGTGCTTGCATTCTTGCAAATAAGGGTATTGACGCGTGTCTCATATCGGAGCAACTCGCGATATCTGTGGTGTTACAGTTACACTGACTGTCGGAAACTTAGATATATATATATATATATATATATATATATATATATATATATATATATATATATATATATATATATATATATATATATATATATATATATATATATATATATATATATATATATATATATATATATATATATATATATATATATATATATATATATATATATATATATATATATATATACAGGGTGTTTGGTTCATGGTTAAGAATCTCTCGGAGGGTGATAGACTGCCACATTTGGAGAAAAAAATTGTTCTACACATACCATCAAATCTCAACCGTTACAGAGTTATTGAACGTTTAGTGTAAAAAACTTATTTGCCTTAAAATACCTCTAACTTTAAAAGTATACTTTGTATTTTAAATGTTTTAGTTCCACTCGAAAGATGAGAAAATTTCACATTGAGTGATGCCCTAACTTGTTTCAGCTAATGAGTTTAAGTAGCCTTTTTAAAGTAATTTATTGAAAATTAAACAGTTTCAAACGCTTTTTCGTTCATTTATTGAAAATCCTAATAGTTAACCTCATCATTTTAATAATTCAGATTGTTAGTATAGATGAGCTGCTTAATTTGTTCATTAACATGATACACTTACCTTTTCTTATTTTCATGATTTTGGGTTATTCAACTTGGATATTTTTATCTCATTTTCACTAGTACCAGCTCTAATTGAAAAATTACGGCACTTATTGTACTTTTTTTCTTTTTATTTGAAAGCCAGGAAAATTTTACAGTGAAAAATGTATTAATACCTTTCAGTTAAGTGAATTTAGTATTCTTTTAAAAGTAAATTAGTTTAAAGTTAGTGGTATTATTAGCATTTTCGTTAATTTTCTTAAAATAGTAAATAATAAACATCACCATTATTATCATGGAAACAATGCATCTCAGCAAGTTCTAGAGTTCTTTCTTTGACTCCATTCAATTATCTCTTTTGGTTTCGACGCAAAATCGTTTTTATCACATCGTTTCATATGCAAAAATAACGATTTCGAAACCACTACATTTGTGGTGAGCTCATGCTGTGTTAACTATTAAATTACAGCAAAATGAAAAGAGATATAGACAAAGTGTCTAATAAAAAGTTATAGAGAACATTAGGGGGCATAAAATGAACAATAGTGACGATAAATTTTGTTGATTAATAAATAGAATAATTAAAAAACTCTCCAAAAAACACAAATTTTGAGTTATTTCGTTAGTAAAAAATCATTTAGTACACTTAACTAAAAGATATTTGTACATACACTGATAGGACATTTTCTCAGCTTTCCAATGAAATCTTGTAAATAACGATATAAAGCATATTTTTTAGATTAGAGTCTTTAAAATACTTGCAAGTCGGGTACAGGAAAAGTATAGTAATGAAGTTACAAAGAAATGAGAAGAGATAGAAATATGACGTTCAAGAACAAATTATGAATCGTCCTAAAACCCAACTTTTGGATAATGGATATTACTATAATCATACTTCATTATTTCGAGAAAATTAGCAAAAACCGCCTCAAAAACACTAACTTTTAACTACTTTACAGCTAAAGGTAATTAAAACTAATTACTTAAAAGATATGAGAACACCATTCAATAGAAAATTTTCTCACCTTTCGAATGGAACTGAAACATTTAAAATATAAAGTATACTTTTAAAGTTAGAGGTATTTTAAGACAAATAAGTTTTTTACACAAAAAGTTCAATAACTCTGTAACGGTTGAGATGTGATGGTATGTGTAGAACAATTTTTTTCTCCAAATATGGCAGTCTATCACCCCCCGAAAGATTCTTAACCATGAACCAAACACCCTGTATATATATATATATATATATATATATATATATATATATATATATATATATATATATATATATATATATATATATATATATATATATATATATATATATATATATATATATATATATATATATATATATATATATATATATATATATATATATATATATATATATATATATATATATATATATATATATCAGCATATCTACCGCATAACGAGTCATCTCCTTCTGATGATTTTAAAAGCGTTGTATCATATTGTAGCAGAAATGCGAAAACTCATCACATCATTTGTGGCAGCTCAGACATCAATCTGAGCGGCTCTGAACTGATGTAGTACATAAGTAGTACAAATTTTCATGTTCTGAATGCATGAATGACCAACTTTTGCCAGGTCTGGGAGGGAGGAGGTGTTAGACATAACGCTTTGCTCTGATAGAATTTCAAACGAGCTAGGAAATTGGCAGGTTCCAAATGAAGCTGAACCGTCTCTATCCGAACATAAATATGGGGCATTCCACAGATTGCCACCATCCCAGGCCCGTCCGACACCCAATTGCCGTTGCCGGCAGGGATGTTGTACGGGTCGGATAGGAGGTCGACATCTGTCCTCGACTCCGAGACCGACCGCCACAACAGCTGTTGGGCTGCTGCACAATGATTAATATTTAGCTGTGTGACGTTCACGGCTTCTTTTTACAATGCGCTGGTGTGTAAAACTTCATACAGCCAAGTCTGAGTGCGAGCGAAGCGCGTGGCAATACGTTTTTCGCGAGCAAGGCGCGATTGAAAAATTCATATCTCCGTAAGTATTTAATTGCCCACTCTCAAATTTTTATGGCATCAATAAAAATGATTTTACTACTTTATACAATAAAAAAAATCATGTCCAGGTTTGAAAAAAACCTATTTGTTTTAAACTTTTCAATATTTTCCATGAAACAAATACGTTGAGTAAGTCTTTTTTTATTCAATTCGTTTATTTGATAAGGCACGTTTGCGTTAGCTTAAAGGCGCCATTTTTGTCTTTGTTTTACATTTTGAATTGCTTAAAACTAGGAGGTTATACATTTACTGTAATTTTGTTTTTATATAATAAAACTAAAGAAATTTTACAGCTAACTTACACATATACAAGAGAGGATAATATAATATTCGTAAGATTAAGGGGGGGGGGGTCATTTTGTGTGTTCTTTGTATGGCAATGCACTTTATGATTTTTAGAAGGGAGATTGTTAGAGAAATTAAATATTAACTAAGCGGAACATTTTACAAGCTTATTAAATAGGAGTGGTTCAATTTTATTAAGATTGGGGGGGATTAATTAGGGCTATTTTTAAGTATTGGTACTGTTGGGCATTTCTTAACGAGATTAAATATTGATCAACTAAAACTAGAGGATAGGGGGCACCTAAATTTTGGGATGATATTCAAGGGGGGGGGGGTGAAGTCCTACATCTGTGTATCAGAGACATGGGAGAGAGGGTGGACAACCCGAGCAAAGTCGAACATCAAAATTACAACAAGTAGAAATCATATTTTGATAATAGCATCAAATTGAAATCTTATTTTGCTATCAGTTTTAGATTTTTTAAATATGACATCAAATTTTGATCCCGTTTTACTATCTTTGTTTCTTAGAAGAATTTTCTATGTTTCTATTTCCTATTCTATTTTAAGTGAATACATATTTTGATATCAAAAAAAAATTCAACATCTCAATGAGCTTTCAATTTACTCTCACTGATAGCAGAATTAGTTTTCTGTTTGATGTCACAGGACAATTTTTCTGCTCTCCATTTTGATCTTTTAACCGTTAAAACGACCAAAACGACAACAACCTGAATAATCATTTGCCGAACATCACAACATCAAGTTTAGTTTTCAATTTGTTGTCAGACTCTGCTCGGGAAGGCTGACAGAGGGGGGGGGGATATAAACTTTCAGTTTCCGGTATCTTGAATCAACGGCCAGGATTACAGATTCGGACGGATTCATCATGTATTCCTTTCGTAAGTCTTAATATACATCATCCGAAAGCTGTGAAAAAGGCGCACATTTAATGTCTCGGGCACTTTTTGGTATCTTCTTTACTTTTGACAGTACGAGCGATTGAAAAACGTAGTTTTTTTTTCAAATGGTAAAATTCAACACAAAAAATCTCGAAAGTCTCGCCCACTATGTTGAAATAAAAAATACGTGGCGAATATTTTCGACTACTAAATCCACAAGCTCGGATCTCTTTTTGGAAAACTTGGCAACTAAATTTTACGGATATTTTTACAACAATTAGTCAACTAGACGACTTAGATGACATCGTGCATACGACCAACCCATTCATAGTAGCATCCTACGAATAAGCTTGTCCACTTCATACTGTTAAAACGACTAGGGGTTGAGGACTGAGCTTGGCGTCAGCGTGATGATTCCAAGTCTTTCAGGTCAGCTCGTAGTGCGTATATGAAATGTCTTAGATCTGCAGAGCGGGCTGGCTGACAAAACCTATGCACTAATGTCTATTGTCTGAACGAGGCTAGCAGGTTAAATAAAATTCTCTCCAAATCGAATGATTTTCAGATGAACTCCTTTAAAACCAGAGATGGTGTTTGTGTGACGGACGAAAAAGATGTTCTTAATTGCCTCTTCGACACACACTTTCCAGAATGTATCGATCCGGAGTTGAACAATGTTCACAGATCTCATTCTGGTGATTCGGACTCGTGGGCGTTAGCACGCACATTGGTTTCCACTGAATCGGTCAAGTGGGCAGTTGACAGCAATGCTCCATACAAATAACCCGGAAAAGATGAAATACTTCCCGTGCTACTGTAAAAGGGATTTGATATTCTTAAACATGTCTTGAAAAAGATTATGCTTTCCAGTCTTGCTACCGGGTATATCCCGAAAGCATGGCGAGAAATAACTGTTAGATTTATTCCCAAAGGGGGCGGCGCTCAAGCTATGAAGAAGCCAAGAGTTTTAGGCCTATCAGCTTAAGTTATTTTCTTCTGAAAGCTTTGGAACGGATAATCGATCATCACACCAGGAACGTTAGTTTAGTTGAATATCCACAGCACAAAATGCAACATGCATATCAGTGTGGGAAATCCACGATCACACTGCTTCACGATGTTGTTTACAACATTGAGAAAGCCTTCTCGCTCAAGCAATCTAGCTTCGGTGTATTCCTAGATATTGAGGGTGCTTTTGACAATGTGTCCTTCCAGTCTATTCTGGAAGCGACGCGCGGTCATAGGATACCTGCATGTATCTCGGGTTGGATAAACGCAATGCTTAGTAACCGCATTCTTTGCTCGTCACTGCGACAGGTTGAGATACGGAAGTTGAGTATTTTCGGTTATCCACAGGGTGGCGCTCTGTCACCTTTGTTATGGATGATGGCTTGTTGAATAAAATCAATGAGCTTGGATTTCCAACCTACGGGTTTGCTGACGATTACCAAATATTAATTGCACGACTTTGCATCGGAACAATCTTTGACTTAATGCAACAGGCATTAAGAGTTGTCGAACAGTGGTGTCGACGAGTTAAATTATCAGTTAACCCAAGCTAAACTTCAATAGTTCTTCTCACGAAGAAGCGAATAACAACTACTGTGTGCAGATCAATTCAAATACGTTGGAGTCATATTGGATTCCAAACTGAATTGGTCTGCTCACATTGAGTTCATAGTCAAGAAAGCGCGCATGGCCTTCGGGCAGTGCAGACGAACTTTTGGAAAGACCTGGGGTCTCAAACCTAAATACATCTATTAGATTTACACGACAATTGTACGTCCAATACTGTCATACGGATGCGTTGTGTGGTGGCAGAGGGGAGAGGTGATGACAGTTCAGTCAAAGCTAAACCATCTGCAAAGAAGGGCGCTCATGGCGTTGACCGGTGTTTTCACCACAACTCCGACTGCTGCTCTTGAGGCACTTCTAAATATCAAACCATTACACATACACCTCAAACAAGAAGCACTATCATGTGCATACAGACTGCAGGTTACTGGGCTTTGGAACAGTAACCATGTTGATCTTGCTACTAGTCATACACGATTGTGGTCACAAATGGATACATGGGGTGAAGTTGCTCCTAGCGATATTATACTCACATGTAGTTTTCCTTACAGGACATTCCATGTGAGGATTCCCTCTCGAGAGGAGTGGTTGTCTGGCTATATGGAAAGACAACAACAAACGCAAGTGGTCAGTTACACTGACGGTTCTCTGATGGAGGGACGTGCTGGTGCTGGTGTCTACTGTCGTGAAATGAGATTGGAACAATCTCACTCACTAGGTAGATACGGTACTGTATTCCAAGCAGAAATCGTTGCGATTATGTGCGGGGTGCAATCGGCCCTTCAACTGAGTTTGTCCGGCAGAGTTATAAACTTCTGCTCCGATAGTCAGGCTGCAATCAAGGCCCTTAGCTCAGACAAATCCCGGTCCAAGCTAGTGATCGCGTGCCGAACCCAAATCGAAGAACTAAGCATTGTCAACACTATCTACCTTGTCTGGGTGCCCGGACATTGCGGTATTACTGGAAATGAATGGGCTGACGAATTGGCCAGGGCAGGTTCAGCGATTGACTTCGTTGGTCCTGAGCCCGCGCTGCCAATTTCGACAAGTTGGATAAGGGAAAAAATACGGTCCTGGGCTTCGTCCGAGCACCACAAATATTGTAGAAATCTTCAAACGTGTCGCCAAACAAAGGCGTTTCTAGAACAACCATGCCCAGTGGTTTCGAAAAATCTCTTACATTTTTCGAAGCTCCATTGCGGCATGCTGACCAGGGCTTTAACCGACCACTGCAAACTCAATTATCACATAGCAACTATTCAGCGCGCTGAGTCTTTTTCATGTGATCTTTGTGAATCCGACCACGGAACCTCATATCATCTGATATGCAACTGTCCAGCGGTAGCGCAATTGCGATTTCGAGCCTTCAGCCGTCCTTATATAGACGAAACCATGTTTGGTCGAATGAAACTCAGAGACATACTAAAGTTTCTTATCCAATGTGGTAAAGAGCTTTAGGCTTATTCGCAGGCAAGTTGAACTACTTGTGAGTTTAACTTACCTGTTGTTTATTTTTGTTTTGTGCTGTTATGTTTCCTACCCTTCCAATTCTACTTCCCCACACCTCCTTGTCCTTTCCTTCCGCTCAGGAAATGATGAAAACACACGACAAGGCACAAATCCCCGACTATGTACGGGGAACGTGCCATTTGAGCCAATATATTCTGATTCCTGATATACCGAGTGATGTCTCGATAGTAAGCACAGAGGTTAACTAGTGCTAATTTGGGTACTAGTTCAGATACATAGTCTAACTGGACACTGAGATGGTGCTAGTTACTGACGAGGAGAATCCGAAACACTAAAACAAAAAAAAACCATACTTTATGTAAGGCATGTGCCCTCATGCACAAAGAAATTGGTCTTGTTCAAAATTTTTCCCACTTGGGAATTTTGCATAATTCCAGGCGTTTGGTACTTATACCAAAAGACAGTTTCGGTTCATATTCCTCGTCGGCAAACAGAACCTCTGTGCTTACTATCGAGACATCACTCGGTATAAGCCAGTTGTTTAGTGTTCACGCAAGACGTGTGACTTTTTGGAATTTAGTGTCTAACTAGTGCTAATTTGGGTACTAGTTCAGATACATAGTCTAACTGGACACCCAGATGGTGCTAGTTACTGACGAGGAAAATCCGAAACACTAAAACAAAACAATTATTATATAAAACATTTTAGTTATGATTCCGAAAACTAGTATTGTTTCAAAGTGTTTCAATACATTTGAAAGCGCAATATGCAAACACTGTTAAAATACGATTTAATTTTTTGAAGCGAATTTTCAAAGCTATCTTTCTCGATTCGATATCATTGCGACTTCGGCCCCTTGGTCGATTCATGATCGAAATCACCACAAAATTTGCTTGTGAGTTCAATATATGGGAGTTGTCAAGTTGTCCCCGGGCTGCTTACGACATTTTGTTACGCGCGTATCTCCACATTGAAGCGGTTCTAAAATATTGATGTTTATACGACCGTGGGAAATAAAAAGGACGTATGCGTTGTTTGAAAAAATATGGTTAATAAAACGTGTACGTTTTTACATTTCTTACAAAAGAAATGTATAGGATTGGCTCAAACTTTGACAACTTTTTCCGAGGCCCGGAGGGCCGAGTCTCATATACCAATCGACTCAGCTCGACAAATTGAGACAATGTCTGTATGTGTGTGTGTATGTGTGTATGTATGTATGTACAAAGTGTCATGTAATTATCTCAGCAATGGCTGAACCGATCTTAATGAAATTAGTTTCAAATGAAAGGCCTAACCTTGCCATTTGACACTATTATTTTTGATTTTCGATATGTTGTTTACTTTCTGAGATATGGGCGATTTTGTTAAAACACAGCAGGTTTTTCGCGAATAATTTTCGAACAATACAGTATTGTGCCACAAACTGCACATAAAAGCTTGTAAAAATACCTTTCTAACAAGCCATAGATTGTCCAAATCCGTGCACGAGCGGCGGAGATATTGAACATTTTGTATTTTTAATCCTCGCTTACCAATTTCCACCAACTAAAAATGAGATTGTTTCATACAAAGTATTGCTGTACTGGTGTTTTAGGGGCAAAACTAAAGCGATTTTGAATATCGGGGTATGAAAACACATCTACGTGATTCAAGGAATTCGATGTTGAGAACATTTTGTGAATTACCTTTATAATAAATTAACTATTTCTCAAAAATCAATAAATAAGTTCACTTCAAAGACAAAATAATGTGTTGATAAAGAAACAGTGAGTTCTAGTATTTATTCCTTGGATTAGGCATTGCGTTCAATTATGAGGTAAATGTTGGATGGTATATCAATACACAGATCAACAAGTAATTCACCTAGTAGTGGGATAAAAGATTTCTAATATAATTATGCTTGTGGCGTCACCGAAAGCAACTGTATGTTTGAAGCCCAAAAATCTAGCGAAAATTTAGCTCTTTTGCAAGATTTAGATTATACTGGTTATGGCGCAAAAATTACTACTTACATTATTTATGATAAGAATGTAAGAATCAATATATCATAATAATATACCTATAAAAATAATGTCACTGCATTAACCATCATTTGTCATTCCTCACACAACCCCCCCCCCTCCCATCTCTCTCTCTCTCTCTTTCTCTCTCTCTCTCTCTGTCTCTCTCTTCTATCGCATCTATCTAGCTATTTCTGTATCCATTTCTAAGTTGTGTGATAAGATCTTTTCCCAATCTGAAATATTTATTAATTGTAATTGCGAAGGTTTGAGAAAGCAAAACTATTTTTTGTCTGCTGCTACATCAACCCAACTTTAATTCAATTGACGTTTGACGATGAAAATTTCCAAAAGAGACATTCCACGTGCGATATTTAAACTATTCGTATCTCTATTGAATTTTTAATGAAATATATGCTCAAAGACTGAAAGCTGAAGCCAGCAGGATTGGACTTGGCATCAACGTTTCGAAGACAAAATACTTGAGAGGAATAGGTTCTAGAGACGACAATGTGAACCACCCGAGTTCGGATTGACGGTGAAGAAATCGAGATGGTCGACGAATTCATGTATTTGGGTTCAATGGTAACCGACAATGATAACAGCAGAGAAATTCAGAGACGGATCTTGGCGGGAAATCGTGCCTACTTTGGACTCCGGAGGACGCTCCGGTCGAACAAAATTCGCCGGCGCACGAAGCTGATTATCTACAAGACGCTGATTAGATCGGTAGTCCTCTACGGCCACGAGACCTGGACTATGCTCGTGGAGGACCAACGCGCCCTTGGAGTTTTCGAACGAAAGGTGTTGCGTACCATCTATGGTGGCGTGCAGATGGAAGACGGAACGTGGCACAGGCGAATAAACCATGAGTTGTATCAGCTGCACATTCGTTATATTGGTAGGAACTTTCATGAAAAATAACGGATCAAAGACCAAAAATATCCATAAATTAGATCCAGGAAAAGAAGTCTCCCAAAGTACCCACTCTCGATGGGGGATGCAACTACAATGTGTCTTCTAACTTATCGTCGTCCATATTTGGATATACTGAGTAGTTTGAACCATTTCTTTTTCACAGTATTGGTCTGTATAGGACTTCTTTATCCATATTTCCTGCACGAGAATTCCGAACGAAACAATACAAACACGGCTTTTATGCAATCGACATAGCCTAGACATTTCACACTATTTACTTCAATGCAAATAAAAACATTGAAATATCTACCTGTCTCATTCACGAATCGCATTCTCCCTCTGTCGTTCTCTGTTCAAGGGGCTTGAAAGCACATGTGACCTTGTCTCACTTTACTATATTCAATTGCGCGTTAAAATACTGGACCAGTAAATTATGTTCTGCACATAAATCTTTTTTCGGGAATATGTGATCAAAAAGTAAACTTCGAATTCGTCAAGTAAAGAAGCATGAAAACAAAAAGAATAAAACCAAAAAAAGATGGAAGCCCTAGAAAGTCCATTGCATATTTATTAGCCTTTTCTCAGAAGATGGGATTTTCAAAAACATTTCATAACTTTCTGATGCAATGGTTTTCAAATTCGTACAATCCGGTTTATTCTTTTTCTTTATTCAAAAATGTTTTTGGCTTCAAATATATGACCATTTCATTTTAATTAATTAATTCATTCCGCATTTATTCATTTTGTCCATCTGCGTTCATTTTACTTATTTTATTCGTTTCATTCTTTGGATTCACTCTGATCAGTTTATTCTTTTTGTGCATTTTACTCATATCATGCATTGTTTTCATTGTATGCATTTTATTAATTTTTTCCAGTTTATTCATTTTGTTCAGTTTCTCCATTTTAATAATTTGACTACTTTTTCAGTTTTAATCATTTCATCCAAATAATTTATTTGATTCAATTTATTTCTTTATATTAATTTATAACCTTTTACTGTTGTTCAATTTTTCATTTTAATAAATGCATTTAATTCTGCTCATTTTCTTCTTTTTATTCATTTTATCACTTCAGCTAATTTTGTATATTAGATTCGTTTGTTTTATTTATGCATTTCATTTATTTTTTACTTTATTCATTTTGTTCATCCATTCTTTTTATTCATTTGATCCATTTCATTAATTTGATTCATTGTATTTACTGTATGAATTAAATCAATTTGATTCATTTAATTAATTTGATTCATGTGATTCATGTAATTCATTTGATTCATTTGATTTATTTGATTGATTTGATTCATTTGATTGATTTGATTCATTTCATTCATTTGATTCATTAGCTTCATTTGATTAATTTGATTCATTTGATTAATTTGATTAATTTGATTCATTTGATTCATTTGATTCATTTGATTCATTTGATTCATTTGATTCATTTGATTCATTTGATTTATCTGATTCATTTTATTCATATCTTTAATTTTATGCATTTCATGTTCAGTCATTCGTTTCATTTCATTCAATTTGTTAGTATGAGTCAATTTATTCTATTAATCTTATAACTATTTCTAAATATAATCTTAATTTTTATTTAATAACTTAATCTAATTTGATTCGTGTATATTATAATTTTGATTTCCATTAATTTGTCTACTCATTTTATGAATTTAAAAACCTATTGTTTCATTTTTTGCTTTACTTTTTTATTTCGGTCGTTTTGTTGATTTCTATAATTTATTCAGTTTATTCGAGATTTTATTCGTGCAAGACTAGAAATTGTTTTCATCCCACCTCTAATTGGGTGCCTACTTCTCGTGAGTTCTGCAAACTAATCCAATAGTGAAATGTGTAAGAAATGTCTCATCTCACTGCTAGGTGGATTAAATCGGTTTTTTATTTAATTAATAATTTGGTAGCCTGCCATTGTTCGCGTGATACGATAGTAAGGTTCGAATAGAGTGGTGTAGTGTAGAAAACTCAGTTTGTTTACTTTTGTCGCTTACGGCCCACCTTTATGGAAGTGACCAATCGGCGGTAATCTCAGTTTGTATATATGCAGCAAATCTTTAGAAAATAAATTTTCCGTGCAGTGCAATAGAAATTATATTCGTTGGCTTTGCGAAAAACTGAGGACCAAGAACTAAGCAGTGAAAATAGTATTCGCTTGCTTGTAGATATTTTGATCAGTAATGCTTGCGTCTCAGAATATTCAGGAAATCTTGTCGGTAAGCCTTATAATGAAGATCTAGTCTTAGCTTCGAAAAAACGGACGCAATATCGAACAGGAAACAAACATTTTCAGCTGTTTAACCAACTCGTGTAGTTTGAAAAAAAGCTATTTTTGGTATGTTGGAGACACAATTTTCATAGACGTTGGTGACGTTTTAGGAACCGAATATCGTCAAATATTCGGCATATCCATGCGATTGCAGTTCGTCGCCCTGCTATCTTGTTCCTTACTCGGGTTAAAGACAGTTGCCAATGTACATGCTAAGTGACGTTCCCTGGACAAGAATGCAACCTGCCTGTTACAGATACATGTACAATCTCCGAAACCGTGATACTGCCATCAGGATTACCATTATCGTGTCGGTTGAATCGAAAGCCGCTCCAACAATCAAACCACTTTCCGCCTGTTGTATGGCTTGGAATGATACGCAATCGTATGTGTTGCGGCTGTACGTGTACTAACTGGTCTTTGATGTTCTCCGGTACATTTCCATTGTACCCTTGTTTCATGAAGCAGCAAGTCCGGAGGTGGTGGTAGCCTGATAGATCACCGATTCCACCAGACTACCACCCCCTCAGGGTCCACTACTTTATGAAATAAAGGTACGATGAAAACCTACCGAGGACTTATCATCCCAAGACACATCAGGTTTGATTCCCGAAACCTCCTCCAATTCAAAATTCTTCGTAATCAGGTCCTTGGATGAAGGCCCTAAAACGTACGTGTTCAACGTATTGTTCGTTTGGAGAGTTCCCTCAATCACGGTGATGGAACAGTCGAACCCGAATGCGGAAGAGGGTTTCTGATTCCCCGATAGCCTTGTTTGGGTTTCGGTACGGACACCGGCCGTTCTCAGTTCCTTCTCGAAAAGTTCCTGAATCCTGATAGCTCGCGGTGAGCGCTTTTTGTAAACGACCGGTTAAAGTTGATGGTTCACATGCGGTTCATCACTTCGTTGATTGCGAATTTAGCCGTTTTCTCCGTCTTTGTCCAGTCCAGTGCAGACGCCTAACAGGAACTCGCTGAATCAAATGATTGAAATGAAATGATAATAAATTAAAAATATATTTTCATATTTAGAAATGAAAAAATAAACAATATATAGAGTATAATGGGGCCAACTAGGTATGGGGATACAATAGGTATCATTTTATTGCAGAGGTTGTTCGTGTTGTGTCAATTAGATACACGGTAGAGAACATTGTTTACAACTATCATTTCGGTGGTTAAATACACGTTTCTTTAACAATTTCTTACGCGGTTTCATAATTTTTCACATTTTTTATCACTTCCTAGTTTTCTTACCTGAATTACGTCAATAAATACCTTTTATTATTTGTGTTATTAATTTTTTTAAATATCTGCAGTATTCATACTCTTGAAATAAAAGAACTGCTGACTTTCTAGGCTTGTACACCGTTTTGTTTAACCTCGAATAAAGTGACCTATCATACCACCAGATGTTAAAAACGTCGAAAAAAGTACCTTCGCCTTAGTAGATTTTGCTTGAAAAATACTTAGCCGAGCATAAAATCATTACTGCCAAAACGTTGCCAGATGTACAACCTTTTCAACGAGTGTTTGTTTGTCTAAATCGGTGCAAAAATACCATCGCAAGAGCCCGTCAAAGAATACTGACATACTTGACCCCACACCACTCTATCATATGTTCGAAAATGAATAAAATAAACAAAACGTTTGCTATGTTATACCTCCAGGCTGTAAACTTATATACGCTGATGATCTCAAACTATTTCTCATTGTGCGGTCAATAGAAGATTGCGTGGCACTACAGCGACACTTAGATGCTCTTTGTAATTGGTGTAGTCGCAACTTGCTGGCTCTTAGCGTGGCCAAATGTTCCATAATATCTTTTACTCGCAGAAAAAACCCAATACTCTGGAGCTACACCATCTCAGGGGAATCGCTAGAGAGAATGACAGTTATCAGAGACCTCGGAGTACTTCTGGACTCACAACTGACATTCAGAAATCATTACTCTCATGTTATAGCACAGGCAAATAGAAATCTCGGCTTCTTTATAAGAATCGCCAAAGAATTCACTGATCCATATAGTTTACGGGCACATATTGTTTACGGGCACGCTATTTCTCACTAGTTCGATCTGTCCTGTAAGCTTCAGCACCCATTTGGTGTCCTTATACGAACATTTGGATCAACCGAATAGAAGCAGTGCAGGCAAGATTCCTCCGTTTTGCTCTTAGAACTCTCCCATGGCGTAGGGTGACCATACGTCCTGGTTTCCCAGGACATGTCCTGGTTTTGCATTGACTGTCCTGGTGTCCTGGGAAGTCGAGGAAAATGCTTCATTTGTCCTGGTTTTTCTACTGTGAGCCTAATATATTTCTATTTATTCAGTCTTCGATTTTCACTATGCTCCAGACTGCAGTAACGACCGACTGCAACCATAACTGCAACGTATACTCATCACCAATCGGAATGCAACAAACAAAACTTTATATAGTCGAATCTCCCAATTGTACCTACCGATGGTTTTTTTAATCTCTCAAGAGTGCCTCGTCAATATCGATGAAACAATTGGATTGAATGACGATTTAAGCGCTTCTTCTCGGCTTAAATCGTCATTCAATCCGGGACCCGAAGAATTCCCTTTTGTACCTCTAAAAAGACACATCGGCATTTTCGTGTTTCTGCTTCTACTTGACTTCTCTTGGTAGTGGCTTTTTTCGCCTTACTGGAAATCCATTCCATAAAAAGAAAAATAGCACCTAATCAGTCGCTCTGCTTGCTAACAGTGCAGTGAATCAAACGGACGTTTCTACCTAAAGTCTGCTGTCTATGTATACCGTGCTAGTATTATAAACAAGCAAAGCAATCGAATGAAAAAAATTCGTCCCAAGACAATACTTTCATCGGTGCGAAATCGATCAAATTTGCAAATGCAGTATAGACTGACGGAAGTCGTCGTTATACAAGCTAACCACACTCGTTACTGATAACGTTTAAAACTTTAGCTATAACGGAAAGCTACGCTATGAAAGACAACATGCAATACGTCATTGAGCATGAAAATGTTAGGACCAAGATACCCGTTTATATTGACAATAATAAGATTGAGATGCGTCTGCACGGTCTACACCTGGGTACTATTAATAAATTTATTACAACCATCATGTCGGAACACGTAGCGGTGGAATCCTTTAAGTTAGAAACCTGGAGAAAATTTAGGTATTTCCAACGGTTTTTGTTTCGTGAGAATGCGAGTGACCTATTCCTTTATATCTGAACTTTCAATTCAAAGCAAAAAGCGTGACCAAATCTCAAATCACGCTGTGCACGTATGAAGGACAGACCCCTGTGTGCTCTACGTTGTTACACCAGAAGACACACTACGAGAAACCATGTACACAAACCTCTAACGAAGCAATATCAACTGCAAGCATACCCATCACACAGCCCTTCATCAACATCAAGTAAATCACAAACCACCGGAGTTGCAGCTCAGGCACCAACGAATACTGGAACAACAGAACGTACGTACAGCGTGAACAATCATTGTGATATGCCTACTAGTTCCCAAACAACTGCCAGCACCACCGATAATAAAAAAATAACCCCACAAGCAACTGAAACCAGGTAATCGTGAAAGTCCATACTACATTAACAGCGAAAATAGCATGAACGAAAACGATAAACCTAGAGAAAGCGGACTAAGTGATCCACAAGCAACAAGAGGCAATAAAATAAATAGATTTTCAACAAGAAATAAGATCTTTATGCAAAGTAACAAATCGCGTATACAAGATCCGATGGATATACAATAAAATTCGATTTCTATTTATTTACACATTGATAATATTAAAACTTCCACGGCTCAGGTAATACATTGAGGAGTGTCGAATAAAATGCGTGTGAAATATCTAATGGACGATTAACATGCCTTCACGCCAGGACGCTGAACAGCGACTAACCGCCGAGTCTAGCATCCTACCCCAGTCAAAAAAATTCATCGCGACGGGCATGAATTGAATTTTGTTTTCTTTCAAGTTCACGCAGGAATGTCATTTTTTTTTTCAAGCTCGGGCTCAAACTGGTATTATTTACACAAAGCTATCCGCCAGTTTTCATATAACAACCGATTAAACGGAGAAATTTTTGGTAACAACGCTAGGTTTTGCAGCTCTCAAATCGAGAGATAATGGTTGTCAATGGAGATTGCCAGGCATAGCGCAGGGAAGCTACTTGGGATCACTGATGTTTCTAATTTACGTCCATGTCGTGTTTTTAGTACTGAAAACTCCTCGCCGGTACTGCACAGACCATCTCAGTATTAAACGTTTGCTTATGGTGGTGTAGCAAGAACTGCCACTGTGGAATTCCGATGAAAGACTTTCTGGCAGAGCTCTTCCTCCCAGACTCCTATAACTTTTTTACAGCCCAAGCTCTGCCTGCCATACCCCAGAACTTTTCAACTGCCGAAAACGTGCGGAAAAGGCAATGTCGATTGAGAGGTATCGGAGAGAAGCAGTAACCCTTCGACTGTCCTGGTTTTTTACTCGTCTGATATGGTAACCCTACCATGGCGTAACCCAGCAGAGCTACCACCGTACATCGAACGCTGTCGTCTGCTCAATATGGAAACCCTAGCAACTGTAGACGTAGGACTATACTACTTAATGTAAAATATTTATTTTCTTAGTACTTAGTGTGTGGGAAAAAGCACCCGGACCGGCGAAGAAAAATTAAATTTTAGACAATATAATCACATCTCATGTATATAACAAGCTTTCTACACACTAAGCCAGCCAAAAGTTGTTCAGTAATTTCTTTTGACGACTTGCACAGTAAAGTGAATTTTTTACTGAGTTGTCAGCAAATTGTTTAATAAATTGCAGTAAAGTTTTCATTTTTTAACGATTTTCAGTAATTTTGCGAATAATTTGCTGAAACTCGCAATATTTTTAACTGAATTTATCAGCACTTCTGCTCTTTTCGGTACATTAACATTGATCGAGCCGTGGATGCTGCAGACGCCGGTATCACAGGCGTTTCTTCCGTCCTTCCAAACGGCACCAGAAACCACTGAAGGAAAAACTCACGCCGGTATCTTGTTGCATGCACCTTGCACCTTGGTAGCCGAACGCATGGATAACCGTCGATCAGTATAACTGCGGCTAATTGAATGCTAGTTCGTTCACTTAAATCCTTTGCTTGCCCGATTTGGCAACAAACTCGCGGTTAATGCAAACTAATTAAAAATCTTCCAGACTAATTGAAACACAGCACATGTTCTGGGAAAGCTTGTGTATTGAAATCTTGCACGTATGATAGAATGACACAGTGTTTGGATGTGATCGCTTTGGGTGTCTATTTGCTACTACTCTGATCGGTACAGATTGGATTAGTTAGGTAGTTTGGTACATTTTCTTCTCTCTTTCGCTATCCTTCACTATCTCCCTTATCATACATATAGGGTGAGTTTAGTGGTTGAAATTACGTGTTCGAAATTTAAGTGTTATACTAGGTATTGTTTTAAAATTTAGTTATAGCAGGTTTAAATTTAGATATATGTTTAGATATTTGATTATGCTAGGTTAGACTTATGATTAGTGTTAACTATTTACAATAAAGAACAAAATATATATACACATTTTCACACTCATTATCAGCGTACTGATCAAACATTATCCAGTAAAATACTGACTGATTGTTCGGCAAAATTGTACCAACATTACCGAACCTCGTCAAAAACTTACAAAACAGGTACAGCAAATCATCTGTCAATTTCAGAGGAAACTGCTGACTGACCAGTGTTTTTTGACGTTTGGATAGAACGGATTGCGGAGAGTTCGGTAACCGAATTGTTTTACTGAATTGATTACCGAACGGTATGCTGTTCAAAACCCCAGCAAAATTTTACTGCACCCAGTAATTCAAATTAAGTGTGTAGTTGCTCTCAAACAGATCCTAAAAGTTCAAACACCCATGGATAACCCCAAGTTTGTAGATGTGTTTCGATGCCACAGGATTGTAAAATGGTTAATATTACGTCATGAAAATTCAATTCTTCCGTTACAATGTTTTTTGCCTGCAAAATGCCCTGTGTGTATGCAAAGGTCATGATTTGTTGGGATATTAGCATTGATCGGAAAATGCTTTCCAACGCAGCGCATTGCATACATACAGGACATTTTGCAGGTCACCAGTAGCTGTTCATTTTACCACCGCCACATGTTCATTTTACCCACTCGCTATAAACATGTCTCATTTTTGGACATGTTTAGAAATCAAGAATTATGTTTGAAAAAATGTGTTTATGACGAAGTATTTTTACCAGATATGTACAAAACATGTCTAACAAGAAACATAAGATGATTGTAATATCTCATTCACTTATTAGTTAGAAAATAATGACTTTGCACGTGTTCATTTTACCGCCAGTTCCCCTACCTACCAGCGCACAATGCAAAATGAGTCAACGCTGATGATAATGATGGGTAGAGCGAAAGAGACAACTAGTACCACCACGACACTATTAGCGCATTTCACCAAAATTCCACGCGGCCTTTCCCGATTGAAAGGAACGGCCGCGCTTAGCCCATCTGTCATAATATCGTGATTTTGCATAGCGAAGGGCTGAATGATAACACATTTTGTTCCAAAAAAACAGCCCTGCGTTATGCAACACTTTGTGCAGGTTGATTATACCAGTTGCAAGTGGGGCCAAGTTCACCAAGTTACGTAAAATTCCTTTTAAATTACCGAATTGATAAAATTGCTTAGATGAGCTAAACTAATTAATCAAATCCTGTTTAAAAAACTGTCCTTGCGTTTAAACCAAAATGGGAAGCTTATTACTACCACTACATTACTTAATTTCAAGCGCAAATAGCAAATACATGTGCTAGTTAAACCAAAAATTTACTGGCAACATTACAGCGGCATTTAGGAAGCAGTTGGAGCGGTCGCCTGTTGGACGACACAGGGTAGCGTCCCTCCACAGCCAGTGTAACGGACTTCTAGCTCAGCTACACTGGCTGTAAAAAACAGCGCAGTGATCTGCTTCGCCAGCCGTTCAACAGGGAACTGAGCGTGTCTGGCCAAGTCCGTTCTTTAAATAGTCCATGATGACGTCATTCATAGAAGCGTTGCGTGCTAGGTACACCAATCCGTCGTGCAGGGCTTGGGAAGCGCTATCTTCTGTGTTTTAATGCGCGATATTTTGACAAGGTTGTATATTATTTAATTTTTTAATGCTATGATATCAAAAATCTTTGGGTTTATCTATTGGAATCTATTCTTAGAAGTATTTCGGGGCGATTTGCGCAAAAAATTTGAAAATTTATCGTGAGATACCTAAATTATATGCGTTTAAAATTGGACCACTTTTCGTTACATACCATTTTTGTAGAATTTGCAGAGTGCACCCCCATATCGAAAACAAAGACGTAGTCCTACGTCAAAAGGCGGAACACATTTAGAGCAGTATTTGTTGGGAAGATATTAACTGGTCAAATAGATGCTCCAGATATTCTCTCACAAATAAATACCAATGTGCCCCCTAGAAATCTCAGATCGCATAACTTCTTAAGACTGGAATTTCAGCGCACAGAGTACGGTCAGAACGAACCCATTAGGGCGATGTGTAATGTTTTTAATAGTGTTTATGACCATTTTGACTTTTCTGTATCTTGTGATGCTTTTGGTTGACTTAGATTTTAAGATTCCATTTTTGTAATATTTGTAATTTTTGTTCTTGCAATACTGTGTACTATGTGATTATGTTTAATTGTAGTGTACAATCATTGTAATCAACTGTGAAAAATTTGAAAAGATGATGGGTTTTTACGCCCATTTGAGGATTGCTTCTGAAGTATATCCTGAAATGGGCTTTACCCATTCTAGAAACATTTCATGTAGACCAACACAGTTCAGATGAAAAATAAGAATAAATAAATAAATAAAACGAATCAAATCCATAGAATGAATAATTTAGCCACAAAAGGTAACCTGAATAGTGGTTGCAGTGGCAAAGTTTCCCCTAACAAAAAAAATAGAAGGAATAAACTGAGTTAATGTGGACAAAGAATGAAATTAAAGTAAAAAATTTAAATAAATTTAATATTTTTACCAACCCTAGTGAGAAATTTTGGTTTTTACCAATTTTTCCTCCTTAGGGTGAAATATAGCATAATTTAAATAAAGTAAATTAATAAAACGAATCATCCGGCGAATTTTTGAGAGAGTTCTGATATGTTTGGTAAAATCCCAATATTTAGGAAATCGCTAATTAATATACAATGCACTTTCTAGTATTTCCATTCCTTTCTGTTTCTACTTTTCGTTTTTGTACCTCTTTTCTTGACAGCGCACAGTGGCTGGAGGCTGGCCAAAACCTCAAAAATTTATTTTTGAAATATTGATATTTTATATTTTTTCTAAATTTCTCATGTATTGAATGATGTATATTCAAAATTTTATGATAATTGGATAAGAACACGACATGAGTTTAAACGTAACAAAGTCTGGACTTTTTAATGAATTTCATTTCCGAATCCACAATTGCTCTGTTCACTTCAAATACATGTTACTCTTTTGATTTTGGTCCGATTTTAGCACAACTAGTTTCATTATGTAGAGGAACGAAAGAACTTGGTTATTGAATAAAACACATTTGAAAAATTTGCTTAGAACTATGACTTTTTAGTTTAAATAAGTTTGAAGTGGTCAGATCAAAAATACTTTTTTTACTAATGTATTCTGTACAAATTTCGGAATCATTTCGGAACGGTCAGATAGTACACATTCTATGGCAAATAACCTCTACTTTTCGAATATCATGGTCTCGTTCTGCGCCTAGGTGCGCAAAGAGGTTTATGGAGATTTTGAAGCTTAGTTGCTGATATGGAGCCGCATGGTGTTTTGTGTAAAATATTTAGACAATCTACAGTAAACACACGTTATACAATGGATTTAAAGTAGTGTTCTTAATTTTTTATGATATTGCTGACATTGGTGAACAGTGACGGAAAATCTATCATGAAAACGGGATCATAGTTATAAGAAAGGTTCAATAACACTCTATGGAAAAATGCATTTAATATTTTGCAACTTTTGACATCAAAAATGAGCTCAGCACCTCAAAATTAGCTTAAATTGTGATTTTCAGCCAAATTAGGTAACATTTGAGGTTTTGTCCGACTTTTGTTTGAAGACCCGCCACTGTGCGGCGTCGTTCAAGATTATCTGGTGTTACTACTTTATTGATAAACAATAATTAGTTATCAGGAAATTAGAACGTTTAATTTGTGTTGGAATTCAAAGCTGTCTTTTTGTTACAGATTTCACAAAAGAAGATTTTTGAGCAGAATAGAATTTTCAGCTCCAATATTTTAACGCGTAATAGGAAATAGTAAACTGAGATAAGGTCACATGTCCTTCCAAGTCCCTTAAAAAAGAGCGACAGAGAGAGAGAATACTATTCATAAATGTGACAGTTAAATATTTCCAAGTATTCATTTGCATTTAATTAAATAGGAAATAGTGTTAGACACTTAAGCTATGTTGGCGATTATGTTTTTGTCGATAGCTTCTAACTCCTGTCGATTACGATGCAGTCTCGTTCTAGTCCCCCTCATCGGTTGCAAAATGTTTCATACAGAATTCTCGTTTCGGAGATATGGATTAATGAGTACTATTCAAGCGAGTACCATGAAATTACTTTACTACTAATTGTACCTGCTATTTTTGGATGTTTGAACGACATTTAATTAGCAAGAGACTGGAAGGTGTGAAATATTTTTCAATATTAAGAACCATAATACTCAAGGGAGAGCAAGGAGTTTAGGGAGAAAGTTTAGAAAAGCACTCTTAGCTTGCTCATATGACCCTAATCCACGCTTTTCTAAACTTTCTTCCTTCAACTCATTGCTCCCCCTCGAGTGCTATGGCTCTTAATATTTAAAAATATTTCACCTCTTCCAGTCCCTTGCTAATTAAATGTTAAAACATAAAAAATGAAAATTGACTCACTCTTAGTCGTTAATAAAAAGGGAAAAAAGTACCTGCTATTGAAACTTCAATTGAAACGTTCTCAGCATAGAGCAAATGGGGACAACTAAAACTTTCGCTATAAATTAGAAGAATCATTATACTTGCATCCCCCATCGAAAGTTCAGCGAGTCTTTGGAAATCTTTTTTACCGGATCATATTTCGCGGTATTTTCGAACTTTGATGCGTTATTTTTCATAGAAGTTCACACCAACACAAAGAATAAGCATTTCTAATAATATCATCACAGAAAAGAAAATCTTGGTTTCGAAATGACACATTTGAACATGTTTCGTTCAAAATTCAATAAGTGATGCGTAAAATTTAAAAAGGGGGGGGGGGGGGGATGTTTGTTATCAAAATTTTCATCTTCAAACATTCATATTATCTAGTAAAAGTCGATTATTGTTCTGAGATACCCCAGGATTACACTCAGTATAAATTGGAGTTGATGTAGATTTCAATTTTTGGCACATGTTTTCCCATAGTGCAACGTTTCGAATGGAAATCCCTACATATTCAAGAGAAAGCAAAATTTGAACATTAATTAGTTATAGTTTTCTCTTAATACATTCCGAAAATGTTGGCAAGAGTACAAATATTTTCTTTGCCGAGAAAGATGTACACTACCGGTCAAAAGATTAAGTTCACTTGTTTTTTTTTTAATTTTTCATGATTGAGTCAGTTTCTCAGTAAACTTTGTCGTGCGTCTTGACTATGTCCTGTTTCTACACGCTACTGGTCAGAGTATAGGAGGGGGTTTGACGCCTTTGGGAGACGCATAGATTATAAACAAACTTATTATGACAGGTTGTATTCTTTCGATGAGTCGTGTACATAATACGCATAACATCTTAGTGCTGCGAGAGCTCACTCCCAAAATTAATTTCCATTTTTGCCTTTCTCAATAGAAAGGTATTGCAATTGCTCTGAAAACCGACTTTTTAACGGAGGCCCGGAGGGCCGAGTGACATATACCATTCGATTCAGTTCGTCGAGTTCAGCAAATGTCTGTGTGTATGTATGTGTGCATGTATGTATGTGTGTGTATGTGCGTATGTGTGTGTGTATGTGACCAAAAATGTCACTCATTTTTCTCAGAGATGGCTGAACCGATTTTGACAAACTTAGTCTCAAATGAAAGGTGCAACGTTCCCATAGGCTGCTATTGAATTTCTAATGGATCCGACTTCCGGTTCCGGAATTACAGGGTGATGAGTACGAACACGCAGAAAATGTCGATTTTAATAAATTCTGCAATGAATGTATAAAGGTGAAAATTTTTCCAAAATATGACCACAACTGCTTCGATTTGTAGTATTAGGTCACTAACATCCATTCAAAGTCTATTTGACCACATTGGCCACCATCATCGGTTCCGGAAGCCCCGGCGGAAGTATCCAAATTCAGAATAACAGTCAAATCGGTTTCTCGGAGATGGCTAGACCGATTCAACTAAACAAATGAAAGGTATTGCGTCCCCGTAAATGGCTATTTAATTTCATCCCGATCCGACTTCCGGTTCCGGAGTTACAGGCTGTGGCGTGCGATCACATAGCAAATTGTGATTCAAACCGATATTCCGATGAAAGCAAAAAAGGTAAAAATTTCGCTAAAATGTCTCTCAAACAACTTAAATTTGCTGTTCTAGGTCACCAACGGCCAAAATTTCGTTCACTACCTTGACCACCATAGACGGTTCCGGAAGTGCCCGGGAAAAGCGGCCATCTTTCAAAATTTACGAACTCACATCAGTTTCCCGGAAATGGTTGGGCCGATTTTCACAAACTTAGTCCCAAATGATAACTATAATATCCCCACAGATGTCTATAAAATTTCGTACGGATCGCTTATATGGGTCCGGAAATATAGACTAAATCATCCGGTCACATATGAAATTCCCATATAAGTCGGAAATCTATTTTTTTTTTTTCAAAGGGGGGACCCCATGAAATTTCAGAAATCGAATTCGCATTTTTGATGCCAAACATCTTTAAAATGCATGAAACGTCGAGATTTTATGTTATCTCGAAAAAAATTTTTTTTATAAAAATCGACTTTTTGGGACTTTTCGCACCTTTTTTGCCTTTCTCATATAGAAAGGTTATGCAATCACTCTGAAAAACGTCAACCTAATCCCGGCCCGGAGGGCCGAGTGTCATATCCCATTCGACTCAGTTCGTCGAGATCGGAAAAAGTCTGTATGTGTGTGTGTGTATGTGTGTGTGTGTATGTATGTGCGTATGTGTCAAATAATGTCACTCATTTTTCTCAGATATGGCTGGACCGATTTGCCCAAACTTAGTCTCAAATGAAAGGTGCAACCTTCCCATCGGCTGCTATTGAATTTTGGATCGATCGGAATTCTGGTTCCGGAATTACGGGTTTCAGAGTGCGGCCACACAGAAATTTCTCATAAAAACTATAGGAAAAATTAAAAATAGAATTTTTATTTTTGATGCTAAATGTATTCAAGGTGCATAAAACATCGAGATTTGATGCAAACACGAAAAAAATTTGACGAAGATTCACTTTTTTGGATTTTGCACATTTTTGCCTTTCTCATATAGAAAGGTTATGCAATCACTCTGAAAAACGTCAACCTAATCCTAATAATTTTTTTTTTTCGACTCGCTTAAGGTTTCTGGATTTTAACAGGGGCGTAGTTGATGGTTTACGGAGAGGGGTTACACTCCCCCTCTACTGTTCACTCCCCTCCTTTAAAAATCTCCTTAAATCACCCCTCAGACCACCACCTCATACCCCTCCCTTTCAACCCCATCATCTTTAAACCACCACTGTATTACAAAGCATACCAATTTAAGCTGGGGAGTTGTTCGTTCATGGGACTTTCGCCCTCCTCACATACCCATCCCCGCATGACAAAATGAGTTAGCAAGCAGATAACATTGATCTAATGCTGATTAGGCTAATGGAGTATGATATTTTTTTGTTTCAAGTGTTTCACCATCGACACGTAGCTCATCAAGTTCGTGGCTGGCATGCCATTGTGTATAAGTGCAAAGTGTACTAAGAATGTAATGGACATTTCCACAATTATGTTGAACATAAAAAGCCTCCGTGCCATAGTTTAGAGAAATGAGAAAGGCACAATTGCACCGCTAGGTGGATTAAAACAGGCTAGGTGGATTAAATACGCACATACATACACACATACACACACATACAGACTTTTTCCGATCTCGACGAACTAAGTCGAATGGGATATGACACTCGGCCCTCCGGGCCGGGATTAGGTTGACGTTTTTCAGAGTGATTGCATAACCTTTCTATATGAGAAAGGCAAAAACCAATACATTAACATTTTTGAATAATACATTAACATTGTAAAGTGAACTCAAACTTTTGATCGGTAGTGTATCATTAAATTTGTTTCCATGAGTAATTCTGTCATATACTAAAATGTAAAAGCTATTTTTAAGAAAACAGTAGACAAAAATTGTTTTGTCTTCTGAAACTTATACAAACACATCGAACACATCAAATTAGCTTCGACATATTTCAGATTAGTAGATGATCGTATGACACATCTTCAAAATGAACAGAGAAATAGCAAGATAGATGTGAGTTGAGCATGCCATGAACATGAAGAGAAAGATAGAGGGAAAGAGAAGAGTGAGGGGAGATGGCGTGTGATGAATGGTAACTGATGGTTAGTGCCGTGACATTATTTTTACTAGATAATATTTTGATTCCTTACAACCTTATTGTAAATAATGGAACTGGTAATTTTTTCGCAACACTAGTCAAATTTTTACTAGAATTTTTATATTAAAAAATAAAGTTGCTCTCGGTGCTAATAATATGAATATTAATTATATGAGAAATCTATCATCTCACTGCTAGACTCCGGCTTTCTTTGTGATCTGTTAATTGATATACCATCCAACATCTACCTCACGGCTGAATGCAATGCTTAATCCAAGGGAAAATAGAACAATCTTGGGCAATTTTTTACGTTGAAATGAACTTACACATTAGGATCCGATGATTGAACCATATAGTTGGATAATATTTTAGTTGTTTTAATGTAGCTTTAAAATGGTTTACAATATCGCCTTGATGTTAAAGGGAAAGCTACAGAAAATTTTATGAGCCTTTTGAAAAAACTATTGCTGTTGATGGAGAAGTGCGAATAACTTATGAAAAGGTCGTAATAAAGGAAAACAATTGTGTTTTTAAAGCTAAATTTAAAATATCTCGAGAGCTACCACATTTCGGAATTTTTTTGTTAGAACCATTTTGATTTTAAATAACATTTGGAATCACATACAAAAAGAAAGCTATATTTTCGACTGCAAATAGTATGAAAGCTTCTTCATGATTCAAATACACTGAAAAAGTTTCTTTTAAGTCTTTAAAACGACCAACATTAGATTGTCGGAAAAAAACCGGCCCGCAGCCCAAAGCACGGTCATCGGAAATCGACCAATGCCACAATCAGCACAATAAAATCTGCTGATGTTACTACCAGCACGCCGGGGCAACCAGCGAAGAAAGTTCGAGAGGATGATGAAACGTCAATACTCTCCGCCAACCAGTACAGTATTCTGAGTGAAAATAATACAGCAGTAAATGTCAGCGATCTCAACGGCTTCAGGCAGGAGCAAGAGGAAGAGTATCCCCAAAACACCGACGCCGTCAAATTACCCCCGCTAATCGTCAAATCGATTCCGCTAGAAAAACTACAGCAGGATCTCCATTCGAAAGGTGTCAAGGCCCAGTTCAAGCTGACCAGAATCGGCATCAAGGTGATGCTGCAAACAAAGGACGAATTTACCAAAACTAAAGCACATCTAAAAGAACAAAACGAGCAGTTTTTCACCAATGACATGCCGTCGGAGTAAGCCATTCAAGGCTGTCGTAAGAGGCCTACCGGTAATGCGCCCAGAAGACATCAAAGCCGAGCTAATGAAACGGTATAAGCTTCAACCGTTGGCAGTGTACATCATTGCTAGGAAGCAGCCTGGTAATCACGTGTACAGAGACTGCCTGTACCTCGTACACTTTCGAAAGGGAACAGTGACACTAGGAGCCTTGAAAGCAATGAAAATCATCGGCAACGTCGTTATTTCGTGGGAACCTTATCGTGGTATCCACAAAGATGTCACGCAGTGTATGAAGTGTCTTCACTTCGGACATGGCACACGCTACTGCCACCTGGCCGCTAGATGCACCTATTGTACAGGTGAACACGAATCATCGAATTGTCCCATCGAAGGGGCTGTAAAATATAAGAGTGCAAACTGTAGAAAACAGCATCGCGCAACAAATCGAGCATGCAAATCACGAGAGGATTATAAACGTATTCGGAAGGAAGCGTCGACGAAAAACCAAGCCAACCATCGCCAAAACAAGGTACCACCGTATACAGCAGCTAATTTTCCTACACTCCCATCGATCGGTATGGGTGAACGGATTGCACGCGAATCAATTCAGTACAGCGGACCTCCACCAGGGTTTCAAAGAACCAGCAACACACCAGTCCCAGTTTGGGGACAATCTTCTACTCAACCGAATCCCAGCCCGGATTGCTCGCAGCCAACCCCCAAATATACTTCTGCGGAACTTCTGCCGATTTTCACCACCATGTGGACCAAACTTCAGTAGTGCGACACACGTGCTGATCAAATACGTGTATTGAGCGAGTTCATCATTCAGTATGGGCACTAACACGCTAAAAATCATGCTGTGGAACGCCCATGCTGTCAAATCCAAGCATCGAATTCATCGAACTGGCGACAAGGGAAGACGTCGATATTTTAATAGTTACTGAAACATTCCTGAAACCTGAGATCAACTTCAGCATACCAGGATACAGCATAACACGACTCGACCGCACACACTCCAGAGGGGGAGGAGTAGCCATTGCGATCAAAAAACCCATACATTTTACCATTCAACCTCACTACCAAACATCGGCTATGGAAGCGTTAGGTGTGGAGATAGGAACGCGCAGTGGCCCACTTCTGATCATCGCCGCCTACTGTCCCCGTCAATGTTATGACGGTAACGGCCTGGCCAGAAAATTCCAAAACGACCTGGTTAGATTGACGAGGCACCAGAAAAAATTTATCGTTGCTTGCGATCTCAATGCCCGGCATGAAATGTGGGGCAACCATCGGCGAAACAAGAATGGATGCATGCTGTTCGATGGAGCGCAGCTCGGATATTTCGTCGTTAACACTCCAGATCAACCAACATACCTGTCTCCAGCTGGCATGCCTTCTACAATTGACATCTTCCTGACGAACCTGCACATACCTAAGCCGAATACCATCAACGAGCTGAGTTCCGATCACTATCCGGTGGTACAGTGCATCGACGAAACCGCCACTCGTGGGCCCAGGCAATATCGGAAAGACTATCACCATGACAACTGTATTGAGTTCCGTCGCAGAGTGGACCGTCGAATCTTCTTCGAGGATCCTATTGATCGTTCTGTGGAGCAGCTACAACATGCCATCCTCGCAGCTGAAGACGAGTGCGTCCGCAAGGTGCCGGTAGTAGGTAAGCTCATTAAACTTGACCCAACCACACAAAGCATTATCCGAACAAGGAACGTCTTTAGAAGACAATTCCAACGAACCGGCGATCTTCAAAAGAAAAATGCTGTACAGTATTTTAATCATCTCATTGCACATCATGTTACACAACTTAAAAACGATAGATTCCATAGTGAAATTGAAAACTTAGACCCATATTCTAAACCGTTCTGGAAAGTGACTAAAATATTAAAGTCAAAACCACAGCAGATTCCCCCTTTAAAATCAGGTACTATGACTCTAGTTACACCAAACGAAAAAGTTAACGCTATAGGCAACCATTTTGTAAACTCCCACAATCACGGTACCTCTATCATCAGCCCGATGGAGGGCGTAGTCAACGATACAATGATCACTTTGGAAAACAATGCTTGCTACGTCCCAGCCAACAAAAAAATCACCATCGCCTGTCGTCGTTGCAAAAATATGAAGGCTCCCGGCTTCGACTCTATTTTCAACCTCGTATTAAAGAAACTGAGCACAGAAGCATATGCACACATCGCTAAAATTTTCAATAGATGTCTCGATCTTTTATACTTCCCCTCGAGCTGGAAGTTGGCTAAAGTTGTTCCGGTGCTAAAACCCACAAGCCCCACAAGCTACCGTCCAATAAGTCTGTTGTCCGCGATCAGCAAACTTTTTGAAAGAATGCTGTTGGATAGAATACTCGACCATGTGACTAGCAACAACATCATCCCCTCCCCCCCCGTTCAGTTTGGATTCAGAGCTGGTCATTCCACCACTCAGCAACTGTATAGGGTAATGAAAATTATCCGCAGAAACAAGGCAGTGTCGAAATCCACAGCGATGGCCCTGTTGGACATCGAGAAGGCCTTAGATAGTGTATAGCACAAAGGTCTGGTTTACAAGCTATACCGGTACAATTTTCCTGTTTACCTAGTCAAAATTATTCAGAGCTACCTGTCAAACCGCTCCTTCAGGATCTCGTTAAACGGTGTTCTTTCCGAAGCGTTTCATATTCCAGCTGGTGTTCCTCAGGAAAGCTTGCTGGGTCCCGTGCTTTATAGCATCTACACGGCGGATATCCCCCAGCTGCCAAATGACTGCTTCCTTTCAGTCTTCGCAGACGATACAGCCATTCTGTGTAAGGGCAGGGTCACGCGTCATATCACCAAGAAACTTCAAGGCTACCTTGACAGCTTCTGCCAATACTTGAACACATGGAAGATCAAGGTAAACTCCAGCAAAACGCAAGTAATACTTTTCCCATATCGACAATCACCAAAGCTCATCCCACCGAACGACTGCAAAATAGTGCTTAATGGAGCGAGCCTCGAATGGTCGGCCGAAGCGGTGTACCTAGGGCTGACTCCAAACTACTGTTCAGAAGCCACATCCAAAAAATACACAACAAATGTTCTCTATTGGTCAAACGTTTATACCCACTAATCAACAGGAGGTCCAAACTAATCATACAGAACAAGCAAGCAATTTACAAACAAATAATTGCACCCGTGATATGCTACGCAATGCCAGTTTGGGTAACCTGTGCCAAGAGTCACAAAAACAAACTTTAAATTCTACAAAATAAATGTTTGAAGATGATCCTGAATCTACCATGGAGAACACGAACAGCAGACGTACATAGATTAGCCAATATAGACACCATAGAAGACCAACTAAGAAAAGCATGTGAAAATTTCACAACCAAATGTTCAAATTCGGAGTATCAAATCATACAAAGTTTAGTAGTTTAGGTTAGTTTTTAAGGCCCTTAATCATTCAACAATCAGTTGTAAACGACCAATTAGGCTATGCAAAAACACAATCAAACGAATATCATCCCACAACAAAAAAACATTTTTTTTGTGTCACTTAAAATGTAAAACTTCACAGAAATGTAAAGAAAATTTACCAATAAAATATTGAATGTTAAAAAAAAATATTTTGCGATCGACTCAGACTAGTTCTTTAATTTAATCTGTACAGAAACCAGACGACCGTTCCAAACATTAAAGTAATGCAAAAATTAGCGGCAGGTTCGCTACTTAGTTTGACTGAATTGACTGATCATATCAAAATTTCAATATGGTCGAAATAATTATTTGTATAAAAAAACTGAGACCATATAAAAAATAACTATTGTTTTTACTCAAGGTACATTTTTATACAGAAATGGTAACACTAGCGACGCATCACTCTTAATTCCTGACACTGCCATGTAAATAGACGTTTCACGTTCCAATTTTTTTCATCCGATAAATTCCATTTCAGACATCCAAAGTGCCCCAGTAATCTAGTCCTTTTATCCCGACCAATTTATAGACAAATCTTCTCACGTATTCTCCATAACCGTACCGTACGGCAGGCAATAGCTCATCTCAATGGCAGTTTCCTGGATGTATCCTCCTCCTCCTCCCTCGGCGGAATAGATTGAATATGCTATCCTTCTTCGTTCGCCGTCGCAAACAAAAATGGGTCTACGAGACCCATCGGAAACCAAAGCCGTCAACTGGAAGAATGTGGAGATGTCTTTACTAGGGTGGTAGCGGAACCTGCTGAATCCACGTCATTTTTTTACGATCTTTTCAAAATATTATTCACATCAGCATGGGGGATAAAAAAAGCACATATCCCCAACTCACATGCGGTACCGCATTACCTAATATGAAACCTGGGAGAGCCACTTTTTAGCGCTCGTTATTTGTCCGTATTATCGATTTAACACACCAAACCGACGCGACGGAGGATTCCTTTGTACGTAAGAAACGACCAATATGGTCGCCGGCACAGACGCCGAACAAACGATGGCGAATCGGTCCCGGTTCAGCACGCTCCCAACGAGGTCATTCGTATGGTAATTTGAGGATTTTATCGCAATTTATAGCCTCCCGATTCCGAAATGGCTGGCCACTGGTCACTTCCAGGAATGTTGATAACAAATAAATTATTTTTCAACCAACGTTTTTGGAATAGGGGGGAGAGCAGTTTGGGCTTTATTTTTCTTGCCACTCTTGCCAAATCCGGTGTGGCCCACCGTAAATCATATCCCGTTGGCATGAGGGCACACCCCGAAGGAATGTTGTAATCAGAAAATCCGCTGCTGATTGCCATTGAGTGACTTTGGGGTTATTTACGAATGGATATTCGATACGTTTGTGGATTGCAGGGGAAGAATCGGAACAGAGATCAGCCCGATGACTTGGAGTGCACTGCTCCGTACTTAAATGGATTCAAATTTCAAAACATGTTGTTCACCGTGGAAATAGATGTTTTCCGGTTCAGGGGAAGGATTTATACTGAACAATAGCTGGGAATGGGAACAGTTGCTGCTGTAGCAGGAACAAACGGGTGATGTTTATGATGGAGGCGTCGCTGACAATTGATGCTATAGTTCATGTATAGACAAAATGACAAAAAATTTATTCACGCTAACTTCGACGCAAATTCCTGGGATGTCTAATTATATCGGACTGAAGTTATCACGGAATTCGTTGAAATCTTAACCCATTCATACTCATGTTGTTTGTGGACAACAACGATTTTAACTGTTATGTGTCCAACAAAAAAAACACCTTTAACAAACTAACGCCCTAGTAATAATTGAGGTTTTAAGGTAGTTTTATAGTCACTCATAAAACTTAGATTGCACTTGTAGCGTGCTAAAAACTTCAATTGTTACTTGGGCGTGGGTACCCGGGTACCCACAAATTAAAATGATCATAACTATGGCTTCCTTTATCCGATTTGGACACATTTAGATTTTTTGGATTCAGAAACTCGACAACATTTTTGATTTATAAAATTGAACCGGATCAATGGATCTGGTACTTGGTAATCCGGATTTTCCGGGGTAATGTTCCAGTACTAGGGTATGATTTGTAAATTTTAATAATGTCTTAGTAATATGAGTATCAAAACTCTTCAAATTGTCTCGGTAGTCTTTTATTTATTGTTACGGGACCCTATGGCAAAGTAAAAAATGGAATCGGAATGGAATGGCCACTCACGGAATGTCCGTTCCGGGGTCAAATCACCAAATGGTTCCAAAACCACGAGATACAGCCTGCTGATGAATTTCCAAGAATTTTGATACCCATATTGCTAGTATTCCATTGAAGTTCACAAATAGTATCCCAGTACTGGAACCTGCTTCCGGAAATCCGAATTCCTGGGAACCAAATGAAGTAAACCGATTCATTTTTACCAAGTCCAAAAGCGTATGAGTTCCTGAATCCAAAACAACCAAAACCAAAATCGGTTGAAAATTACCTTGGTTATTGGCATTTAAGTTTTGTGGGTACCCGGGTACCCACGTCGGCTTGTTACATAGTAAAAAAATTCAGGAGCCCCTCTTAACTCCCCCCCCCCCCCTTACTATATCAACAATATTATTAACCCAAAAGCTTGACGTAGTGAAGTTCTAAGATGTCACAAAGTTTTAATTTCCAGCTAAGGTTAAAACATAGGACCGGGTACCGCGTCGGACGATTAACGGTTAAGCAGTTATAACTTTCAGTTTAGACAAGAATTGCTCCCAAAAACAAGTAAGGCTAATAAATGTGACTATTACCTTTCATTTGAGCAATAACAGTTACAAGTATTAGCTCTAAAACTGAAGTTATTACAATTAGCCTGATTGAGTTCCGATGGAGCAGTGCTGCCAGGTACAGTTTATGTTGACGACGAAAACTGAACTTTTTATATATCTTTCTTGCAATATTATTGAAAACTGATAAAGTCTATCAATTTAGACTGTCTTCGACTACTTTTTCCACGTAATTGGACTATTGTAAAAATTCTAAGAACATTGTATTAAGAATTGGTAGGTAAAACTTCCGCAGCTTCTAGCACTGCGATGGACGCACCTTTCTTAATGGAAAAAAGATTTTTTGCGATTCTTGACCCCACCATTTTCAAGGCAAAATAGTTTCGGACCCCTGTATACACAAAAAAGAAGTTGGGCATGAAAGGGTTAAATATTAATTTTTTTTTTTCGCTTCTTGGTAAATCAATTCAATCCAATGAAAAAAAAATTGCGCTCATTTCCGATATCTTATTACAAAGTAAAACTTGTTTGAATTGCTCTTTATTTTATATTTATGTGCATCATCAAAATTGCTCGAATCTATAAATATTGGCGACATATTCAATTTTTGCACGATTCCCTTTTTATGCTCCATTTTTGTCTGTACCTGATGGAGCTAACAGAATACAATGTTTGGAAATAGCTTTAGCAATTTAATTAAAGACATAAAAAGTACGAAGTGATGATTTTAAACTCACGTACTTTAATGTTTACTATACGCAATATTGATCGATTCAATGAGGTAAGTAATAATTGCAGACTCGTCCTATTATTACTTACTATATCAACTCGGATTTTAATGTTTTGAATCAACTCTGCAGTTTAATGTTTTGAATCAACTCTGCAGTTTCTGCAAAATCTGATGTTTCGCTTAACTTTATCATTATTTTGGTAACTACAAAATAACAAACAAAACTGAATGTTCGGACCAATCTTTAAAGCAAAACTTCTCCCTAAACCGGCGCAATTCCCAAGCAAAGTCTACACATTTGAAAGAATTTCCGCTTGGCCAACAAAAGCTGCTTAGCTATGAGCTTATCCGCTACTGATTTGAGCACAGCATTGTTCAAAAATATCCCCCGACCATCCGGGACATCCGGAATGACCGAACATGACCCAAGCTCGCCAAGAAAAGAATCAACACCCTTTTTACGATTCAGTCCTGCCCTCAGCGCTCTTTGGCATCGTGCGTGTCCATTGGCGCTCGCTTGGTGATGAATAAAATTTCAATAACCCTCATCCGGTCTGCGAAGATGACGCCAGAGGATGGAAGCAACAGCTCGAGACTGCGCTAGCGAGCAATGCCATCAGTGGTGGTGGTTGATTTTGCGAACCCCGACTAATGACGGTTGAGCTAACGCGCCGGGCAAGATACAATAAACCGGAAAGGCGGTCGCGGCAAGAGAATGTATTACTCGTATGCGTGTGCTACGCAAAAAGGGTAAGAATCGCATTGGAAGGAAACATAATTTAGATTTAAGAGTTTGTTTATCGAAGAGTTGTCTCATTACATGCAGCTCGTATGGACCATTTGCAGGGATTAATGGTGCAAAAACGAATTCGCATGGGTAATTTTTTGTTCCAAATAAAGCGTCTGGAGCTGGTACGATAGATATCAGACTATTAAAGTACGATTCATTTACATTAAAGAACGATTCGTTGCTGAATTCTTAGTATTCGTTAACGTGAGTTACAGAGATTTGAAACGATACTTGCACCATTAGGAATAAACGTGCGATGAAGTGTCCAATGAACCACCACAGTCTATTCTCGATTTATTAGTATCATTTGTTTGTGGAATAATGAGATTTACTTTCGCTAAAGTGGCAAAGTGATTGATTGTGTTAAACGCTGTTCGTGGTTGATTGAAATATTACCGCTTATGATAATAAATTCGTTGATATCGGGAGGATCAGTATTTTCAAAATACTTCTGGTGGCTGGAAAGGGATGTAAGTTAAGTTGTACGGCTTCTCTGAAGGATCAGTTCACGTTTCGACAAGCTCCGATATTAGCAACAGTAGTGAGTAGACAGCAAATGTTTTAGCTTTAAGGAAGATTTTGATTGTCAGCTAGCATTAGAACCCGAAAAGGGTATATAAGGAGAATTTGGATAATAAACGATACTCATTATAATTGATCTGACCCGACTCGGCGGATGTACATCCAGTCCGACAATCGACTGTCAAGCCATTGAGTTAAAAAATCATTCAGTGCAATTTCGTGCCTGGAATTTGGCTCGTGATATTTTGCACGTGCATTTTCGTACCTGAAATTGAGCGGATGGCAATAGCAATAAAGGATAGTAGATAGTGGATAGCGGGTAACGGATAGCAATAACGGATAGCGGATAAAGGATGAATAGCGGGTAGCGGATATCGGATTGCGGATAGCGAAAGCGAGAGCGGATCGCGAATAGCGGATAGCGGATAGTGGATAGTGGATAACGAATAGCAATAATGGATAGCGGGTAGCGAGTAGCGGATAGCGGATGGCGGATTGCGGAAAACGGATATTTCTTGCATGAAATTTTGCAAGTGAAATTTCGCACGTGATATTTTGCACGTGCATTTATGTAACGGAAATTTTGCGCGTTAAATTTCGCACGTGCAATTTTGTGCGTAGTATTTCGCAGTGATATTTTGCACGTGCATTTTCGTACCTGAAATATAGCGGATGGCGAAAGCGATAGTGGATAGCGAATAGCGGATAGCATATAGCGGATAGCAGATAGCGGATGGTGGATAGCGGATAGTGGATAGCAGATAGCGGATAGCGTATAGCGGATAGCGCATGGCGGATAGCGGATAACGGATAGTGGATAGTGGATAGTGGATAGCGGGTAGCGGATAGCGGACATCGGATAGTGAATTGCGATAGTGGGTAGTGGATAGCGGGTAGTGGATAGCGGATAGCAGATAGCGGATAGCGGATAGCTGATAGCGGATAGCTGATAGCGGATAGCTGATAGCGGATAGCTGATAGCGGATAGCTGATAGCGGATAGCTGATAGCGGATAGCTGATTTTCCGTGCATTTTCGATCCTGAAAATTTTCACGTGCAGTTTCGCACGTGCATTTTTGAACCTGGAAATCTGCACGGCCATTTTCTTACATGAAATTTTACAAGTGAAATTTCGTACGTGATATTTTGCACGTGTATTTATGTAGCGGATAGCGGGTAGCGGATGGAGGACATCGGTTCCGCTATCCGCTATCCGCTACCCGCTATCCGCTATTCGATGCGCGCTATACGCTATCCGCTATCCGCTATTCACTATTCGCTATCCGCTATCCGCTATCCGCTATCCGCTATCCGCTATGCGCTACGCCCTATCCGCTACGTCCTATCCACTATCAGCTATCCGCTATCTGCTATCCGCTATCAGCTATCCGCTATCAGCTATCCGCTACCCGCTATCCGCTACCCGCTATCCGCTACCCGCTACCCGCTATCCGCCATCCGCTATCCGCTGTCCGCTGTCCGCTATCCGCTATCCACTACCCACTATCCCAATTCACTATCCAATGTCCGCTATCCCCTACCCGCTATCCGCTATCCGCTATCCGCTATCCGCTATCCGCTATCCGCTATCCGCTATCCGCTATCCGCTATCCGCTATCTGCTATCCGCTATCCACTATCCGCTATACGCTATCCGCTACACGCTATCCGCTACCCGCTATCCGCTACCCGCTTTCCGCTATCCACTATCCGCTATACGCTACCCGCTATCCACTACCCACTATCGCAATTCACTATCCGATGTCCGCTATCCGCTATCAAAAATGAAAATTTTCAGGATCAAAAATGCACGTGCGGTATACCGCCATCCGCTACCCGCTATCCGCTATCCGCTATCAGCTATCCGCTATCCGCTATCCGCTATCCGCTATCCACTATCCGATTTCCGCTATCCGCTACATAAATGCACGTGCAAAATATCACGTACGAAATTTCACTTGTAAAATTTCATGTAAGAAACTGCACGTGCAGATTTCCAAGCTCAAAAATGCACGTGCGAAACTGCACGTGAAAATTTTCAGGATCAAAAATGCACGTGCAGTATACCGCTATCCGCCATCCGCTATCCGCAATCCAGCTATCCGCTATCAGCTATCCGCTATCAGCTATCCGCTATCAGCTATCCGCTATCAGCTATCAGCTATCCGCTATCCGCTATCCACTACCCGCTACCCGCTGTCCACTACCCACTACCCACTACCCACTATCGCAATTCACTATCTGATGTCCGCTATCCGCTACCCGCTATCCGCTATTCGATGCCCGCTACACGCAATTCCACTATCCGCTACCGGCTATCCGCTATCCGCTATGCGGTATCCGCTACCCGCTATCCGCTATCCGATGCCCGCTATTCGATGCCCGCTATACGCTATCCGCTATCCGCTACGCCCTATCCGCTATCAGCTCTCCGCTATCAGCTATCCGCTATCAGCTATCCACTATCAGCTATCCGCTATTCACTACCCGCTACCCACTATCGCAATTCACTATCCGATGTCCGCTATCCGCTACCCGCTATCCGCTACCCGGTATCCGCTACCCGCTATCCGCTATCCGCCATCCGCTGTCCGCTATCCGCTATCCGCTGTCCGCTATCCGCTATCCGCTACCCGCTATCCGCTATTCGATGCCCGCTATACACTATTCGATGCCCGCTATACGCTATCCGCAATCCGCTATTCGCTATCCCCAATCCGCTATCCGCTATCCGCTACCCGCTATCCGCTATGCGGTATCCGCTACCCGCTATGCGGTATCCGCTACCCGCTATTCGTTATCCGCTACCTGCTATCCGATATGCGCTATTGGCTACCCGCTATCCACTACCCACTATCCGATGTCCGCTATCCGCTACCCGCTATCCGCTATCCGCTATCCGCTATCCGCTATCAGCTATCCGCTATCCGCTATCCACTACCCACTATCGCAATTCACTATCCGATGTCCGCTATCCACTACTCGCTATCCGCTATCCGCTACCCGCTATTCGCTATTCGCTATTCGCTATTCGCTATCCGCTATTCGCTATTCGATGCCCGCTATACGATATTCGATGCCCGCTATACGCTATTCGATGCCCGCTATACGCTATCCGCTATTCGCTATTCGCTATCCCCAATCCGCTATCCGCTATCCGCTACCCGCTATCCGCTATGCGGTATCCGCTGCCCGCTACCCGCTATCCGCTATCCGCTACCCGCTATTCGTTATCCGCTATCCGCTATGCGCTATATGCTACCCGCTACCCGTTACCCGCTACCCGTTACCCGCTACCCGCTATCCGCTATGCGCTACGCCCTATCCGCTATCCGCCATCCGCTTTTCGATGCCCGCTATACGCTATCCGCTATTAGATGCCCGATATCCGCTATCCACTACAAGCTATCCGCTACCCGCTATCCGCTACCCGCTATCCGCTATCCGCTGTCCGCTGTCCCACTATCCCAATTCACTATCCGATGTCCGCTATCCGCTACCCGCTATCCACTATCCGCTATCCGCTATCCACTACCCACTATCGCAATTCACTATCCGATGTCCGCTATCCACTACCCGCTATCAGCTATCCGCTATCAGCTATCCGCTATCAGCTATCCGCTATCAGCTATCCGCTATCAGCTATCCGCTATCCGCTATCAGCTACCCGCTATCCGCTATTCGATGCCCGCTACACGCAATTCCACTATCCGCTACCGGCTATCCGCTATCCGCTATGCGGTATCCGCTACCCGCTATCCGCTATCCGATGCCCGCTATTCGATGCCCGCTATACGATATACGCTATCCGCTATCCGCTACGCCCTATCCGCTATCAGCTCTCCGCTATCAGCTATCCGCTATCAGCTATCCACTATCAGCTATCCGCTATCCACTACCCGCTACCCACTATCGCAATGCACTATCCGATGTCCGCTATCCGCTATCCGCTATCCGCTATCCGCTATCCGCTATCCGCTATGAGCTATCCGCTACCCGCTATCCGCTATCCTCTTCCGCTATCCGCCATCCGCTATCCGCTGTCCGTTATCCGCTACCCGCTATTCGATGCCCGCTATACGCTATTCGATGCCCGCTATACGCTACCCGCTATCCGCTATGCTGTATCCGCTACCCGCTATGCTGTATCCGCTACCCGCTATTCGTTATCCGCTATCCAATATCCGCTTTCCGCTATGCGCTATATGCCACCCGCTACCCGTTACCCGCTACCCGCTATCCGCTATGCGCTACGCCCTATCCGCTATTCGATGTCCGCTATCCGCTTTTCGCTATTCGCTATTCGCTATTCGCTATTCACTATTCGCTATTCGCTATTCGCTATTCGCTATTCGCTATTCGCTATTCGCTATTCGCTATTCGCTATTCGCTATTCGCTATTCGCTATTCGCTATTCGCTATTCGCTATTCGCTATTCGCTATTCGCTATTCGCTATTCGCTATTCGCTATTCGCTATTCGCTATTCGCTATTCGCTATTCGCTATTCGCTATTCGCTATTCGCTATTCGCTATTCGCTATTCGCTATTCGCTATTCGCTATTCGCTATTCGCTATTCGCTATTCGCTATTCGCTATTCGCTATTCGCTATTCGCTATTCGCTATTCGCTATTCGCTATTCGCTATTCGCTATTCGCTATTCGCTATTCGCTATTCGCTAGTCGCTATCCGCTATCCGCTATCCGCTATCCGCTATCCGCTATCCGCTATCCGCTACCCGTTACCCGCTACCCGCTATCCGCTATGCGCTACCCGCTGTCCACTACCCACTATCGCAATTCACTATCTGATGTCCGCTATCCGCTACCCGCTATCCGCTATTCGATGCCCGCTATACGCTATACGCTATCCGCTGTTCGCTATTCGCTATTCGCTATTCGCTATCCGCTATCCGCTATTAGATGCCCGATATCCGCTATCCGCTATCTGCTATCCGCTATCCACTATCCGCTATACGCTATTCGCTACCCGCTATCCGCTACCTGCTATCCGATATGCACTATCCGATATGCACTATCCGCTACCCGCTATCCACTACCCACTATCGCAATCCACTATCCGATGTCCGCTATCCGCTATCCGCTATCCGCTATCCACTACCCACTATCACAATTCACTATCCGATGTCCGCTATCCACTACTCGCTATCCGCTATCCGCTACCCGCTATTCGCTATTCGCTATCCGCTATCCGCTATTCGATGCCCGCTATACGCTATCCGCTATTCGCTATTCGCTATTCGCTATTCGCTATTCGCTATTCGCTATTCGCTATTCGCTATTCGCTATTCGCTATTCGCTATTCGCTATCCGCTACCCGTTACCCGCTACCCGCTATCCGCTATGCGCTACGCCCTATCCGCTATTCGATGTCCGCTATCCGCTTTTCGCTATTCGCTATTCGCTATTCGCTATTCGCTATTCGCTATTCGCTATTCGCTATTCGCTATTCGCTATTCGCTATTCGCTATTCGCTATTCGCTATTCGCTATTCGCTATTCGCTATTCGCTATTCGCTATTCGCTATTCGCTATTCGCTATTCGCTATTCGCTATTCGCTATTCGCTATTCGCTATTCGCTATTCGCTATTCGCTATTCGCTATTCGCTATTCGCTATTCGCTATTCGCTATTCGCTATTCGCTATTCGCTATTCGCTATTCGCTATTCGCTATTCGCTATTCGCTATTCGCTATTCGCTATTCGCTAGTCGCTATCCGCTATCCGCTATCCGCTATCCGCTATCCGCTATCCGCTATCCGCTACCCGTTACCCGCTACCCGCTATCCGCTATGCGCTACCCGCTGTCCACTACCCACTATCGCAATTCACTATCTGATGTCCGCTATCCGCTACCCGCTATCCGCTATTCGATGCCCGCTATACGCTATACGCTATCCGCTGTTCGCTATTCGCTATTCGCTATTCGCTATCCGCTATCCGCTATTAGATGCCCGATATCCGCTATCCGCTATCTGCTATCCGCTATCCACTATCCGCTATACGCTATTCGCTACCCGCTATCCGCTACCTGCTATCCGATATGCACTATCCGATATGCACTATCCGCTACCCGCTATCCACTACCCACTATCGCAATCCACTATCCGATGTCCGCTATCCGCTATCCGCTATCCGCTATCCACTACCCACTATCACAATTCACTATCCGATGTCCGCTATCCACTACTCGCTATCCGCTATCCGCTACCCGCTATTCGCTATTCGCTATCCGCTATCCGCTATTCGATGCCCGCTATACGCTATCCGCTATTCGCTATTCGCTATTCGCTATTCGCTATTCGCTATTCGCTATTCGCTATTCGCTATTCGCTATTCGCTATTCGCTATTCGCTATCCGCTACCCGTTACCCGCTACCCGCTATCCGCTATGCGCTACGCCCTATCCGCTATTCGATGTCCGCTATCCGCTTTTCGCTATTCGCTATTCGCTATTCGCTATTCGCTATTCGCTATTCGCTATTCGCTATTCGCTATTCGCTATTCGCTATTCGCTATTCGCTATTCGCTATTCGCTATTCGCTATTCGCTATTCGCTATTCGCTATTCGCTATTCGCTATTCGCTATTCGCTATTCGCTATTCGCTATTCGCTATTCGCTATTCGCTATTCGCTATTCGCTATTCGCTATTCGCTATTCGCTATTCGCTATTCGCTATTCGCTATTCGCTATTCGCCATTCGCTATTCGCTATTCGCTATTCGCTATTCGCTATTCGCTATTCGCTATTCGCTAGTCGCTATCCGCTATCCGCTATCCGCTATCCGCTATCCGCTATCCGCTATCCGCTACCCGTTACCCGCTACCCGCTATCCGCTATGCGCTACCCGCTGTCCACTACCCACTATCGCAATTCACTATCTGATGTCCGCTATCCGCTACCCGCTATCCGCTATTCGATGCCCGCTATACGCTATACGCTATCCGCTGTTCGCTATTCGCTATTCGCTATTCGCTATTCGCTATTCGCTATTCGCTATCCGCTATCCGCTATTAGATGCCCGATATCCGCTGTCCGCTATCTGCTATCCGCTATCCACTATCCGTTATACGCTATTCGCTACCCGCTATCCGCTACCTGCTATCCGATATGCGCTATCCGCTACCCGCTATCCACTACCCACTATCGCAATCCACTATCCGATGTCCGCTATCCGCTATCCGCTATCCACTACCCACTATCACAATTCACTATCCGATGTCCGCTATCCACTACTCGCTATCCGCTATCCGCTACCCGCTATTCGCTATTCACTATCCGCTATTCGCTATTCGATGCCCGCTATACGATATTCGATGCCCGCTATACGCTATTCGCTATCCGCTATCCGCTATGCCCGCTATACGCTATCCGCTATTAGATGCCCGATATCCGCTATCCGCTATCTGCTATCCGCTATCCACTATCCGCTATACGCTATACGCTATTCGCTACCCGCTATCCGCTACCTGCTATCCGCTATGCGCTATCCGCTACCCGCTATCCACTACCCACTATCGCAATCCACTATCCGATGTCCGCTAACCGCTAACCGCTACCCGCTATCCGCTATCCGCTATCCGCTATCCGCTATCCGCTATCCACTACCCACTATCGCAATTCACTATCCGATGTCCGCTATCCACTACTCGCTATCCGCTATCCGCTACCCGCTACCCGCTATTCGCTATCCGCTACCCGCTATCCGCTATGCGGTATCCGCTACCCGCTACCCGCTATGCGGTATCCGCTACCCGCTATTCGTTATCCGCTATCCAATATCCGCTATCCAATATCCGCTATCCGCTATGCGCTATATGCTACCCGCTACCCGCTACCCGTTACCCGCTAACCGCTATGCGCTACGCCCTATCCGCTATCCGCCATCCGCTTTTCGATGCCCGCTATAAGCTATCCGCTATTAGATGCCCGATATCCGCTATCCGCTATCTGCTATCCGCTATGCGCTATCCGCTACCCGCTATCCACTACCCACTATCGCAATCCACTATCCGATGTCCGCTAACCGCTAACCGCTACCCGCTATCCGCTATCCGCTATCCGCTATCCGCTATCCGCTATCCGCTATCCACTACCCACTATCGCAATTCACTATCCGATGTCCGCTATCCACTACTCGCTATCCGCTATCCGCTACCCGCTACCCGCTATTCGCTATCCGCTACCCGCTATCCGCTATGCGGTATCCGCTACCCGCTACCCGCTATGCGGTATCCGCTACCCGCTATTCGTTATCCGCTATCCAATATCCGCTATCCAATATCCGCTATCCGCTATGCGCTATATGCTACCCGCTACCCGCTACCCGTTACCCGCTAACCGCTATGCGCTACGCCCTATCCGCTATCCGCCATCCGCTTTTCGATGCCCGCTATACGCTATCCGCTATTAGATGCCCGATATCCGCTATCCGCTATCTGCTATCCGCTATCCACTATCCGCTATACGCTATTCGCTACCTGCTATCCGCTACCTGCTATCCGCTACCCGCTATCCACTACCCACTATCGCAATCCACTATCCGATGTCCGCTATCCGCTATCCGCTATCCGCTATCCGCTATCCACTATCGACTACCCACTATCGCAATTCACTATCCGATGTCCGCTATCCACTACTCGCTATCCGCTACCCGCTATTCGCTATTCGCTATCCGCTATTCGCTGCCCCCTATACGATATTCGATGCCCGCAATACGCTATTCGCTATCCGCTATCCGCTATCCGCCATCCGCTACCCGCTATACGCTATGCGGTATCCGCTACCCGCTATGCGGTATCCGCTACCCGCTATTCGTTATCCGCTATCCAATATCCGCTATCCGCTATGCGCTATTTGCTACTCGCTACCCGTTACCCGCTATCCGCTATGCGCTACGCCCTATCCGCTATCCGCTATTCGATGCCCGCTATACGCTATCCGCTATCCGCTATTCGCTATTCGCTATTCGCTATTCGCTATCCGCTATCCGCTATCCACTACCCACTACCCACTACCCACTACCCACTATCCCAATTCACTATCCGATGCCCGCTATCCGCTATCCGCTACCCGCTACCCGTTACCCGCTATCCGCTATGCGCTACGCCCTATCCGCTATCCGCTATTCGATGCCCGCTATACGCTATCCGCTATGCGCTACCCGCTATTCGCTATTCGCAATTCGCTATTCGCTATTCGCTATTCGCTATTCGCTATTCGCTATTCGCTATTCGCTATCCGCTATCCACTACCCACTACCCACTACCCACTATCCCAATTCACTATCCGATGCCCGCTATCCGCTATCCGCTATCCGCTACCCGTTACCCGCTACCCGCTATCCGCTATCCGCTATGCGCTACGCCCTATCCGCTATCCGCTATGCGCTACGCCCTATCCGCTATTCGCTATGCGCTACGCCCTATCCGCTATCCGCTATGCGCTCGTCCTATCCGCTATCAGCTATCCGCTATCAGCTATCCGCTCTCCGCTATCCGCTATCCGCTACCCGCTATCCACTACCCACTATCGCAATTCACTATCCGATGTCCGCTATCCGCTACCCGCTATCCGCTATCCTCCATCCGATTTCCGCTACATAAATGCACGTGCAAAATATCACGTACGAAATTTCACTTGTAAAATTTCATGTAAGAAAAGTGCAGTTCACGTGGAGATTTCCAGGTTCAAAAATGCACGTGCGAAACTGCACGTGAAAATTTTCAGGATCGAAAATGCACGTGCGGTATACCGCTATCCGCAAACCGCAATCCGCTATCCGCTACCCGCTACCCGCTATCGGCTATTGGCTATCCGCTATCAGCTATCCTCTATCCACTACCCACTATCGCAATTCACTATCCGATGTCCGCTATCCGCTACCCGCTATCCACTACCCACTATCGCAATACACTATCCGATGTCCGCTATCCGCTATCCGCTATGCGGTATCCGCTACCCGCTGCCCGCTATGCGGTATCCGCTACCCGCTATTCGTTATCCGCTATCCAATATCCGCTAACCGCTATGCGCTATTTGCTACCCGCTACCCGTTACCCGCTACCCGCTATCCGCTATGCGCTACGCCCTATCCGCTATCCGCTATCCGCTATCCGCTATTCGATGCCCGCTATACGCTATTCGCTATTCGCTATTCGCTATTCGCTATTCGCGATTCGCTATCCCGCTATTCGCTATCCGCTACCCGCTATCCGCTATGCGGTATCCGCTACCCGCTACCCGCTATGCGGTATCCGCTACCCGCTATTCGTTATCCGCTATCCAATATCCGCTATCCAATATCCGCTATCCGCTATGCGCTATATGCTACCCGCTACCCGCTACCCGTTACCCGCTAACCGCTATGCGCTACGCCCTATCCGCTATCCGCCATCCGCTTTTCGATGCCCGCTATAAGCTATCCGCTATTAGATGCCCGATATCCGCTATCCGCTATCTGCTATCCGCTATGCGCTATCCGCTACCCGCTATCCACTACCCACTATCGCAATCCACTATCCGATGTCCGCTAACCGCTAACCGCTACCCGCTATCCGCTATCCGCTATCCGCTATCCGCTATCCGCTATCCACTACCCACTATCGCAATTCACTATCCGATGTCCGCTATCCACTACTCGCTATCCGCTATCCGCTACCCGCTACCCGCTATTCGCTATCCGCTACCCGCTATCCGCTATGCGGTATCCGCTACCCGCTACCCGCTATGCGGTATCCGCTACCCGCTATTCGTTATCCGCTATCCAATATCCGCTATCCAATATCCGCTATCCGCTATGCGCTATATGCTACCCGCTACCCGCTACCCGTTACCCGCTAACCGCTATGCGCTACGCCCTATCCGCTATCCGCCATCCGCTTTTCGATGCCCGCTATACGCTATCCGCTATTAGATGCCCGATATCCGCTATCCGCTATCTGCTATCCGCTATCCACTATCCGCTATACGCTATTCGCTACCTGCTATCCGCTACCTGCTATCCGCTACCCGCTATCCACTACCCACTATCGCAATCCACTATCCACTATCCGATGTCCGCTATCCGCTATCCGCTATCCGCTATCCGCTATCCACTATCGACTACCCACTATCGCAATTCACTATCCGATGTCCGCTATCCACTACTCGCTATCCGCTACCCGCTATTCGCTATTCGCTATCCGCTATTCGCTGCCCCCTATACGATATTCGATGCCCGCAATACGCTATTCGCTATCCGCTATCCGCTATCCGCCATCCGCTACCCGCTATACGCTATGCGGTATCCGCTACCCGCTATGCGGTATCCGCTACCCGCTATTCGTTATCCGCTATCCAATATCCGCTATCCGCTATGCGCTATTTGCTACTCGCTACCCGTTACCCGCTATCCGCTATGCGCTACGCCCTATCCGCTATCCGCTATTCGATGCCCGCTATACGCTATCCGCTATCCGCTATTCGCTATTCGCTATTCGCTATTCGCTATTCGCTATCCGCTATCCGCTATCCGCTATCCACTACCCACTACCCACTACCCACTACCCACTATCCCAATTCACTATCCGATGCCCGCTATCCGCTATCCGCTACCCGCTACCCGTTACCCGCTATCCGCTATGCGCTACGCCCTATCCGCTATCCGCTATTCGATGCCCGCTATACGCTATCCGCTATGCGCTACCCGCTATTCGCTATTCGCTATTCGCTATTCGCTATTCGCTATTCGCTATTCGCTATTCGCTATTCGCTATTCGCTATTCGCTATCCGCTATCCACTACCCACTACCCACTACCCACTATCCCAATTCACTATCCGATGCCCGCTATCCGCTATCCGCTATCCGCTACCCGTTACCCGCTACCCGCTATCCGCTATCCGCTATGCGCTACGCCCTATCCGCTATCCGCTATGCGCTACGCCCTATCCGCTATTCGCTATGCGCTACGCCCTATCCGCTATCCGCTATGCGCTCGTCCTATCCGCTATCAGCTATCCGCTATCAGCTATCCGCTCTCCGCTATCCGCTATCCGCTACCCGCTATCCACTACCCACTATCGCAATTCACTATCCGATGTCCGCTATCCGCTACCCGCTATCCGCTATCCGCTATCCACTATCCACTACACACTATCGCAATTCACTATCCGATGTCCGCTATCCGCTACCCGCTATCCGCTATCCTCCATCCGATTTCCGCTACATAAATGCACGTGCAAAATATCACGTACGAAATTTCACTTGTAAAATTTCATGTAAGAAAAGTGCAGTTCACGTGGAGATTTCCAGGTTCAAAAATGCACGTGCGAAACTGCACGTGAAAATTTTCAGGATCGAAAATGCACGTGCGGTATACCGCTATCCGCAAACCGCAATCCGCTATCCGCTACCCGCTACCCGCTATCGGCTATTGGCTATCCGCTATCAGCTATCCTCTATCCACTACCCACTATCGCAATTCACTATCCGATGTCCGCTATCCGCTACCCGCTATCCACTACCCACTATCGCAATACACTATCCGATGTCCGCTATCCGCTATCCGCTATGCGGTATCCGCTACCCGCTGCCCGCTATGCGGTATCCGCTACCCGCTATTCGTTATCCGCTATCCAATATCCGCTAACCGCTATGCGCTATTTGCTACCCGCTACCCGTTACCCGCTACCCGCTATCCGCTATGCGCTACGCCCTATCCGCTATCCGCTATCCGCTATCCGCTATTCGATGCCCGCTATACGCTATTCGCTATTCGCTATTCGCGATTCGCTATCCGCTATCCGCTATCCGCTATCCGCTATCTACTACCCGCTACCCGCTGTCCACTACCCACTATCGCAATTCACTATCTGATGTCCGCTATCCGCTACCCGCTACCCGCTATCCGCTATTCGATGCCCGCTATACGCAATTCCACTATCCGCTACCGGCTATCCGCTATCCGCTATCCGCTATGCGGTATCCGCTACCCGCTATTCGAAGCCCGCTATACGCTATCCGCTATCCGCCATTTGCTACCCGCTACCCGTTACCCGCTATCCGCTATGCGCTACGCCCTATCCGCTATCCGCTATTCGAGGCCCGCTATACGTTATCTGCTATCAGCTATCCGCTATTCGCTATCCGCTATCCGCTATCCGCTATCCGCTATCCGCTATCCGCTACCCGCTACCCGCTATCCGCTATGCGGTATCCGCTACCCGCTACCCGCTATTCGCTATCCGCTACCCGCTATTCGTTATCCGCTATCAAATATCCGCTATCCGTTATGCGCTATTTGCTACCCGCTACCCGTTACCCGCTACCCGTTATCCGCTTTTCGCTACCTGCTATCCGCTATCAGCTATCCGCTATCCGCTTTACGCTATACGCTATCCACTACCCACTATCGCAATTCACTATCCGATGTCCGCTATCCACTACCCGCTATCCGCTACCCGCTATTCGCTATTCGCTATCCGCTATCCGCTATCCGCTACCCGCTATCCGCTATTCGATGCCCGCTATCCGCTATTCGATGCCCGCTATACGTTATCCGCTATCCGCTATTCACTATCCGCTATCCGCTACCCGCTATCAGCTATGCGGTATCCGCTACCCGCTACCCGCTATGCGGTATCCGCTACCCGCTATTCGTTATCCGCTATCCAATGCACGTGCGAAACTGCACGTGAAAATTTTCAGGATCGAAAATGCACGTGCGGTATACCGCTATCCGCAAACCGCAATCCGCTATCCGCTACCCGCTACCCGCTATCCGCTATCGGCTATCCGCTATCAGCTATCCTCAATCCACTACCCACTATCGCAATTCACTATCCGATGTCCGCAATCCGCTATCCGCTACCCGCAATCCGCTTTTCGCTACCTGCTATCCGCTATCCGCTATCCGCTATCCGCTGTACGCTACCCGCTATCCACTACTTGTAAAATTTCATGTAAGAAAATGCACGTGCAGCTTTAAAAATGCACGTGCGAAACTGCACGTTAAAATTTTCAGGATCAAAAATGCACGTGCGGTATACCGCTATCCGCCATCCGCTATCCTCTATCCCCTATCCGCTATGCGGTATCCGCTACCCGCTATGCGGTATCCGCTACCCGCTATTCGTTATCCGCTATCCAATATCCGCTATCCGCTATGTGCTATTAGCTACCCGCTACCCGTTACCCGCTATCCGCTTTTCGCTACCTGCTATCCGCTATCAGCTATCCGCTACCCGCTATACGCTATGCGGTATCCGCTACCCGCTATGCGGTATCCGCTACCCGCTATTCGTTATCCGCTATCCAATATCCGCTATCCGCTATGCGCTATTTGCTACCCGCTACCCGCTACCCGTTACCCGCTACCCGCTATCCGCTATGCGCTACGCCCTATCCGCTATCCGCTATTCGATGCCCGCTATACGCTATCCGCTATTCGCTATCCGCTATTCGATGCCCGCTATACGCTATCCGCTATCAGCTATCCGCTACTCGCTATCCGCTACCCGCTATCCGCTATCCGCCATCCGCTATGCGCTATCCACTACCCGCTATTCGTTATCCCAATTCACTATCCGATGCCCGCTATCCGCTATCCGCTACCCGTTACCCGCTATCCGCTATGCGCTACGCCCTATCCGCTATCCGCTATTCGATGCCCGCTATACGCTATCCGCTATGCGCTACCCGCTGTTCGCTATTCGCTATTCGCTATTCGCTATTCGCTATTCGCTATTCGCTATTCGCTATTCGCTATTCGCTATTCGCTATTCGCTATCCGCTATCCGCTATCCGCTATCCACTATCCACTACCCACTATCCCAATTCACTATCCGATGCCCGCTATCCGCTACCCGCTACCCGTTACCCGCTACCCGCTACCCGCTATCCGCTATCCGCTATGCGCTACGCCCTATCCGCTATCCGCTATGCGCTACGCCCTATCCGCTATCCGCTATGCGCTACGCCCTATCCGCTATCAGCTATCCGCTATCAGCTATCCGCTATCAGCTATCCGCTATCCGCTATCCGCTACCCGCTATCCACTACCCACTATCGCAATTCACTATCCGATGTCCGCTATCCGCTACCCGCTATCCGCTATCCACTATCCACTACACACTATCGCAATTCACTATCCGATGTCCGCTATCCGCTACCCGCTATCCGCTACCCGCTATTCGCTATCCGCTATCCGCTATCCGCTATCCGCTATCCGCTATCCGCTATCTGCTATCCTCCATCCGATTTCCGCTACATAAATGCACGTGCAAAATATCACTTGTAAAATTTCATGTAAGAAAAGTGCAGTTCACGTGCAGATTTCCAGGTTCAAAAATGCACGTGCGAAACTGCACGTGAAAATTTTCAGGATCGAAAATGCACGTGCGGTATACCGCTATCCGCAAACCGCAATCCGCTATCCGCTACCCGCTACCCGCTATCCGCTATCCGCTATCGGCTATCCGCTATCAGCTATCCTCTATCCACTACCCACTATCGCAATTCACTATCTGATGTCCGCTATCCGCTACCCGCTACCCGCTATCCGCTATTCGATGCCCGCTATACGCAATTCCACTATCCGCTACCGGCTATCCGCTATCCGCTATGCGGTATCCGCTACCCGCTATTCGAAGCCCGCTATACGCTATCCGCTATCCGCCATTTGCTACCCGCTACCCGCTACCCGCTACCCGCTATCCGCTATGCGCTACGCCCTATCCGCTATCCGCTATTCGAGGCCCGCTATACGCTATCTGCTATCCGCTATCCGCTATCCGCTATCCGCTATTCGCTATTCGCTATCCGCTATCCGCTATCCGCTATCCGCTATCCGCTACCCGCTACCCGCTATCCGCTATGCGGTATCCGCTACCCGCTACCCGCTACCCACTATTCGCTATCCGCTACCCGCTATTCGTTATCCGCTATCAAATATCCGCTATCCGTTATGCGATATTTGCTACCCGCTACCCGCTACCCGTTACCCGCTACCCGCTATCCGCTTTTCGCTACCTGCTATCCGCTATCAGCTATCCGCTATCCGCTATACGCTATCCACTACCCACTATCGCAATTCACTATCCGATGTCCGCTATCCACTACCCGCTATCCGCTACCCGCTATTCGCTATTCGCTATCCGCTATCCGCTATCCGCTACCCGCTACCCGCTATTCGATGCCCGCTATCCGCTATTCGATGCCCGCTATACGTTATCCGCTATCCGCTATTCGCCATCCGCTATCCGCTATCCGCTACCCGCTATCAGCTATGCGGTATCCGCTACCCGCTACCCGCTATGCGGTATCCGCTACCCGCTATTCGTTATCCGCTATCCAATGCACGTGCGAAACTGCACGTGAAAATTTTCAGGATCGAAAATGCACGTGCGGTATACCGCTATCCGCAAACCGCAATCCGCTATCCGCTACCCGCTATCGGATATCCGCTATCAGCTATCCTCTATCCACTACCCACTATCGCAATTCACTATCCGATGTCCGCAATCCGCTATCCGCTACCCGCAATCCGCTTTTCGCTACCTGCTATCCGCTATCCGCTATCCGCTATCCGCTGTACGCTACCCGCTATCCACTACTTGTAAAATTTCATGTAAGAAAATGCACGTGCAGGTTTAAAAATGCACGTGCGAAACTGCACGTTAAAATTTTCAGGATCAAAAATGCACGTGCGGTATACCGCTATACGCCATCCGCTATCCTCTATCCCCTATCCGCTATGCGGTATCCGCTACCCGCTATGCGGTATCCGCTACCCGCTATTCGTTATCCGCTATCCAATATCCGCTATCCGCTATGTGCTATTAGCTACCCGCTACCCGTTCCCGCTATCCGCTTTTCGCTACCTGCTATCCGCTATCAGCTATCCGCTATCCGCTATACGCTATGCGGTATCCGCTACCCGCTATGCGGTATCCGCTACCCGCTATTCGTTATCCGCTATCCGCTATGCGCTATTTGCTACCCGCTACCCGCTACCCGTTACCCGCTACCCGCTATCCGCTATGCGCTACGCCCTATCCGCTATCCGCTATCCGCTATTCGATGCTTGCTATACGCTATCCGCTATTCGCTATCCGCTATTCGATTCAACTCCGCTAGCGAATGACGGATCCCAATAGTAGCATGTCTGTAATAACATACGTACATGGAACTATTGAGATCCAGAGCTACAGGTCCAAAGCCCTGGTAAAGGAGGATGGTTGTGATGATCCGGGCCGAGATCACCACGTAAAGCAAGGTAGGGCATAACCCCAATTCCAAGGCGTGAAGCGACCCGTGCCGAGGGATGAGTGATCGAGGGGGTGAAAAAGATGCTCGATCGTTAACGGAGCCTGTGGGGTACCTGGGCAACCCCCACAGTAAGCGTCCCTTACCACGCTAATGCGGAGCTCTGGCGTGGCGGACATATATTTCTCGCGCTACTCGTGGGAATTTTCATGGAGCAAAATAAAAATAAAAATAAACAGACGGAGGTGCCAAACCCCTTCGCAAGAGGTGGTTTGGCGAGGTCTCCCCCCCGTGGGGAGAGTAGTGGAACGATGAGTGCTGTACTCGAAAGCACCAGTGACCCCCCAGCAGCGGTAGGCAATACCCCTACCAATGCATCGGAGGAGCCAATAGCTGCGATGCGCAAAGTAGCGAAGCAACTCGATGCTATAATCGACTTCGCTAGCGCAAAGCAGAATATAGCCAAGGAGTTGAAGTTGAGCCTTCTGGAGCTCCGGAAAGCTGTTCGTGTCGCAAGACAGGAACAGCAGGCATATGTTGAGAGGGTGGAATGTCGGGAGAGGCCCGACAGAGAAACCCAGACAGTGGCCTCCAATAGGGAGGAAAGAGAGAAGGTTAATAGAGGTTCACAGACAGTGGCCTTTACCTTCTATGGAGCAGCCACGTCGATCGGAGCGGCGACCGAGTTCCCCTCGAAGGGAAAGGGAAAGGGCAATCGCAAGACGGCATCGAATGCGAAGCGCCCTAGGAAGTCGCCAGGAGAGGGTGCCAAAACCGACACCACTCGGCGTGCAACCGTCAAGGTCAAACGCCGCCTGGGTGAGGTAAGCGAGGGCGAGAGCGACCTCGCTGTTGAGAGCGATGGTACCAGCAACCCGGCACGACCGGGGCAGGGGGGCTCAAACCCCTGGACGCTGGTTACCAAGAAAAAGCCGGCACCGAAACCGGAGGTACCGCGGCCTGCGAGGAAGGCCAAGGACAGAGGCGAAGCCTTGTGGTTAAAAACCGACAAGGACAAATACGCCGATGTCCTTAAATCGATGAAAGCGGCCGAAAGCCTCTCGGCCCTTGGGCAGGATGTGCGTAGCGTAAGACGCACCAACACGGGAGAGATGCTCCTGGTGTTGAAGCGAGGCGCACAATCAAGTGCAATATACAAGGCCTTGGCCCAAGAGGTCCTTGGTGAGGGCGCCCAAATCAGGTCGCTAGGTGCGGAAACAACTCTCCAGTGCAAACACTTGGACGAGTTCGCGACCGCAGAAGACGTCGCCGCAGCCGTCAAAGAGCAATGCGGCGTCACAATCGAGCGGGCCTCTGTGCGATTGAGGGACGGACCCTCTGGCACCCAAGTAGCCTACCTCAGGCTACTGAATGCGGATGCCAAAAAGGTAACCGAGAAAGGGAAGCTGAAGATCGGCTGGTCGGCTATTAGTATACCCCAGCCGCCTTCAGTGGACAGGTGCTATCGGTGCCTAGAATCCGGCCATAAAGCTTACGAATGCAAAGGCCTAGACAGGAGTAAGCTATGTCGTCGATGCGGCGAGGAGGGGCATAAAGAGCGGGGGTGCACTAAGGCATATAAGTGCCTTATCTGCACCTCGAAGAAGCAAGCCCATAAACATGCTATGGGCGGACCTTCGTGTCCCTTCGGCGAGTTAAATAAGAAGAAGCCGTGAGAGTCACACAGCTAAATCTTAACCATTGTGCAGCAGCCCAACAGCTGCTGTGGCAGTCGGTCTCGGAGTCGAGGACAGATGTCGCCCTCTTATCAGACCCGTACAGCATCCCTGCCGGCAACGGCAATTGGGTGTCGGACGGGTCTGGAATGGTGGCAATCTGTACAACGGGAAGGTTCCCGGTTCAAGAGGTAATACACCCCTCCGCCGAGGGTGTGGCGATTGCCAAGATCAATGGTGTGTTCTATTGCAGCTGCTACGCCCCACCAAGGTGGCCAATAGAACAGTTCTACCAGATGATCGACAGGCTCTCGTCGGACCTCGTGGGCCGGAAACCGGTAGTAATAGCGGGAGACTTCAACGCTTGGGCAGTGGAGTGGGGCAGCCGCTGTACAAATAGCAGGGGTCAAGCGCTAATGGAAGCGTTTGCGAAACTCGATACTGTGCTAGCTAATGATGGCTCCGCTAGTACATTCCGTAGAAACGGAGTGGAGGCGTGGATTGATTTGACCTTTGCCAGCCCGAGTCTGGCTCCAGGCATGGAATGGAGGGTAGACGAAGGCTACACCCATAGTGATCATTTAGCAATCCGCTTTAAGATCAACTATGGTGTGCAGCATCCGAGGGCGGGAGATCCCTGTCAGGTACGCGGGTGGAAGTCCAATCACTTCGACAGCGAAGCTTTCACCGCGGCCCTGGGACTGGAGGCCAACACCGACAGTCTAAGCGGGGATGCGCTGGTAGCTGTTCTATCACGCGCGTGCGACGCCACTATGCCGAGAAAAACACTGCCAAGAAACGGTAGATGCCCGGTATACTGGTGGAGTGCCGAGATTGCAGCTCTACGGTCAGCCTGTCTCAGAGCTAGACGTAGGATGCAAAGAGCTCGCACCGAGGATGCAAGAGAGAACCGCCGTGAAGTGTTTCGAGCTGCGAAATTAGCCCTTAACAAGGCTATTAAAAGCAGCAAGAGAGCGTGTTTCGACAACCTGTGTGAGAGTGCCAACGCGAATCCGTGGGGTGACGCCTACCGGATTGTGATGGCCAAGACCAAAGGGGGCTCCTCACCCCCAGAACGGTCTCCGGACCGGTTGGCAACGATTATCGAAGTACTCTTCCCGTCTCGAGCCACAAGCCCCTGGCCACCTGCACTACGAGACAGTGCGGGCACGGTCGAAATGGTGGCTCCAGTGACGAACGAAGAACTACTCGCAGTGGCTAAATCCCTAGCAATGAACAAAGCTCCAGGGCCGGATGGAGTCCCGAACAACGCTCTCAAGGCAGCGATCATAGCGAACCCGAACATGTTCAGGCTAGCTATGCAGAGATGCCTTGACGAGTGCCGTTTCCCCGATAGATGGAAAAGGCAGAAACTGGTGCTGTTGCCGAAGCCCGGGAAGCCGCCAGGCGACCCATCGGCGTACAGACCAATCTGTCTGATAGACACGACTGGCAAACTGCTTGAGAGGATCATCCTCAACAGGCTCACCCCGTACGCGGAAGGTACGGACGGTCTGTCAAGCAACCAGTTTGGCTTTCGGAAGGGTAAGTCCACAGTGGACGCTCTCAACTCAGTGATAAATACTGCCGAGATAGCGATCCAACGAAAAAGGCGAGGTATTCGATACTGTGCGTTAGTGACACTTGACGTGAAGAATGCATTCAACAGCGCAAGCTGGGATGCCATCGCGCTCTCGTTACACCGGCTTAGCCTACCGGTGGGTCTGTACCGGATCCTGGAAAGTTACTTCCAAAACCGCGTACTGCTATACGAGACCGATGCCGGTCAGAAAAGGGTTCCGATTACCGCCGGAGTCCCGCAGGGCTCGATCCTAGGCCCGGTGCTATGGAACCTCATGTATGACGGGGTTCTGAGACTGAAGTTCCCTCCTGGGGTCAAGATCGTCGGCTTTGCCGACGACGTAACCTTGGAGGTCTACGGGGAGTCAATTCCTGAGGTAGAACTAACCGCAGAACACGCGATTAGCACGGTGGAGGAATGGATGAGCGCGAGAGGCCTGGAGCTCGCTCATCATAAGACGGAGGTAGTTATCGTCAACAACCGCAAGTCGGCACAACATGCAGTTATCCATGTGGGAGAAGTCGCGATCACTTCACAGCGAAGTCTGAAGTCTCTCGGAGTCATTATAGACGACAAGCTGACCTTCGGCAGCCATGTCGACTATACGTGCAAGAGAGCGTCGACTGCTGTTGCGGCACTATCGAGAATGATGTCCAACAGCTCAAAGGTGTGCGCCAGTAGACGTAGGTTACTGGCAGGCGTTGCCGTATCTATCCTCAGGTACGGCGGCCCGTCATGGTCAAGAGCACTGAGGGTAACCAGTTACCTACAGAAACTGGAGAGCACCTACCGCGTGATGTGCCTCAGAGTGATATCTGCCTACCGCACGGTATCACACGATGCATCCTGCGTGATAGCGAGCATGATGCCAGTCGGGCTGGTCATTCGGGAAGATGAGGAGTGCTTTGAGCTACGTGGAAATAGGGGAGCCCGCGAGCGCACCAGGGTGACCTCGGTCGCCAGATGGCAGCGTGAGTGGGACAACTCCTCGAAAGGTAGGTGGACCCACCGGCTGATACCTAGCATATCGAGCTGGGTGGGAAGACCCCATGGGGAAGTTCACTTCCACCTGACACAATTCCTGTCAGGCCATGGCTGTTTCCGTCAGTACCTCCACAGGTTCGGGCACGCGGAGGTCCCAGTCTGCCCGGACTGCCCAGGTGTAGATGAAACTGCCGAACACATACTGTTCGTATGTCATCGGTTCGACGTCGAAAGAAGAGCAATGCTTGACGTCTGTGGCTGGGACACAACCCCGGATACCCTTATCCAGCGGATGTGTCAAACGGTGGAGAAGTGGAACGCAGTCTCGGCTGCTACCATCCAGATTGCCAGCAGGCTACAGGTAATCTGGCGAACCGAGCAACAGACGGCGGGCACGGCTAACTAGTGATTGGTTAGTTGGAGCGAAAAAGGCCAAGCGCAAAATAAGAGAGTGAATGGTCTGTTCATGCCGAGGTAGGTTGGCGCAGCGAATGGCAACCGCGTAAGGGGTAAACCCAGCCACCCCGAAGCAAGACAGAAGAGTGAGTGTATAGGCGTATAAGTGGACTGCCTCATGCCAAGACGGGAGGGTCGTGGCGTAGTATGTTGGAACTAAGCTATCGATGCCTCATGGCGTGGCAGAGGAGTGAAAGGGTGAGCATCCAAGTCAGTCTCACACTGCATGTTAAGGGTGAGCATAAAAGTCAGCCTCACAGGTTGGTAGCAAGCAAGGAATGAAAAAGGTGAGCACAAAAGTCAGCCTCGCATGGTATGTCAGAAGTGGGGCCTAAGAAAAATGTCCCACATGGGATGCCAGAGGGAGTGACAAAGGTACAATAGAGTGGCACGATTGAGAGTGAATCAGGTGATAGGGTGAGCACCCAAGTCAGCCTCACATGTATGGGTAGGGCGAGCACAAAAGTAAGCCTAGCAAGGAATGAGTAAGGTGAGCACACAAGTCAGCCTCGCATGGAACGTAAAAGGTGAGCACAAAAGTCAGCCTCATGTGGGAGTGTTTGAGAGCGAATCAAAGTGTGATTGAGAGAGCACCCAAGTAAGCCTCATACCGGATGTATGATCGCGCGAGTGAGAGTGAATGAGTACACTTAGTACAGCCATCCCCCCAGAAGTAATACCGAGAGGTAGTTCCTGGGAGGAATGATGGCGGAGCCCAATGGAGTTTAGTCGGTATTAATGGCTGGTCACCATTCGAGTCCGACACGCCCCCAGTGCACCCCGTGTGGTAGATTGGACCCTACCGTTAGCACGTGTACTGGGCTAGGACATAAAGGTCTTCTCCATTGTAAAAAAAAAAAAAAAAAAATACGCTATCCGCTATTCGCTATCCGCTATTCGATGCCCGCTATACGCTATCCGCTATCAGCTATCCGCTACCCGCTATCCGCTACCCGCTATCCGCCATCCGCTATGCGCTATCCACTACCCGCTATTCGTTATCCCAATTCACTATCCGATGCCCGCTATCCGCTATCCGCTACCCGCTACCCGTTACCCGCTATCCGCTATGCGCTACGCCCTATCCGCTATCCGCTATTCGATGCCCGCTATACGCTATCCGCTATGCGCTACCCGCTATTCGCTATTCGCTATTCGCTATTCGCTATTCGCTATTCGCTATTCGCTATTCGCTATTCGCTATTCGCTATTCGCTATTCGCTATTCGCTATTCGCTATTCGCTATTCGCTATTCGCTATTCGCTATTCGCTATTCGCTATTCGCTATTCGCTATTCGCTATTCGCTATTCGCTATTCGCTATCCGCTATCCGCTATCCGCTATCCACTACCCACTATCCCAATTCACTATCCGATGCCCGCTATCCGCTATCCGCTACCCGCTACCCGTTACCCGCTACCCGCTATCCGCTACCCGCTATGCGCTACGCCCTATCCGCTATCCGCTATGCGCTACGCCCTATCCGCTATCCGCTATGCGCTACGCCCTATCCGCTATCAGCTATCCGCTATCAGCTATCCGCTATCCGCTATCAGCTATCGGCTATCCGCTATCCGCTACCCGCTATCCACTACCCACTATCGCAATTCACTATCCGATGTCCGCTATCCGCTACCCGCTATCCGCTATCCACTATCCACTACACACTATCGCAATTCACTATCCGATGTCCGCTACCCGCTACCCGCTATCCGCTACCCGCTATCCGCTATCCGCTATCCGCTATCCGCTATCCGCTATCCGCTATCCGCTATCCGCTATCCGCTATCCGCTATCCTCAATCCGATTTCCGCTACATAAATGCACGTGCAAAATATCACGTACGAAATTTCACTTGTAAAATTTCATGTAAGAAAAGTGCAGTTCACGTGCAGATTTCCAGGTTCAAAAATGCACGTGCGAAACTGCACGTGAAAATTTTCAGGATCGAAAATGCACGTGCGGTATACCGCTATCCGCAAACCGCAATCCGCTATCCGCTATCCACTACCCACTACCCACTATCGCAATTCACTATCTGATGTCCGCTATCCGCTACCCGCTATCCGCTATTCGATGCCCGCTATACGCAATTCCACTATCCGCTACCGGCTATCCGCTACCCGCTATGCGGTATCCGCTACCCGCTATCCGCTATTCGATGCCCGCTATTCGATGCCCGCTATACGATATACGCTATCCGCTATCCGCTACGCCCTATCCGCTATCAGCTATCCGCTATCCGCTATCCGCTACCCGCTATCCGCTACCCGCTATCCGCTACCCGCTATCCGCTATCCGCTATCCGCTATTCACTACCCACTATCGCAATTCACTATCCGATGTCCGCTATCAGCTACCCGCTATTCGCTATTCGCTATCCGCCATCCGGTATCCGCTATCCGCTACCCGCTATCCGCTATTCGATGCCCGCTATACGCTATCCACTACCCGCTATTCGTTATCCGCTATCCAATATCCGCTAACCGCTATGCGCTATTTGCTACCCGCTACCCGTTACCCGCTATCCGCTATGCGCTACGCCCTATCCGCTATCCGCTATCCGCTATTCAATGCCCGCTATATGCTATTCGCGATTCGCTATCCGCTATGCGCTATCCGCTATCAGCTATCCGCTATCCGCTATCCGCTATCTACTACCCGCTACCCGCTGTCCACTACCCACTATCGCAATTCACTATCTGATGTCCGCTATCCGCTACCCGCTACCCGCTATTCGATGCCCGCTATACGCAATTCCACTATCCGCTACCGGCTATCCGCTATCCGCTATGCGGTATCCGCTACCCGCTATTCGATGCCCGCTATACGCTATCCGCTATCCGCCATTTGCTACCCGCTACCCGTTACCCGCTATCCGCTATGCGCTACGCCCTATCCGCTATCCGCTATTCGAGGCCCGCTATACGCTATCCGCTATCCGCTATCCGCTATCCGCTATCCGCTATCCGCTATCCGCTACCCGCTACCCGCTATCCGCTATGCGGTATCCGCTACCCGCTACCCGCTATTCGCTAACCGCTACCCGCTATTCGTTATCCGCTATCCAATATCCGCTATCCGTTATGCGCTATTTGCTACCCGCTACCCGCTACCCGTTACCCGCTACCCGCTATCCGCTTTTCGCTACCTGCTATCCGCTATCAGCTATCCGCTATCCGCTATCCGCTATACGCTATCCACTACCCACTATCGCAATTCACTATCCGATGTCCGCTATCCACTACCCGCTATCCGCTATTCGATGCCCGCTATCCGCTATTCGATGCCCGCTATACGTTATCCGCTATCCGCTATTCGCTATCCGCTATCCGCTACCCGCTATCAGCTATGCGGTATCCGCTACCCGCTATGCGGTATCCGCTACCCGCTATTCGTTATCCGCTATCCAATGCACGTGCGAAACTGCACGTGAAAATTTTCAGGATCGAAAATGCACGTGCGGTATACCGCTATCCGCAAACCGCAAACCGCTATCCGCTACCCGCTACCCGCTATCCGCTATCGGCTATCCGCTATCCGCTATCAGCTATCCTCTATCCACTACCCACTATCGCAATTCACTATCCGATGTCCGCAATCCGCTATCCGCTACCCGCTATCCGCTACCCGCTATCCGCTACCCGCAATCCGCTTTTCGCTACCTGCTATCCGCTATCAGCTATCCGCTATCCGCTATCCGCTATACGCTACCCGCTATCCACTACTTGTAAAATTTCATGTAAGAAAATGCACGTGCAGATTTCCAGGTTTAAAAATGCACGTGCGAAACTGCACGTTAAAATTTTCAGGATCAAAAATGCACGTGCGGTATACCGCTATCCGCCATCCGCTATCCTCTATCCCCTATCCGCTATGCGGTATCCGCTACCCGCTATGCGGTATCCGCTACCCGCTATTCGTTATCCGTTATCCAATATCCGCTATCCGCTATGTGCTATTAGCTACCCGCTACCCGTTACCCGCTACCCGCTATCCGCTTTTCGCTACCTGCTATCCGCTATCCGCTATCCGCGATACGCCACCCGCTATCCACTACTTGTAAAATTTCATGTAAGAAAATGCACGTGCAGATTTCCAGGTTTAAAAGTGCACGTGCGAAACTGCACGTTAAAATTTTCAGGATCAAAAATGCACGTGCGGTATACCGCTATCCGCCATCCGCTATCCTCTATCCGCTATCCGCTACCCGCTAGCTATTCGCTATCCGCTATCCGCTACCCGCTATCCGCTATTCGATGCCCGCTATACGCAATTCGCTATTCGCTATCCGCTATCCGCTATCCGCTATCCGCTATCCGCTATCCGCTATCCGCTATCCGCTATCCGCTATCCGCTATCCGCTATCCGCTACCCGCTATCCGCTATCCGCTATCCGCTATCCGCTATCCGCTATCCGCTATCCGCTATCCGCTATCCGCTACCCGCTATGCGGTATCCGCTACCCGCTACTCGCTATGCGGTATCCGCTACCAGCTATTTGTTATCCGCTATCCAATATCCGCTATCCGCTATGCGCTATTTGCTACCCGCTACCCGCTACCCGTTACCCGCTACCCGCTATCCGCTATTCGATGCCCGCTATACGCAATTCGCTATTCGCTATCCGCTATCCGCTATCCGCTATCCGCTATCCGCTATCCGCTATCCGCTATCCGCTATCCGCTATCCGCTATCCGCTACCCGCTATGCGGTATCCGCTACCCGCTACCCGCTATGCGGTATCCGCTACCAGCTATTTGTTATCCGCTATCCAATATCAGCTATCCGCTATTCGATGCCCGCTATACGCTATCCGCTATCCGCTATGCGCTATTCGCTATTCACTATTCGCTATTCGCTATTCGCTATTCGCTATTCGCTATCCGCTATTCGCTATTCGCTATTCGATATTCGCTATTCGCTATTCGCTATTCGCTATTCGCTATTCGCTATTCGCTATTCGCTATTCGCTATTCGCTATTCGCTATTCGCTATTCGCTATTCGCTATTCGCTATTCGCTATTCGCTATTCGCTATTCGCTATTCGCTATTCGCTATTCGCTATTCGCTATTCGCTATTCGCTATTCGCTATTCGCTATCCGCTATCCGCTATTAGATGCCCGCTATACGCTATTCGATGCCCGCTACACGCTATCCGCTATCAGCTATCCGCTATCCGTTATCCTCTATCCGCTATCCGCTATCCGCTATCCGCCATCCGCTATCCGCTGTCCGCCATCCGCTGTCCGCTATCCGCTATCCACTACCCACTACCCACTATCCCAATTCACTATCCGATGCCCGCTATCCGCTATCCGCTACCCGCTACCCGTTACCCGCCACCCGCTATCAGCGATCCGCTATGCGCTATCCGCTATCCGCTATCCACTACACACTATCGCAATTCACTATCCGATGTCCGCTATCCGCTACCCGCCACCCGCTATTCGCTATCCGCTATTCGCTATCCGCTATCCTCCATCCGATTTCCGCTACATAAATGCACGTGCAAAATATCACGTACGAAATTTCACTTGTAAAATTTCATGTAAGAAAAGTGCAGTTCACGTGCAGATTTCCAGGTTCAAAAATGCACGTGCGAAACTGCACGTGAAAATTTTCAGGATCAAAAATGCATGTGCGGTATACCGCTATCCGCTATCCGCTATACGTTATCCGCTATCCGCTATCCGTTATCCGTTATCCGTTATCCGTTATCCGTTATCCGTTATCCGTTATCCGTTATCCGTTATCCGTTATCCGCTATCCGCTACACGCTATCCGCTACCAGCTATCCGCTATCTGCTACCCGCTATCCGCTACCCGCTACCCGCCACCCGCTACCCGCTACCCTCTACCCGTTACCCGCTACCCGTTACCCGCTATCCGCTACCGCTATCCGCTATGCGCTATTCGCTATTCGCTATTCGCTATTCGCTATTCGCTATTCGCTATTCGCTATCCGCTATTCGCTATTCGCTATTCGCTATTCGCTATTCGCTATTCGCTATTCGCTATTCGCTATTCGCTATTCGCTATTCGCTATTCGCTATTCGCTATTCGCTATTCGCTATTCGCTATTCGCTATTCGCTATTCGCTATTCGCTATTCGCTATTCGCTATTCGCTATTCGCTATTCGCTATCCGCTATCCGCTATCCGCTATTAGATGCCCGCTATACGCTATTCGATGCCCGCTACACGCTATCCGCTATCAGCTATCCGCTATCCGCTATCCTCCATCCGCTATCCGCTATCCGCTATCCGCTATCCGCTATCCGCTATCCGCCATCCGCTATCCGCTGTCCGCCATCCGCTATCCGCTGTCCGCTATCCGCTATCCACTACCCACTACCCACTATCCCAATTCACTATCCGATGCCCGCTATCCGCTATCCGCTATCCGCTACCCGCTACCCGTTACCCGCTACCCGCTATCCGCTATCCGCTATGCGCTACGCCCTATCCGCTACGCCCTATCCGCTATCAGCTATCCGCTATCAGCTATCCGCTATCCGCTATCAGCTATCCGCTATGCGCTATCCGCTATCCACTACACACTATCGCAATTCACTATCCGATGTCCGCTATCCGCTACCCGCTATTCGCTATCCGCTATCCGCTATCCGCTATCCTCCATCCGATTTCCGCTACATAAATGCACGTGCAAAATATCACGTACGAAATTTCACTTGTAAAATTTCATGTAAGAAAAGTGCAGTTCACGTGCAGATTTCCAGGTTCAAAAATGCACGTGCGAAACTGCACGTGAAAATTTTCAGGATCAAAAATGCACGTGCGGTATACCGCTATCCGCAAACCGCAATCCGCTATCCGCTATACGTTATCCGCTATCCGCTATCCGTTATCCGTTATCCGTTATCCGCTATCCGCTATCCGCTACACGCTATCCGCTACCAGCTATCCGCTATCTGCTACCCGCTATCCGCTATCCGCTATCCGCTACCCGCTACCCGCTACCCTCTACCCGTTACCCGCTACCCGTTACCCGCTACCCGCTATCCGCTACCGCTATCCGCTATCCGCTATCCGCTATCCGCTATCCGCTACCCGCTATTCGCTATTCGCTATTCGCTATCCGCTACCCGCTATCCGCTATTCGATGCCCGCTATCCGCTATTCGATGCCCGCTATACGCAATTTGCTATTCGCTATCCGCTATCCGCTATCCGCTATGCGCTATGCGGTATCCGCTACCCGCTACCCGCTATGCGGTATCCGCTACCCGCTATTCGTTATCCGCTATCCAATATCCGCTATCCGCTATGCGCTATTTGCTACCCGCTACGCGTTACCCGCTACCCGCTATCCGCTATGCGCTACGCCCTATCCGCTATCCGCTATTCGATGCCCGCTATACGCTATCCGCTATCCGCTATGCGCTATTCGCTATTCGCGATTCGCTATTCGCTATTCGCTATTCGCTATTCGCTATTCGCTATTCGCTATTCGCTATTCGCTATTCGCTATTCGCTATTCGCTATTCGCTATTCGCTATTCGCTAATCGCTATTCGCTATTCGCTATTCGCTATTCGCTATCCGCTATCCGCTATTAGATGCCCGCTGTACGCTATTCGGTGCCCGCTACACGCTATCCGCTATCCGCTATCAGCTATCCGCTATCCGCTATCCGCTATCCGTTATCCTCTATCCGCTATCCGCTATCCGCTATCCGCTATCCGCCATCCGCTATCCGCTATCCGCTATCCACTACCCACTACCCACTATCCCAATTCACTATCCGATGCCCGCTATCCGCTATCCGCTACCCGGTACCCGTTACCCGCTATCAGCTATCCGCTATCCGCTATCAGCTATCCGCTATGCGCTATCCGCTATCCACTACACACTATCGCAATTCACTATCCGATGTCCGCTATCCGCTACCCGCCACCCGCTATTCGCTATCCGCTATCCGCTATCCTCCATCCGATTTCCGCTACATAAATGCACGTGCAAAATATCACGTACGAAATTTCACTTGTAAAATTTCATGTAAGAAAAGTGCAGTTCACGTGCAGATTTCCAGGTTCAAAAATGCACGTGCGAAACTGCACGTGAAAATTTTCAGGATCAAAAATGCACGTGCGGTATACCGCTATCCGCAAACCGCAATCCGCTATCCGCTATACGTTATCCGCTATCCGCTATCCGCTATCCGTTATCCGTTATCCGCTATCCGCTATCCGCTACACGCTATCCGCTACCAGCTATCCGCTATCTGCTACCCGCTATCCGCTATCCGCTATCCGCTACCCGCTACCCGCTACCCTCTACCCGTTACCCGCTACCCGCTATCCGCTACCGCTATCCGCTATCCGCTATCCGCTATCCGCTATCCGCTATCCGCTACCCGCTATTCGCTATCCGCTATCCGCTACCCGCTATCCGCTATTCGATGCCCGCTATTCGATGCCCGCTATACGCAATTTGCTATTCGCTATCCACTATCCGCTATCCGCTATCCGCTATCCGCTACCCGCTATGCGGTATCCGCTACCCGCTACCCGCTATGCGGTATCCGCTACCCGCTATTCGTTATCCGCTATCCAATATCCGCTATCCGCTATGCGCTATTTGCTACCCGCTACCCGTTACCCGCTACCCGCTATCCGCTATGCGCTACGCCCTATCCGCTATCCGCTATTCGATGCCCGCTATACGCTATCCGCTATCCGCTATGCGCTATTCGCTATTCGCTATTCGCTATTCGCTATTCGCTATTCGCTATTCGCTATTCGCTATTCGCTATTCGCTATTCGCTATTCGCTATTCGCTATTCGCTATTCGCTATTCGCTATTCGCTATTCGCTATTCGCTATTCGCTATTCGCTATTCGCTATTCGCTATCCGCTATTAGATGCCCGCTGTACGCTATTCGATGCCCGCTACACGCTATCCGCTATCCGCTATCAGCTATCCGCTATCCGCTATCCGCTATCCGCTATCCGTTATCCTCTATCCGCTATCCGCTATCCGCTATCCGCTATCCGCTATCCGCCATCCGCTATCCGCTATCCGCTATCCGCTATCCACTACCCACTACCCACTATCCCAATTCACTATCCGATGCCCGCTATCCGCTATCTGCTACCCGCTACCCGTTACCCGCTACCCGCTACCCGCTATCCGCTATGCGCTACGTCCTATCCGCTATCCGCTATGCGCTACGCCCTATCCGCTACGCCCTATCCGCTATCAGCTATCCGCTATCAGCTATCCGCTATCCGCTATCAGCTATCCGCTATCCGCTATCCGCTATCCACTACACACTATCGCAATTCACTATCCGATGTCCGCTATCCGCTACCCGCTATCCGCTATCCGCCACCCGCTATTCGCTATCCGCTATCCTCCATCCGATTTCCGCTACATAAATGCACGTGCAAAATATCACGTACGAAATTTCACTTGTAAAATTTCATGTAAGAAAAGTGCAGTTCACGTGCAGATTTCCAGGTTCAAAAATGCACGTGCGAAACTGCACGTGAAAATTTTCAGGATCGAAAATGCACGTGCGGTATACCGCTATCCGCAAACCGCAATACGCTATCCGCTATCCGTTATCCGCTATCCGTTATCCGTTATCCGTTATCCGCTATCCGCTATCCGCTACACGCTATCCGCTACCAGCTATCCGCTATCTGCTACCCGCTATCCGCTATCCGCTACCCGCTACCCGCTACCCGTTACCCGCTACCCGTTACCCGCTATCCGCTACGGCTATCCGCTATCCGCTATCGGCTATCCGCTATCAGCTATCCGCTATCAGCTATCCGTATCCGCTATCAGCTATCCGCTACCCGCTACCCGCTATCCACTACCTACTATCCGCTATCCGCTATTTGCTATCCGCTATCCACTACCAACTATCCGCATCCACTATCCGATATCCGCTAGCCGCTATGCACTACCCACTATCGCAATTCACTATCCGATGTCCGCTACCCGCTATCCACTACCCACTATCGCAATTCACTATCCGATGTCCGCTACCCGCTATCCACTACCCACTATCGCAATTCACTATCCGATGTCCGCTGTCCGCTACCCGCTACCCGCTATCCACTACCCGCTATCCGCAACTCGCTATCTGCTATCCGCTATCCGCTATCCGCTATCCGTTATCCGTTATCCGTTATCCGCTATCCGCTATCCGCTACACGCTATCCGCTACCAGCTATCCGCTATCTGCTACCCGCTATCCGCTATCCGCTACCCGCTACCCGCTACCCGTTACCCGCTATCCGCTACCGCTATCCGCTATCCGCTATCGGCTATCCGCTATCAGCTATCCGCTATCAGCTATCCGTATCCGCTATCAGCTATCCGCTACCCGCTACCCGCTATCCACTACCTACTATCCGCTATCCGCTATTTGCTATCCGCTATCCACTACCAACTATCCGCATCCACTATCCGATATCCGCTAGCCGCTATGCACTACCCACTATCGCAATTCACTATCCGATGTCCGCTACCCGCTATCCACTACCCACTATCGCAATTCACTATCCGATGTCCGCTACCCGCTATCCACTACCCACTATCGCAATTCACTATCCGATGTCCGCTGTCCGCTACCCGCTACCCGCTATCCACTACCCGCTATCCGCAACTCGCTATCTGCTATCCGCTATCCGCTATCCGCTATCCGTTATCCGTTATCCGTTATCCGCTATCCGCTATCCGCTACACGCTATCCGCTACCAGCTATCCGCTATCTGCTACCCGCTATCCGCTATCCGCTACCCGCTACCCGCTACCCGTTACCCGCTACCCGTTACCCGCTACCCGCTATCCGCTACCGCTATCCGCTATCCGCTATCGGCTATCCGCTATCAGCTATCCGCTATCAGCTATCCGTATCCGCTATCAGCTATCCGCTACCCGCTACCCGCTATCCACTACCTACTATCCGCTATCCGCTATTTGCTATCCGCTATCCACTACCAACTATCCGCATCCACTATCCGATATCCGCTAGCCGCTATGCACTATCCGATATCCGCTACATAAATGCACGTGCAAAATATCACGTACGAAATTTCACTTGTAAAATTTCATGTAAGAAAATGCCCGTGCAGATTTCCAGGTTCAAAAATGCACGTGCAAAACTGCACGTAAAAATTTTCAGGATCGAAAATGCCTGTGCGTTATACCGCTATCCGCCATCCGCTATCCTCTATTCGCTGCCCGCTATACGCTATCCGCTACCCGCTATCCGCTATTCGCCATCCTCTATCCGCTATCCGCTACTGGCTATCCGCTATACGCTATACGCTATACGCTATCCGCTATCCGCTATCCGCTATCCGCTATCCGCTATCCGCTATCCGCTATCCGCTACCTGCTATACGCTATCCGCTATCCCCTATGCGCTATCTATTATCCGCTATCCGCTATCCGCTACCCGCTACCCGCTACCCGCTACCCTCTACCCGTTACCCGCTACCCGTTACCCGCTACCCGCTATCCGCTACCGCTATCCGCTATCCGCTATCCGCTACCCGCTATTCGCTATTCGCTATTCGCTATCCGCTATCCGCTACCCGCTATTCGATGCCCGCTATTCGATGCCCGCTATACGCAATTTGCTATTCGCTATCCGCTATCCGCTATCCGCTATCCGCTACCCGCTATGCGGTATCCGCTACCCGCTATTCGTTATCCGCTATCCGCTATGCGCTATTTGCTACCCGCTACCCGTTACCCGCTACCCGCTATCCGCTATGCGCTACGCCCTATCCGCTATCCGCTATTCGATGCCCGCTATACGCTATCCGCTATGCGCTATTCGCTATTCGCTATTCGCTATTCGCTATTCGCTATTCGCTATTCGCTATTCGCTATTCGCTATTCGCTATTCGCTATTCGCTATTCGCTATTCGCTATTCGCTATTCGCTATTCGCTATTCGCTATTCGCTATTCGCTATTCGCTATTCGCTATTCGCTATTCGCTATTCGCTATTCGCTATTCGCTATTCGCTATTCGCTATTCGCTATTCGCTATTCGCTATTCGCTATTCGCTATTCGCTATTCGCTATTCGCTATTCGCTATCCGCTATCCGCTATTAGATGCCCGCTGTACGCTATTCGATGCCCGCTACACGCTATCCGCTATCCGCTATCAGCTATCCGCTATCCGCTATCCGCTATCCGCTATCCGCTATCCGCTATCCGCTATCCGCTATCCGTTATCCTCTATCCGCTATCCGCTATCCGCTATCCGCCATCCGCTATCCGCTATCCGCTATCCACTACCCACTACCCACTATCCCAATTCACTATCCGATGCCCGCTATCCGCTATCTGCTACCCGCTACCCGTTACCCGCTACCCGCTATCCGCTATCCGCTATGCGCTACGTCCTATCCGCTATGCGCTACGCCCTATCCGCTACGCCCTATCCGCTATCAGCTATCCGCTATCAGCTATCCGCTATTCGCTATTCGCTATTCGCTATTCGCTATTCGCTATTCGCTATCCGCTATCCGCTATTAGATGCCCGCTGTACGCTATTCGATGCCCGCTACACGCTATCCGCTATCCGCTATCCGCTATCCGCTATCCACTACACACTATCGCAATTCACTATCCGATGTCCGCTATCCGCTACCCGCTATCCGCTATCCGCCACCCGCTATTCGCTATCCGCTATCCTCCATCCGATTTCCGCTACATGCACGTGCATAATATCACGTACGAAATTTCACTTGTAAAATTTCATGTAAGAAAAGTGCAGTTCACGTGCAGATTTCCAGGTTCAAAAATGCACGTGCGAAACTGCACGTGAAAATTTTCAGGATCGAAAATGCACGTGCGGTATACCGCTATCCGCAAACCGCAATACTCTATCCGCTATCCGTTATCCGCTATCCGCTATCCGTTATCCGTTATCCGTTATCCGCTATCCGCTATCCGCTACACGCTATCCGCTACCAGCTATCCGCTATCTGCTACCCGCTATCCGCTATCCGCTACCCGCTACCGGCTACCCGTTACCCGCTACCCGTTACCCGCTATCCGCTACCGCTATCCGCTATCCGCTATCGGCTATCCGCTATCAGCTATCCGCTATCAGCTATCCGTATCCGCTATCAGCTATCCGCTACCCGCTACCCGCTATCCACTACCTACTATCCGCTATCCGCTATTTGCTATCCGCTATCCACTACCAACTATCCGCATCCACTATCCGATATCCGCTAGCCGCTATGCACTACCCACTATCGCAATTCACTATCCGATGTCCGCTACCCGCTATCCACTACCCACTATCGCAATTCACTAACCGATGTCCGCTACCCGCTATCCACTACCCACTATCGCAATTCACTATCCGATGTCCGCTGTCCGCTACCCGCTACCCGCTATCCACTACCCGCTATCCGCAACTCGCTATCTGCTATCCGCTATCCGCTATCCGCTATCCGCTACCCGCTATCCGCTATCCGCTACCCGCTATCCGCTATCCACTACCAACTATCCGCTATCCACTATCCGATATCCGCTACATAAATGCACGTGCAAAATATCACGTACGAAATTTCACTTGTAAAATTTCATGTAAGAAAATGCCCGTGCAGATTTCCAGGTTCAAAAATGCACGTGCGAAACTGCACGTAAAAATTTTCAGGATCGAAAATGCCTGTGCGTTATACCGCTATCCGCCATCCGCTATCCTCTATACGCTGCCCGCTATACGCTATCCGCTACCCGCTATCCGCTATTCGCCATCCTCTATCCGCTATCCGCTACTGGCTATCCGCTATACGCTATACGCTATACGCTATCCGCTATCCGCTATCCGCTATCCGCTATCCGCTATCCGCTATCCGCTATCCGCTATCCGCTATCCGCTACCTGCTATACGCTATCCGCTATCCCCTATGCGCTATCTATTATCCGCTACCCGCTTTCCGCAGTCCGCTATACGGTATCCGCTATCTGCAGTCTGCAATTCGCTATCCGATATCCGCTATCCGCTACCCGCTACACGCTATCCGCTATATGCTATCCGCTATCCGCTATCCGCTATCCACTATCCGCTATCCGCTATCCGCTATCCGCTACCCGCTACGCGCTACTCGCTACCCGCTATCCGCTATTCGCTATCCGCTATCCGATACCGTCTATCCGCTATCCGGTACCCGCTATTCGCTATCCTCTATCCGCTATCCGCTACTGGCTATCCGCTATACGCTATACGCTATCCGCTATCCGCTATCCGCTATCCGCTACCCGCTATCCGCTACCTGCTATACGCTATCCGCTATCCCCTATGCGCTATGCGGATATGCGCTATTCGCTATCCACTATCCGCTATCCGCTACCCGCCATCCGCTACATAAATGCACGTGCAAAATATCACGTGCGAGATTTCACTTGCAAAATTTCATGTAAGAAAATGCACGTGCAGATTTCCAGGTCCAAAAATGCACGTGCGAAACTACACGTGAAAATTTTCAGGATAGAAAATGCACGTGCGGTATACCGCTATCCTCTATCCGCTATCAGCTATCCGCTATGCGCTATCCGCTGTCTGCTATTCGCTATCCGCTTTTCGCTATGCGCTACCTGCTACCCGACATTCGCTACCCGCTATGCGCTACCCGCTACCCGCTATGCGCTACCCGCTACCCGCTATTTGCTATGCGCTATCCGCTACCCGCTACCATCCATCCGCTATCCTCTATTCGCTATCCGCTATCCGCTATTCGCTATCCGCTATCCGCCGTCCGCTGTCCGCTGTCCGCTGTCCGCTGTCCGCTATCCACTATCCGCTATCCGTTATCCGCTATCCGCTACATAAATGCACGTGCAAAATATCACGTGCGAAATTTCACTTACAAAATTTCATGTAAGAAAATGCACGTGCAGATTTCCAGGTTCAAAAATGCACGTGCGAAACTACACGTGAAAATTTTCAGGATCGAAAATGCACATGCGGTATACCGCTATCCGCTATCAGCTATGCGCTACTCGCTACCCGCTAACCGCTACCCGCTATGCGCTACCCGCTATCCGCTACACGCTATCCGCTATCCGCTATCCGCTATCCGCTACCCGCTATCCGCTACCCGCTATCCGCTATTTGCTATCCGCTATCCGCTATCCGTTATCCGCTATTCGCCGTCCGCTATCCGCTATTCACTACCCGCTATCCGCTATATTTTTCGTGCAAAATACCAAAATTTTCAGGCTCGAAAATGCACGTGCGGTATACCGCTATCCGCTGTCCGCAGTCATCTGTCCGCTGTCCGCCGTCCGCTGTCCGCTATTCGCTATCCGCTATCCGCTACCCGTTATCCGCTATATGCTATCCGCCATCCGCTATCAGCTATCCGCTATCCGTTATCCGCTATCCGTTATCCGCTATCCGCTATCCACTATCCGCTATCCGGACAGTGGATAGCGGATCCGCTACATAAATGCACGTGCAAAATGTTAGTATTTTCAGGCTCGAAAATGCACGTGCGGTATACCGCTATCCGCTATCCGTTATCCGCTATTCGCTATCCGCTATCCGCCATCCTCTATGCGCTATCCACTATCCACTACCCGCTATCCGCTAACCGATATCCGCTAACCGATATCCGCTATCCGCTATTCGCTATCCACCATCCGCTATCCGCTATATTTCAGGTACGAAAATGCACCTGCAAAATATCACGTTCGAAATTCCAGGCACAAAATTACATGAAATTTTGCAAGTGAAATTTCGCGCGTGATATTATGTAGCGTTTATGTAGCGGATCCGCTATCCGCTGTCCGCTATTCGCTGCCCGCTATCTGCTGCGCGCTATCCGCTATCCGGATAGGTTCTGCACCAAGAGCATTTCGCCGGTCTTGGTGCGTCTCACGCTACGCACTTCCTATCCGAGGGCCGAAAGGCTTTCGGCCGCCCGCATTGACTCAAGGACGTCAGCATATTTGTCCTTGTCGGTCTTTACCTACAATGCCTCGCCTCTGTCCTTGGCCTTCTTTGCGGGTGAAGGGACGTTCGGCGTCCTCTTCCTTCTTCCGGTTGTGCCGGATTGCTGGTTCCTTTTTTCTGCCCGTGGGGTTCATTTGCATCCCGGTTCACATCGCCCAAACGGCGTTTGGCCGTCCCGGTTGCTCGCCGTTTGACGTTGCTTTTTGCACCCTCGCCTGGTGACTGCCTAGGTCGCTTCGGGTTCGGCGCCGTCTTGCCCTTGTCTCTGACCTTCGAGACAAAATCAGCCGCCGCTTTGGCCGACTTGGCTGCTCCATAGAAGAGGAAGGGGAAGACCTCTGTCTGGGTTCCTCTGTCGGTCTTCTCTCTTCCCTCCACCCTCTTGACGTATGCTTCTTGTCTTACGACTCGAACAGCTTTGCGGAGCACCAGCTGATGCTCTGTTTCGCGTTTGCGAACTCGATGATGCTGTCGAGTTGCTCCACAATCTTAAGCATCGCGGGTAGTGGCCCGTCCAGCGTGTTGGTAGGGCTATTTCCTACCACCGCTGGGGAGTCACTGGTGCTGTTGGATGCAGCCCTCGCCCCCGTCGCTCCACTACCTCCCCCACTGGGGGGAGACCTCGCCAAACCACTTTTGGCAAAGGGGTTCGGCACCTCTGCCTTTTGATTTTTATTTACTTCGCTCATAATGTTCCCACGAGTCCCGCGAGATAGAAAGGTCCGCCACGCCAGAGCTCCGCAGTAACGTGGTAAGGGATGCTTACTGTGGGGGTTGCCCAGGTACCCCACAGGCTCCGTTAACGATCGAGTATCTTTTTCACCCCCTCGACCACTCATCCCTCGGCACGGGTCGCTTCACGCCTTGGACTTGGGGTTATGACCTTTGTTGCTTTACGTGATGACCGCGGCCCAGATCATCACAACCATCCTCCTTTACCAGGGTTTTGGACCCGTAGCTCTGGTTCTCAATAGTTCCAAGTTCGTAGGTTATTACGGACGTGCTACTATTGAGATCCGTCATTCGCTAGTAGAGTTGCTGTACGTATGTATATGTATATGTGTATGTGTGTGTGTGTCATTTAAATCCTCACAATTTTCTCAGAGATGGCTGGACCGATTTTCACAAACTTAGATTCATATGAAAGGTATAACGCTCCCATAAGCTGCTAATTAATTTTTAGTTGATCCGACTTCCGGTTCCGGAGTTACGGGTTGATGAGATTCCCATATACACTGGTGCAACCATGATGTCCAAATTATGTAAAACATATTAAAATGGGCACAACAGTACTCTGGTTTGTGGGTCTGAATCGCTAATGATAAATCAAAGCAGCTTTGACCACATTGCCCACCTATGACGGTTCATGATGCCTCCGGGGACCTCGCCAAGTTCCTAAGCTAATATCACACCTATTCCCCAGCGAATTTTCTACCGATGCTCACAAATTTGATTTCAAATGAAAGACACTGTAATCCCATTGACTGCTGATGAATTTTATAATTGCCAATCAAACATTCTTTAAATATATTTTCCACTATCGACGATTCCTGATTCCGGGCATATTCAACAATTAAAGTCACATCGGTTCTTATGCGATGACTGAACCAATTTCTGAAATCAAGTCTCAAATGAAAGGCAAAATATGCAGTTGAGTTTTGCGTTGACCTCACCCCCCCCCCCCCCCCACCCCTCTTGCTACGTGCCTGATGAAAATACGAAATCGCGCATTAAATATTCTACGTTGCAACGGAGCCAACGGTAAACAGCCCAATGAAACTTAGCCTAATGTCCAATAACAAATGGTATTCGACCAAATGAACAAGATTCGCGCCTCAGATTCAAACCGGAAATACTATGGCCAGCTCAAAGAACAGACACCCCTGCAAAAAATATTCGACCTTGGACAAGTGAAGGTTAAAAATCAAAAGCGTCATATTTCACCCTAGCATTTAAAAGCGCAACAACAGACACTCAAATGTTCAAATCGGCAGTGTGAAAAAGCACTACGAGGAATAATCGCTCAACTCGTTATAAGCTCTTGGGTCAGTCGCCCAAAAAAAAGTACATACGTGGTTCGTAGATCCATAAGCTCCATCGTATTATCAGGTTCAACACCAAAACACATTTAGCACAAAAACTGACTTGTTCCGTCGTTTTCCCCCCGCTTCTAACACTTGGTTTATTCCATCTTTTTTTTTTTCGTTGTTTTCGTTTTCAGCAAGGCAATCGAAATGTGGGCTATCGGGATAGGGAGCATGTGTTTGCTTGTTTCGTGTAGACACCTACCTAGTAGAGACAGCGCTACTTTTTTCCGCTCACTCCTGGCAATCGTGGGGTTTTATTGTGACATGAAGAGGACAGCTTCTGACAGTGAGTAGGTACCGCATTGCTAGCTTTTAGCAAACGAAAACCGAAGCAAAGAACTGCCACCGGGTGGTAAAGAGGGCGGGAAATGTCAACAGAAAAACGAGCAAGACAAATTGAAAACCGTTTAGTGAAACACATGTGACATAATGCGATCGAAATTGGTCTGTACTGTGGGGGGGGGGGCGGTGTCTGGTTTCATACTTTCCCGCATTGTGCCGGTTGAGTTTGGTTGGAAGTGGTTTAAAGACTTACCATCAGATTGATTTCATTCAACCTAATGGCAATCAATTCGAAAAATAGGTAGTTCTGAAAATTCAAACAAATGAACTCCTTGGTTCACGTTACAGATCATAGCGGCCACCCATGAGAAATGGAAATATTACCTCATCTCTCGGATTATTTAAAATTCAAAACTTTGATCCCTGCCAGCAAATGCAAATTAGACTCTTTTCTTGTCCGCCATTCGCCATGATCCTTTCAATTACGCTTCCTCCTTGCGGCATACGGAATGAGGTGCACTTCATCCGAAAACCCCGATTCGAATCTGACAACCCATTGACAATGCTCGGAAACCCTCTCCTACCCCTTTTCCTACCGAGCACCGATCCCTATCATTTACGATCCGATGCCAAACTCCTAATGGAATATTAAATCGGGCAAAAATGAACTGGGAAATTCCATACAGTTCAAATGGAATACCTAAGAAGCGCACTTTACTCGATAAAAGATTTCTTTCTTTCCTTTCTCCTGTCGGGACATCCTCCGAAAATGGAATTCTGCTGATGATGCCACCAACCGACCGACAGACCAACCGTCTTCAGGTTTACGTCCAATCTAGCGTCGTCTGTCGGATCGGAATGGAGCTGAACGCAGTAGCAGCAGCAGCAGCAGCAGGCGAAGAAGGTACGTGGAAATCAAGCAACCCGCAATGATAACTTGGAACACGCTGATTGGCTCGGGCCTGCTCGCTTGCCATCCATTCGGATGCTGGTAAAACGGCTCCAACCAAACATAATCCATCGATAATGAAGAGCAATGTTTTTGCTCTTCCCGAGTGCAGTGAATGTAGCGGAAAAATGCTTGCTGAAGAAAGTAATCTGCATTATTAGTATACGAAGAGTTGAATCAGAGATTCGTTAACATTTTCTACAAATGATCTGCCCTGTTCGGTTTCTTCTGGGATGATTTCACGTGGATGATAGGGAAATTTATGCACGGAAATTGAATTTTTTCCGATGTTTGATACCTGTAATAGCGAGGTTCTCGGCATACGAGCCATAGCAAAATTGTTGCTAGCATGAATCCTGGAGGTTGGAGTGCTTTCTTTTCAGGTTAAAGAAAATGTTGAATTGCTGCTTCTTACGAAAAATTGTGCCATTTTATGAGTAAAAATCGCCCTTAATTGAAAAGTTATCTCAAGAACTCAACATAGGGAAGGATATTTTTACATAGAATTTGTATGCAAAGTTTTAAATGATTCGGTAATGGCAGTTAACAAATCGTGTTTTTCCTTAGACGTTCTACAAAAAATCTTCGTGTCGCTTGTCGATATTTTAGCATTGAAAAATTAAAGAATGTTATTGAAATGAAACATTACAATATATAAAAACTTCAATCGATTCGCTTACCCAAAGTTAAAAAATCGCAAAAATAATGTTTTTTTCACTCTGAAACCCTTACCACTCCCATAATACAAAGTTCAATGAAGTATTGCGTCCAATTGTTGCTTATGGTCATCCAACAACTTTTTGAAATACAGAACATACGATCTGTAAGCGTAATAAATAAAGTGTTGATGATTTTGTTTCTCTGAATGTTCTTGGAAGGTTCAACAGGTGTCACAGGTCAATTAGAATCGTCTTTGAGCACAGATCTAAAGATCTACATGCATAACCACTGTAAAGAATAGCAGATAGAATGAATCGATCAAAAGGCAAGTGACGTGAATCAAGATATTCTCGCAACTGACTTGACGAGTACATGACAGAAATTGAATATTTTTGAAACGGCTTGACAAGTAGAAATCGATGATTGATGTCATTCCAAAATCAAATATGGCGATTTCTGGTTAAGCCAAACTGTTTAAAACCATAACAATAAGGATATTTTTAGAGCGGGCGTGATAACTAGATGACAGCAATCGATGATTGACGTCATTTTGAAAATCAAGATGGCGACTTCCGGTTGAGCAAAACTTAACAATTTGGGTATTTTTGAAACGAGCGTGACGGAAATGGATTATGGACATCATTTTGAAATTCAAAATGGCGACTTCTGGCTGGGCTTAAATTTTCAAATACTTAACAATATGAGTACACTTAGGTTTTTACGCGGCTTTTTCGCGCGGTATTTTTTTGCGCGGTTTTTGAAATTTACTCGGTTTTCATTTACGCGGATTTTTTTTTTAATTTACGCGGTATCCATTAACGAGGTTCCCATTAACGCGGATTCTTTAATTTACACGGTCTTCATTTACGCGGATTTAGAATTTAAGCGGTTTTCATTTACTCGTATTTCGAAATTTACGCGGTTTTCATTTACGCGCATTTTGAAATTTACGCGGTTTTCACTTACGCGGCCTGTATCGCCCGCGTAAAAAAAACCTGAGTGTATTTCTGGCATGCCAGACAAGTAGATCGCAGAAATCGTTGAGTGACGTCAGTTTGAATGGCGACTTCTGATCGAACAAAATTGTCCAAAACCCTAAAAATATGGGTATTTTGAAAGGGTGTGATGAGTAGATGACTTAATCCAAGATGGCAACTTCCAGTTGAGCAAAATTTGCTAAACCCCTTACAATGCGCGTATTTTTGGAACGGGCTTGTCGAGTCGATAGCAATTGACAGTCGTCATTTAAAATTTTGCAGTTGTGTCATATATTGCCTTGCGGATTACCAGTTTAAAAATACCCCTATTTTGTTAGCGCCATAGATAATTTTGATTTACCAGATGGCGTCATTTAAGATTGTAAAATGGTATCGAAAATCACTTTCGCTTTTTGCATTCCTAAAATACTAATAATTTTAGGCACATCAATAATTTTTCTCAGCCGAAATTCGCCATCTCATATATCAAAATCATTTAAAATTTTATCAGTCCTCGATTTCTTCTACCTCCGATGGGCTCTGACAAACAAACTGAGTGACTATTCAATCATATTCCGAGAAAACTCATATTATTGAGGTTATAGTGAATTTATCTAAACCGGAAGTCACAATTTCAGATTTAAAAATATCCAAAACATCGTTGTCATCTTGGATTATTTCAAATTTGCCTAAAATATTGATTTCCGTCATCTGTTCGTCAACCCTACAGAGTGCCTGTCTTATGATGGCATAGTATTTCTCAATTGGCCGAAATGCATTCGGGGCTTCAATACTCTTTGGCACGGAATTGACCTCGTTAGCGATGTTCCACTCCAGAGCATCTTACGAATAATGGCGGGAGGCCAAATGCGACCAGAAAAGTTGTGAGTCCTTAGAAGTGGAAGTAGACGCTTTCGGAGGTATGCTTTCAAGTACACTTGATCACCGTTTCGGTTGTCACGAACGAGGTACTCCGCTTTCCACACGAACAAATTGCTTGCCAAATCATTTATTTTTTGCAATTAAAATTAAAATCAGAGAGAGATTCGCATTTTCTAAGTACGTGCGCGAAATTTGCTTACGCCGCTGATGTTCTTCCGACTCCGTTTTCGTAATGATTGTACGGTTGAATGTGAAAATTACACAATGGAAATAATTCACATTAAACTTATTTTGCTAGAAAATACCCAATGCGAACAAGCTAGCACAATTTGAAAGTGTAATGGTACCTACCTTACCTTGTACCTTGTTGACTACAGCGTCATCTCGCCAATGCCGAGCGTATCGTAGAGTTCCATCTTTGTCGGTCTTGAACGGCGTCCTTCCAGTTCTTTATATTTCCGCTCGTTCAGGGATCTCAGGTTCTCTTCCACTGCCTATAGCCAACGTATTCGTAGTCTCCCACGAAGTTGGCGTCCTCTTCCAGGCGCCTTGCTGAATATTGTTTTCGCAATTCTTTCTTCCGACATTCGTACCATATGACCAGCCCATTGCAATCTGTCGTATTTTATATGTTTAACAATATCTGCAGTTTTGTATACATAGATAAATGAATTTTTCGTCCACTTCAACACCATCAAGCACTACCTCGGAACCAACACCACTAGAGCTGCCTCTCTCTTTACCTGCGACCATGTACTTTGTTTTGGCTGAGTTGATGACTAAGCCTATCCTCGCTGTCTCCCTCCTAGAAGACTCGAATGCCTCTTCCACTGTTCTACGATCAATTCCAATTACATCAATATCGCCCGCAAAACCATATGCAACCTTGTGATGATAGTTCCGTTCCCTTGCACGCCAGCTCTCCTGATAGCTCTTTCAAAAGCAATATTGAATAGCAAATTTGAAAGTGCTTTAGTCCATCTAAGGTCGCTAATGAGGCTAAGATCTCATCTGCAATCCTGGAACCATCCAACGTCGCACGTATCAATCTAATCAGTTTCGGCAGAAAACCATGTTCTGACATAATTTGACACAGCTCATTTCTTTTTACTGAGTCGTACGTCCCCTTAACCCTTTATAAGGCAGTGTCAACTATATTGGCACCTTTTCGTTTCGTTCATAACGCAGAAATATGGAGTGAGAAGTTTTCCAATCTTATGAAATCTACTTGTTAGGAGTCTGGCAACTCTTCTTATTACTTTTTATTGAGATACAGTTGAAAGTGTTTGATTGGTGAAGAGTTTTTTATACGGCGATTTCCTTTTGGATAATAAAATTAGCTCGATTTTGAAAAAATACTCTAGAACCTATAAGTTGGTGATGCAAATTTGTAAAAACAAATATTTTTAATCCTAAAAATTGGTTTATATGTGGTAAAAATTGCAAAGAAAAAAATTAAATGAATAAATGGTTTGGTTCAGTGTATTTCCACCGATTAGTTGTTTGTGTTGATCGCTCCAGTTATTTTTTAATATTTGACGTGATTTGTGCCGTTTAATCATCGTTTGTCGTATCAGTCGATTCTAAATTTTGTTTGCGCCCTTGATATTGTGAAGTTTTAAAGTGTTTTCTACAAATTTTGTTTTGTGTCGTGAAAAAGTCCAGTGAAAATCGAGATTGTTTACATCACCGGACCTGTGTGTAATTACCCACAAAAAATTCACGCGCCCATTTCGCCATCTGCACGCGAGTAGAGGAAAGTATTTCCCACCATAACTTGGCGCACAGTGAGACGAAAACGAAAAGTCGGATCTAGGGCGGGTAGAAAATCGGCATTATGACAAGTGCATGCGATCACTGCGCGAAAACCGTCAAATCGGACGATGACTTTATCGAGTGCATAGGATTTTGCAAAAATGTGGTGCATATGCAGTGCGGTAAACAACTCAACAAGCCGTTCTTGAAAAAACTTGCCGAAAACCCAAATTTATTTTGGATGTGCAATGAATGTGTCAAGTTGATGAAGTTTGCTCGCTTTCGCGACACCGTTTCCTCGCTTGGATGTGTTATCGCTGTTATCGCTGGGAAAACGGATGACGTCTGTGCTGAACTAAAGGCAGAGTTATCAAAAAATAACCAGCAAATTTCGCACCTCGCCAGAAAGGTTTCAACAGCCACTCCAGTCCGGCCAAATTCCGGTACATCTCGACCACCTCAGAAACGTCGTCGCGAGGATGGCCCTGATCCGAGCAGTATTCTTGTCGGCGGTTGAAAGCTAGTCGATAATAGCAACATTCTCACGGTTCCACCTCCCACTCCGTTGCTCTGGATGTATCTTTCTTGCTTTCATCCCAGCGTTAGCAAGGAGACAGTCGAAAAAATGTCCAAAGAAGGGCTAAACTGCAACGAGAAAATAAAGGTTATTCCGCTTGTTAAAAAAGGCATAGACGTCAGTACTCTGAACTTCATATCTTTCAAAGTTGGAGTTCACCCAAATTACCGTGAAGCAGCTCTTAACCCTGACACATGGCCGCAAGGCATATTGTTCAGGGAATTTGAGGATAGCCGTACCCAGAACATTTGGTGTCCACCGACTGATTTTCCTACGCCTTCGGAAGCCGCATGTATTCCGCTAAGTCAACCCGGCCCATCAACCCTACAGAGGACTCCGCAACGATTGGCAATGCCACTATACCAAGCTACACCGCCATTGTGAAGGAGTGTCGACGCTGATCGCATACTGGGACGCAATGCAGTTGGTACAATGGAAGCCCTCGATCCCCCCGCTACAGTCGAGCCCTTGCAGCCAGCGTTCAGCAGTCGTCCCGGTCCTGTATGTGTGGGTGGAGAAGGGGTCTTCCAAGCCGCCTTTCTCGGCAAGTATTATACAAATTGTAACGATACAACGGTTAAACCGATTCACGCTTCTAGTTCATCGTCCAATACTCGCCGTAAGCTACTACCGTCCCGTTCCTGCTCTCCGCATCGCTCCATCGGGGTTCAACGCATACTGGGACGCACCGCAGTTGGCACTATGGAAGCCCTCGACCCCCCCCCCGCCACAGTCGAGCAATTGCAGCCAGCGATCATCAGTCGTCCCGGTCCTGTGTGTGGGATGGGTGAAAGGGTCTTCCAACCCGCCACAAATGGCAAGTATACATCTGATCCGAACACTTCAAGCGCTGATGTATTCTTCGCTTCCAGTAATTTGCCTTTTGCTCTAACATCTTGTGACGAGATGTCAACTATTTCTGTCGCCGATGATGATCGCTACATTCTGGGGCGCGATGCAGTTGATTCGCCCTCTGCAGAACCTGATCCGTCATCCAATAACATCGAGATTTACTACCAGAATGTTGGTGGCTTAAATTCATCAACGGACAGCTATTTGCTCGCGACCACGGGCTGCTGTTATGACGTCATCGCCTTAACCGAGACGTGGCTCAACAACCGTACTCTGTCTCGCCAGGTGTTTGGTTCAACATTGGATGTCTTCCGCTGTGATCGCAATGCCCTCAACAGCCGCAAGACATCAGGTGGTGGTGTACTCATCGCCGTTCGCCACGGTATAAAAGCCCGAGTGATCAACGATGAGCGGTGGGAGAGCTCCGAGCAAGTGTGGATATCAGTGAAACTTGCCGATCGCAATCTCTTCCTGTGTGTCGTGTATTTTCCACCCGACCGAATTCGTGATTACAGCCTGATCGATGTACATATTTCCTCCGTTTCTTTCATCACCTCGATCGCTGCCCCGTCTGATGATATTGTTATACTGGGCGACTTTAACTTACCTAGCTTGACCTGGTGCCCAGCAAGTAATGGATTTCTACGATTGGATATCGAAAAATCTGTGCTTATCAACAATGTCAGTTGTATCTTGTACAACTACAGTAGCGCAACTCTTCGGCAAATTAATAATATCATCAACGAGAACGGACGTACATTGGACCTCTGCTTTGTAAGTGCCCGGGACTATGCTCCGTACTGCTGCGCCGCTCCGACACCTTTAGTCCAGCATGTGCGCCATCATCCCCCACTACATCTTGTACTCGCTGGTAACCTAGGAGTGAGTTTTGAAGACGTCTCAAGCTCTATCGTCTACGATTTTAAAAACGCTGACTACGACAGCATCGTTAGCATGCTGTTGGATATAAACTGGGACGAAAATCTTAACAATGATGACGCGAACGAAGCAGCGATGACGTTTTCTAATATTCTTAACTACCTAGTCATGTGCCAAAACGAACAGTCAGCACAAATCAACACCCTCCCTGGCAATCAACAGTGCTTAGACGATTAAAAACTGTCAAACGAGCCGCATTTAAAAAGTTCTCGAAGCATAAGACACTTGCATTACGAAACCACTACTTTCAACTCAACCACGAATACAAACAGCAAAGCAGACGTGCCTTTTTTAGATATCAGCGAAACGTCGAACGTCAACTGAAATCCAAGCCCAAGTCGTTTTGGAAATATGTGAACGAGCAGCGAAAAGAATCCGGGTTACCATCTTGTATGTCATTAAATGGAGTTTTAGGCACCGACACTAAGGAAATTTGCCAATTGTTTTCCGACAAATTTTCAAGCGTTTTTTCCGACGAGAACCTTTCCCCACAACAAGTCGCTGCCGCTTCAAATCTAACTCCTTCTCTAGGACGAACCATCAACCGAATTTGTGTCGATAATGCTGCCATTCTTGCAGCAAATTCCAAGCTGAAAGCATCTAGTTCCCCGGGCCCAGATGGCGTTCCCTCTATTTTTGTCAAAAAGTGCATCAGCGGGCTTCTTGAACCACTTCGGCGAGTCTTTGTGCTATCACTCAATACTGGAACATTCCCTTCCTGCTGGAAACAGCGCACATGTTTCCAGTTCACAAAAAAGGAAACAAATCGAACATTGACAATTATCGAGGAATCTCGTGTTTAAGTGCAGTATCAAAACTATTCGAGCTGGTTGTCTTAGACCCTCTTTTCTTTCACTGCAAACACTACATTGCAGACGATCAACACGGATTTATACCTAAACGATCGACAACGACTAACCTGCTCTCGTTCACAACATATGCAATGGATGGATTCGCTGACGGATTGCAAACCGATGCTATTTACATGGATCTATCTGCGGCCTTCGACAAAATCAATCATGATATCGCAATAGCGAAGCTGGACAAACTCGGTATTCATGGACAACTTCTGCGCTGGTTTCGTTCCTACCTCGATGGAAGGCAACTTCAAATCAGCATTAAGGACTGTCTATCTACACCATTCTTCGCTACATCCGGCATCCCACAAGGAAGCCATCTCGGTCCAGTGATATTCCTCCTCTACTTTAATGACGTCAACATCAAATTACAAGGACCCCGCCTTTCTTTTGCCGACGACATGAAATTTTTTCAACAAATACGGGATAAAACCGATGCCGAGCTTCTTCAGAGGGAACTGGACAGCTTTAGTACGTGGTGTGATCTAAACAGAATGGTTTTAAACCCGAGCAAATGCTCAATCGTTACGTTCACGCGGAAACGCCATCCGATTCAGTTTAACTACCATCTCTTCGACTCGAGTATTCCAAGGCACTCTAACGTCAAGGATCTCGGAGTCATCATGGATTCGGCACTAACGTTCAAACCACATACATCATCCAGTGTGGATAAGGCTTCAAGACAGCTTGGGTTCATCTTCCGAACAGCGAAAAACTTTAAGGACGTATACTGTTTAAAATCTCTCTATTGTGCGCTGGTTCGCTCAACACTGGAATATTGTTCTGCTGTTTGGAACCCTTACTACCAGAACGGTGTCGACAGAATCGAGGCCGTCCAACGCCGGTTCATACGCTTTGCACTCCGACATCTTCCTTGGCAAAACAGATTTCAGCTGCCGAGCTACGAAAACCGTTGTCAGTTAATACAGCTCGATACTCTAAGCATCCGGAGGGACTGCTCTCGAGCCCTGTTCGTCTCGGACTTACTGTCTGCCAGGGTGGATTGCCCTACAATCCTCGGACGCCTCGATCTTCAAGCTCGCGTTCGAGCTCTGCGCAATAACTCTCTTCTGCGAGTCCCATTCAGGAGAACTAACTATGGGCGCCAGAGCGCTGTTATCGGACTCCAGCGTGTGTTTAACAGTGTGGCGACGGCGTTTGACTTCAACCTGACAAGGAATTCGATAAAAACTAAAATAATTCGTATTCTGAAATGTAATTAGTTTAAGTAACCACCATTGGGGCCAAGGGATCTGTTGGTGACGGTACAACAAATAAACAAATGAACGTCTGTAATCTGTGGTCTCATTTTTCAACTTATCCTCAGAATCCAGGGGTTATTTACTGTTAATTAGATAATAACCAATAACTCACCTTAATTTCTTTCTGAATTTCCAATCCAGCTCGATTTGTCTTTATATTTCCACCAATCTCGTTGGAAATACATCAAACATTACATAAGACTGACGTTTTCCAACGGCGGTACGACCGGTACCAAGTATATTTTCAAAACATTATTTTATTACAAAATAAATGTAAATATATTCTAAACTAAGTGAAAAAAACGTGTTTCTATTAATATAACATCCATTAATAGCCCCAAACTCGGGGCCTTATAAAGGGTTAAAATCAATGAACAGGCAAGTTTTACTCCCGGAATTTGTCTAGGATCATCCGCTGGCAAATGAGTCCATCCAGCCAACTAGCAGGTAATTTTTCGTCCGCCCATATTCTTAGAATAATGCGGTGGATTGTTTGGTGTAGCTACTCACTACCGTGTTTGAGAAGTTCAACCAGGATCTCGTCTTTCCAAGCAGCTTTACCGGTTTTCAACACCCGTATAGCGTTCTTTACCTCGTCTAGTGTTGGTGGATTCACAGCTTGTCCATCATTTTCAATGCTTATCCAGTTCCTAGATACATTTTCACTTCCGTCATTCAACAAAACCTCGTAAGGCTCCTTCCACCTGGCAGCCACCATTGCTTTGTCTATCAGCAAAATTTCCCTCTCGATCATTGCACATAACGGGTACTGGCACTGGCATAACGGGTACTGGGTACGCCGCACACCGTTGACAGTTGCATAAAATCTCCGCATATCATTCCGGTCCATGCTTTCTTGCACATCAGCATTCTTTTCACGGTTCGTTTCTCGGCACTTCTCGCTTATCCGTACAGCGGTACCAGTTACGTTGGTCTTATCTATCCGCTCATCCAGCTTCTGACGATACTCAGCTGCTACACCTTCAGCAGAAAGACGTTGGACATTGAATCGCATCGTTATGTTGTTTCTTGGACTCGTGACGCTGGATAATCGTGCACGAATCTTTGCTACTACGAGATAATGATCCGAGTCCATGTTCGGGTCTCTGAAGGTGCTCACATCAATGATGTCGGAGAAATGCCGTCCATCTACCAGTACGTGGTCTATTTGGGAACAAGTACCGCTACTTGTGCTTTCGGATATCTTTACGTGCAAGTGTAACTACTGATTGCCATCCCCCTAGCAGCATCGAAAGTTACAAGCCGCAGGTCATTATCATTGGTAGCAGAATGAAGGATCTGCGTACCAATAATTGGGTGTAAGAACTGCTCCCTTCCAACCTGTGCATCATGGAGATGAGCGTAGGTAATCTCCATAGGCGATGCAACGTTTTTTATTCAGCCGCTGGATGCCAGTCAGACGCTGTTTGAGCCGCACGTCCTGGTGAACAGACACTTGGATACGCATATATCATCTGCTGTATGTGTTTGTTTGAGTGATTATATTGAATACTTTACGGTGACGTCACAAATGAACTGAGTATTCATTTTTGACAGTTCGCTTGTACTGTTTACACGGACTTAGAAAATAGAATAGAACACAATAGAAGAAAAAATATTTAAAATAGGGGATTTTGGGGTCAAAATGAACCAGTAATCCACTTTCCCGTATTTTTTTGGAAACAAAAATGTATTCACTCAAATACTAAGGTTATTTCCTTTAAAAAGGGGTATAAATTGCAATTTTCTGATTGATATTTCAAAAGTTATAGCATTTAATATATTTTTCCTCCATATTTTCCCAAAATACCAATTTCAAAATTTTCAAGCGAAGTGGGCGGGAGTCTAGAATTGTCCAAATGATGTGAAATTTGGCATCTGAGCTTACTTTGACATTTGTCACAATATGAGAGGGGGGCCTTCTAGAATTAAAAAAATGCAATGCCCTGGCGTACTATGTGCAAGCACAACGGTGCCTCAAATAACTATATAGATTGTTCTCTATGGATCTGAAGCAGTTTTCTCAAATATACCAAATCACGGCCACTGCAAACTCAATAATCACATGGTTACTATTCAGCGCATTGGATTATTTTCATATGATCTTTGGGAATGCGACATATCATCAGATATGCAACTGCCCAGCAGTTAATCTATGACGATTTTGAGTTTTCGGTTGCCCATATAGAGACGAAAATGTATTTGGGAGACTGAAACTTTGTAACATACTGAAGTTTTCAATCCAGTGCTTTAAGCTTTCTCGCAGGCGATTAGAGCTACTTGTGAATTTAACTTACCTGCGGCTTTTGTGCAGCCAATTTTCCCACCCTTTTAATTCTATTTCCTCCTCCTCCTTCTCCTTTCCTTCCGATCAGGGAAATGATGAGAAGACACTGCAAGGCTCAAATCCCTGATCACACACTGGGAACGTGCCTTTTGAGCTAATGTAGTCTGATTCTTGCTTCCTGATCACATCCGTCCATCCGTCCATCCATTCAACGTCAACCCAAAACACGTAATTGAAAGTGACAACGTTGGAATTAATTATTTCCTTGTATATGGAAGATAACAAAATAGTGATACGACTGCACGATCTGCCGCACATGCTTGCCCAAAGTTAATTAAAGATTACAGTTCACAATACGGATAAATGTAAGTTAGACTAGGTATTCCTAATGGCGTTTTTGTGATTGAAATGTGGCTCGAAACACCTGCCCCTTCTAACCTGATTATACAATTCAAAATACACGGAACAAAAATTACGCGCTATGCTTATTGGGTACAGATTCCTATGAGCCCATTCTGTAATAATCGGGCGGTATACCCTGAAAAAGATTGTACGGCAAATGAGGAGAATGCATCACAACCGATTACCCACACATTTACGCTGCCCTTGTATGCAAAAGTGACGTGAACGCCATCAAGTATATTTTTCAGGAGTTCAATTTTTATCTTGCAAAGGCATGCTTTGTTTTTGACGTCACTTTGTTTATCGCGATTTAAAAGTCATTTTTTATTTTATTCTGAAGACGCTTGCGCTGAAAAATGCGGATTTTCGTAGCGATCTTAAAAAAAACTTTAAAATGACCAAAGTGGCGCTTACACCCAGATTTTTAACGCGGGAGATGCATACAGCGGAAAAAACCGTGTAAAACGCGGTTATTGGAAAATCAGTGTCAAAAAAACGCGTTAATTCGAAAATCAGTGCAAAAAACCGCGTTAATATGAAAATCCGCGTAAAAAACCCTCACCAAAGACTTAGAATATTTTTGGAATTTGTTTTGCACGGATTTCTCAATTAACACGGTTTTTGCAAAAATATTCAAAGTCCTTTCGAATCCAAAAAAATCTTAAACTTTTTCCTGAAAAAAATTCCTTTTAAATGCAAAAAAATTTAGCAATTTTTTTTGCGCGGATTTTGCAAAAAAAACTTTTGAATGCAAAAGACTTTTTTGTATATTTTCGGTAAAATGGAAGAGACGGGTCTGGACTCCTTATGGCCCGCTCCTCAACAATATGGGTATCGTCGGAATGGCCTTCACGAGTAGGTACCAGAAATTTACGTTTGCCGCCATTTTGAAATGCAAGATGGCGACTTCCAGTTTAGCGAAATTCGCTATAACCCAATCAATATAGGATTTTCAGAATTGACTTGACGAGTAGGTACCAGAAATTAATTTTTGACGCCATTTTGCAATCCAAGATGGCGATTTCCGGTTTAGCGAAATTCGCTATAACCAAATCAATGTGGGTATTGTCGGAATGGTCTTGACGTGTAGGTGTCAGAAATTGATTTTTGACGCCATTTTGAAATCCAAGATGGCGACTTCAGGTTTGGTGAAATTCGCTATAACCCAATCAATATGGGTATTTTCCGAATAGTCTTGACGAGTAGGTACCAGAGATTGATTTTTGAGGCCATTTTGAAATCCAAGACGGCGACTTCCGGTTTAGCGAAATTCGCTATAACCCATGCAATGTAGGTATTTTCAGAATGGTCTTGACGAGTAGTTGCCAGAAATTTATGTTTGAAGCCTTTTTAAAATCCAATATGGCGACTTCCGGTTTAGCGAAATTTGCCATAACCCAATCAATATGGGTATTACACCAGCAATAATTTTGATTTTTTTTGGAACACTGCTAATTCAAATGGTAATTGGATGCACAGATCATATGAGCTTTTTTCCAATAGCTCTAGTTTACCCACAAGAGGTTTCAAGTTTCCATAGTAATATATATATATATGGAAACTCGGAAATAAAAACTTAAAATGCAATAAAAAATTCCTCAGTAACTCTGCATACCTCAAGACTTATGATTAGGTAGCTTATTTTATAACGAACAGCTTTGTTGAAGACTGTGTATGGACTGGAGGTTCCCCGATAAAGTTATTTAACTTTGAAGACCAACCGATTTTTTTGAAAATTCCTATTCTAAGCATGTGCAAGAAAGAGAGGCAACACATAACTTTATATGACAATATCTTTTTACTGTAAAATCGGATCAATTTTCAGTCTTCGGCAATGTTGATCCTTATACCTTAAGCTATATATCTGCTGATTTTGGGATGTAGAAGATGACACTGGCATTTTGTACTGAATTTATTGTTTCTATTGCCTAGTTTTCATATATTTTCACATACAAACTTTAAAACTCTTGTGAGTGAGCTAGAGTTTTCGGAAAAAGCTCATATTTGATAAATGCTATATGAAGTCAATTACCGTTTGATTTAGCAGTGTTCCGAAAAAAGTCAAAAATTTTGCCGGTCTAATGGGTATTTTCAGAATGGTCTTGTAGAGTAGGTGCTAGAAATTGATTTTTGACGCCATTTCGAAATTCAAGGTGGCGACTTTCGGCTTAAAGACATTCTCTACAGTTCAATCAATATGGACATTTTCAGAATGGTCTTAACGGGTAGGTGCCAGAAATAAATAAAAAATAAATCTGCATCTTCCGCGTTAGTTGTCCATGAAAAAATGATGTTTAATGCTATTTTGAAATCCCAGATGGCTATTTCGGCTTAGCGATATTCTCTACAACTCATTCAATAGGAGTATTTTCGAAATGGTTTTGACGAGTTGGAGACAAATATCGATGTTTGACGTCATAGATGGTGCTCCTGGTTCACCGAACTTCCCGCGTGAAAAATCTGGGCGATCATCCAAAACATCCTCGAATATAAGATCTAATCATAAACCAGCGAAATGCAAAATATTTTTATGTGTTCACCTAGTAGAGTGTGGTGAGAATGAAAGTGAGAGATGAAAGAGGCGTATGTGGTGTGAGTTGGGGGTTTGAAATGATTCAAATTAAACACATTGCTAAAATTCATGTAAATTCAACTGTTTAATTAAAACTTTTTGTACTACAACTTCAACTTCCAAAAATACCCATATTGATTGGATTATAGCGAATTTCGCTAAACCGCCATATTGGATTTCAAAATAGCGTCAAAAATCAATTTATGGCACCTACTCTTCAAGTCCATTCCAAAAATACACATATTCTTGAGGTGCGGGCCATAAGAAGTCTTCCAGACCCATCTCTTCCATTTTTCCGAAAATCTTCTAAGGCTTTTGCATTCAAAAAGACTTAGAATATTTTTGCAAAAACTTCGTTAATTGGAAAATCCGCGCAAAAACCGCGTTAAATGAAAAATCCACGTAAAAAAATTTGTTAATTCTAAGATGCGTGTAAAAAAAACCTCGTAAAAACCGCGCAAAAAAACTACGTATAGAAACCTGAGAGTACTTCACTTTTGCATACAAGGGCAGTACGGCAATCAAATCCAAAACACAAGTTTTAATCATCTGAACCATGAACAATTTCTAAATTTATTCTAGCCATAAAGATAATTGTAAAACCAACGTTCAGTATCTTCAGCCAGTGGCGTAGCCGGAGGGGGAGAGGGAGGGGTTGAAAGATACTTTTTTACGGTCACGATCAATTTCATTGGAAACTGTCAAATTTCGATGTTAAGTATGATTGAACAACTTTACAACGTAAAAAACGACATCTTCTAATAAAATAATTTTGGCGGTTAATGCTCCTAGAAGTAATTATAGAGAAGTTAATCTAGAAGCAAATTTGGCCCGAGACATAATGTCTTCAGTGAAGTTTTCGAAACCTTATTTCAAACAACTTTGTTGAAGGCATGAATACTCCATGTATTCAGAGTATCGACATATTCATAGTGTACTATATGTAAAAGATAACCTTCAAAACAAGTTATTCTGATATTACTGTATTTGATAAATCTCTTTGGCGGTTTATAAACAATAAAATTCCCATTGCATTCAAGGTATGAGTCTCTGAAGCTTACAGAAAAAGTTATATTGACGGAAACTGACTTTCAAAGAATTTCATAAATATTGTTTTATATCTCGATATACTGCATTCATGTAGTCTTCATATTTTCAACCAAATTTTTTTAAAATTATACTATCAACAACTTTTCTGAAGGCACAAAATCACTTACTATTCTTGAAGAGATAATTCTCCATAATAACTTCTAGGAAAATTAATCACTAGAATTCGTGCATCAAAAAATGCCCTGTTTAATGTGGAAAACTTCTTCGAAGTTGATAAACCTTCAAAGTTTATGAATGACTCCCGAGATACAGTAAGTGTTTCCCTGTTGCGAAAGAAGTTTTCTACCTGACGTGAATTTAACTGTCATGTGTCCAACAAAAAAAAACACCTTTAACAGGCTGACGAGTGTACCCGGGTACCCACTTGAAATGCTCATAACTATGGCTTCCTTCAACCGATTTGGACACTTTTAGGTGTTTTGGATTCAGGAACTCGTGTGAAAGTATTTCGATTTCAAATTCCAGAATTTTGAAATGGAAGGAAGGCTCAAACATCGATTGCTATTTTAAACTGATTAGTGTGGTTTTTTTCCTGATAAACAACGCAGATCAAATATTTTTGCAACTCCCAGTACAGGTGCACATGTGGCTAGTAGCGGAACATACCCATTCATACCATTTTCTATACATCTCAACTGAATGCAAATAGATTCGATCTGACACAGAGGAATGAAAGATAGAAAAAAATTAAAATATCGGATCCGGCGGATGCATTTTCAATGCATCACATACGAATAGAACCTGAGTAATGCCGGATATCGCAGTGTAGTGGGCGGATTGCTGTCCTAGTGTCATCACCGTGCTGAAACAAACCAGAAACTTTCACACCCATGCAGTTTCACTCCCGAAGCAGCATAATCCCTCACCGTTTAATTTCACAATAATTCAATAATTCATGCTAATGAATATAAATTATGATACGCTCTAGTTTGCCAGAGCACTTTCCTCGGTGAATTTGTGAGTGTGTGTGTGTGTAGCGGAATGTGTACATCCACTGCACTGCACTGTGTGAGTGAAACGATCTTTTCGGCCGCAAGCGGATCAAGCTTCGATGCTCCGTCCGTTCGTCGTTGTGTGGTTGCTCTGCGGTTTGCTGAAAAACGGCTACCTACCAGCTCAGCGTATACTCTCAGCAAAGCTCGACACTTGCCGGATATCTCGGTAGGCAGGGTACAAAGGCTCGCTTGCTTCGTGGTGCACCACATTCATCATGCTTGCCAGCTGGGTGTGTGGTTTGCTAGTGGCTGCGCGCGCGATGCGTGTCATGGGTGAATTTTAGTCAAGAATAATAGTCACCGAAACTGGGACAAACTGTGTAGGAAAGTTTGAGTTAAAGGAAGCTCTACATCCTCTTAGTTGAACAGAAAATATCTTGGTCGCTCTCGGTAGCCGGCTGTCTAGAGCGTAAATAGGTCTCGAATCAAATCAAATTTGTTATGTATTTGAAAAGTAATTCACAATCCCGATTATGAAATTTACATTTTTTGCAGTTTACTTCATCGAAGATTATTTATTCGAATAAAATAATGTGGACAACGTCGCCCAATTTGCTATAGAAATCTACAAAAAAAGCAATTTATGATTGAACAGATGTTCCAACCCAGACTTTGATGCTCCGTTAGTGATGGATTATTCTGTTCATCCTCTAAGATGGGAATGAAAATATGTACCCGAATTTAAAAACACTTCGGGAACTCAATAAAAACCAACTTGCTTTCAAATTGTTACATTCGTTGACTTAACCGAAAAATTCACCTTACTAGACATCGTCCGAGTGGAATCTGTATAACAGCAACAGAACACCGCAAAGTGTGTACAAGTTCAGTTGCCGTTCAGGCTTGACACAGCAACATAACCGAGGATTGTCCCTCTTGTATGAGTTATGTGAAAATAAAATTATAGATTCCACCCTTCCACCTGATGGTGATGTATTTCACCGAGCATCTCCCGTGCTTTCCGGGTGAGAGCCGAAGCGCACACAATAATGACAATAACGATGGATGAAATATGTATGGGATTAAGCAATCATGCAGCAAAACATGGAAGCTTGTAGGATTTCACGGCAGAAGTATGTAGTCCTGCGGAGGACAGGCTGGGGCACAAATACAAGCGACACCGAGGTGTGATAGTTAAGAAAACATCATCATTATTATAATATCATTTTGCATAAATACTCGGTGCCTGGTTCGTTTAGCAGCATATCCTCGACTCGAGATGATCCGGATGAATAAACCCGGTCAAGAGAGTGTGCTCGAGACACATTCACACTCGGCCACACACATGTTGCACAGCCAAAGGGGGGGTGTGGAGTTGAGACAGTGATCTGCAGCAAATTGGTGATTATGAAGTTGTTTGCTGAGTTTGGAATGGGACCCAAGTGACAGTGTGACCGCCCAACCCCCGTTTCTCGCCAGCTGTGAATGTGCTGTTAATCGGAATTGTTACGTTCGACCAAATGGCTCTGAACTGTGACGAAGGTGGCGGTACATGCATTCACAATGGACAAATAATTACATCGTTATAAACCACTGGGTATGCATCGTTGAATCTAATCTTCGCAAATAACTATTGTCGCAGGACAAGCTGGCGAAGATAATGCAGCTTTAATGGCATTGTCTGGGTCGGTTAAGATGATAGAGATTGGTGGAAGCTGTAGAAAAATGTTGCCTGAATTAACCCTCAAAAAGGAAAGCTAAAATTGTGACTTCAAGAAGCATCGCTCCTAGGACCCAATGAAATCAAATGCCTCTTTTTTGACAATTTACCAGTACGAAAATCGAAAGCCCGAAAACGCTCGATCATTTGTATTTCAAATTACAAGTTCATTGAAACTAGAGAACTGTAACTAGCCGGGCCTCTGAGACCCCTTGCGTTTTTGAGGGTTAACATTCTTCAATGTTAATGATAGCTGATTTCCAATATTCAATTCGTTATCAGAAACGTCTTTAAACTATTTAGTATCACTTCAGTAAATTCAATGTACTTCCTGTATTTCTTAAAAGCGAGTATAAATAAAAAATTGTAACTGTCAACAAAGGAATATTTTTATGATGATCAATCGTATGATTGAAAACATGAGCACAAGTTTCAGAAAAAATTGACTCGTTGAAAAAAATCCCCTAAGCTCGAATCCATCACAATAGAGTACTACACATATTCAAACAGCTGGCTTTAGTTCATATCTACTCTGCCAAGAGAATTTCTAAAACATCATCATTGAATGAAATCAATAATCTACCTCCCCGACAAGCACATCACGTCATGTAAAGACACGAGTATGTGCCACGCTCGTATCGAAATAGATTGCGTTTCGTTCTCTATCCGCTATCGCGTCTTTTTTTCCCCATCGGAATAAATTTACTTCTCCTGCAGGCCATAAGGCATTCGCTTCCGTCGCCGCCATTATCGACTTCACTCCGACAATTCAGAAGGAACGTAAGGTATGTACAACTAAGCCAGCAGCGGTATTGTCGAAAAGGGACAAACAAAACCCGTACGACGACAACGAGTGAAGGAGCACCAGCACCATTCTTCTCGGGCTTCGATTATAATCCCGAATTTATCTATCGATATTGAAAGTATTTCAATGTCTTCGTCCTTCCGTTCCATCACACTGGCTGGTAAAGATTGATGCTGGTGAAGGTCGTTAAGGGTAAAGGGTGAATACGAAATTATTGGAACACTTACAACCGGCTGTAACTGGACAAATAGTAACAAAATTTTGTAGCCACGATGGAATGGAACCAATTTGAGCCGCAGAAAAAAACTCACATGGAACATATCTTGAAGAAAAATTTTGGTATTCAACCGTCTCAAGAGCACTAAAATGATTCCGAAACGATTGGTTGACAATAGTCCACAATGTCGATATTTTCATTCAAATACCTTATTTGGCAAGCAATCTGTACCTGTGGAAAAAGAAAGAAAAATGTTCATAATAACAGGCTCCATCAATTGTAAAATTTATAAAACTGAGGGCCCCAAAAACAGGTTTTGCTATTTTTGAGTTCTATTTTGATCGGATATCTGCTGAAATTGTACGAGACTCATTTATGCATTTCATTCCTAAGCTAAACTTATTCGGCCTTAATGAAGCGGTAACACAGAAAGATCAAGAAGTAAGTAAATGATGCAAATTACATGCTTTGGAAGTGGATAAAAACTCAGAACATGTCCGAATATGACTGTACAAGTTCATGTGGATGAGTGTAGCAAATTGTACCACCAATATCCAATAATTAAACCAATATTACGTATATGCTGAATTCAATGACAATAACTTAGTGACAGCACTAAGCTAGCGCTGGGTTGACACTAGCTCCAAAAGCAACCATAATCCTTCACAATCGTCTGAACTCTCGATCGAAGCAGATCGTTTTCTTGTGCTGTGCATAGAGTGGATCAATATAAATATATACATTGTGAAGGCCAGTCATTGTTTGCGGCAGGCTTTGTTCGCCGGTGCCTAGGTTGGTGAAGTGAATAGTTCAATAACCGGACAAGCCGCTATATAAGCTAAGTATCTTTTTTTTCTCATTTCCCTTTCCCCCGATCTGTCGCTACTTCTTAGATCCCTTTCCCCTGAATATAAGTTTCATCTCTCGTTTACACCACGTGCTATCCTCGTGCCTAAATGGCCGAGGGCGAAGTAACATTGGATGGGAATGATATTCCCATGGATATACCGGATAAACCCGAAATTACTCCCTCCCCTGATTCCCACAGTCCTCCTCGTATTAAAACATACCCACCCAGTTCAACTGGGCCCTGGGTGGTCTATTTCCGGCCCATTACGAAATCGCTTAATATTTTAGAGATCTCACGGGAGCTGACTGCTAACTACCCGGCCGTAGCTCAGATAACACGTGTTAGAGCTAATAAGATACGCATATTAGTGAATGACCTCGACCAGGCAAACCAGATTGCTCGCAGCGAGCGCTTTACAAAGCAATTGAAGGTGTATATACCTTGTTTGGCAGTGGAGATCGACGGGGTCGTTGCCGAACCGGGTTTGAAGTGCGAAGACGTGTTGAAGTATGGAGTTGGTTGCTTTAAGGACCCCTCACTTGAACATGTGAAGATTCTGGAATGCAAGCAATTGTATTCAGCAAAAACTGAGAATAATAAGACAACTTATTCATTGTCAGACTCGATTCGGGTGACTTTCTCCGGGTCTTCCCTCCCCAACTATGTCCTCCTGGATAAGGTTCGTCTACCGGTTCGCCTGTTTGTACCGCGGGTAATGAACTGCAGCAATTGCAAGCAGCTGGGCCACACAGCCACCTATTGTGGCAATAAGAAAAGGTGCGGCAAATGCGAGGGAGAACATGAGGATGACGCTTGCAGTGGAGAAACTGAGAAGTGTATTTACTGCGGGGGCCTTCCGCATGATCTTAAATCATGCCCCGCGTACAAACAGCGCGGGGATAAAATTAAGCGCTCCCTTAAGGAACGCTCGAAGCGCTCTTATGCAGAAATTCTTAAGAATGCTTCGCCATCTGTCCCTTCCGAAAATTCCTTTGCTCTTTTGGCTGGCGTTGAGCAAGAATCTGACGACCCACAAGAGGGAACATCTTTGGTTAGCCCAGGGGAGTCCAGGAAGAGGAAAAATCAAGCTTCCACTAGATTGCCTCGTAAGGGTGCCAAGGTGTCGTCCACTCAGAGTGCGCCAACTACAATCAATAAATCCAACGGAAGTGATGCACTAAAGCCGAAGCAATTTGCTCCAGGACTTGGAAATTTTAATTCTAACAAGGAGTATCCACCACTTCCAGGGACACCAAAAACCCCAAGTGTTCCCTTTTTTCAAACAAATACTCAGTCCAGTAGCGGACTAATGAAATTTTCTGACATAGTGGACTTAATTTTCACAGCTTTCAATGTTACTGATCCTCTTAAAAGCATTCTGATACATTTTCTCCCTATGGTGCAAACATTTTTGAAACAGTTGACTGCTAAATGGCCCCTCCTTGCAGCGATCGTATCCTTCGATGGCTAAGTCATCAAACGAGGTCACTGATTCGATCACTGTCCTACAGTGGAATTGCAGAAGTATCCTCCCGAAAATCGATTCCTTCAAATTCTTACTAAACAGTTTAAAATGTGATGTTTTCGCATTATGTGAAACTTGGTTAACTTCCGATATAAATCTCAACTTCCACGACTTTAATATAATCCGTCTGGATCGAGAAAACCCTTATGGAGGAGTACTTTTGGGGATCAAAAAGTGCTATTCTTTCAACCGAATTAACCTCCCTTCGACACCAGGCATTGAAATTGTCGCTTGTCAAGTTTTAATCAAAGGTAAAGACCTCTGCATTGCTTCCATCTACATTCCTCCTAGAGCCTCGGTAGGGCACCGAACGCTTTGTAATATCACGGAATCCTTACCGGCACCGCGGCTAGTTCTGGGAGACTTTAACTCGCACGGTACGGTATGGGGCTGTCTTCATGATGATAATAGATCAACATTAATCCAAGATCTTTGCGATAATTTCAACATGACCATCTTAAACACGGGAGAAATGACGCGGATTCCTACACCACCAGCACGCGCAAGCGCGTTGGATTTATCGCTATGCTCGACATCGCTACAGTTAGATTGCAGGTGGAAGGTGATCCCTGATCCCCACGGTAGCGATCATTAGCCTATCGTGATTTCAATTGCTAACGGTTCAAGACCATCGGAAACAATCAATGTCTCGTATGACCTCACACGGAACATTGATTGGAAGAGTTACGCGACCGCGATATCCGTTAAAATCGAATCCACTCAAGAACTTCCTCCGGAGGAAGAGTACAGGTTTTTGGCTGGCTTGATTCTCGACAGTGCGAATCAAGCTCAGACTAAACCAGTACCCAGCGCGAATACCCATCGACGGTCTCCCACCCTGTGGTGGGATAAAGAGTGCTCAGAGCTGTACGCGGAAAAGTCCACTGCATATAAGGCCTTCCGGGAAGACGGGTTACCCGCTAGCTATCAACAGTACGCGTCGTTAGAAAGGCGAATGAAGAGTCTAATGAAAGCCAAAAAACGCAGTTATTGGCGCCGGTTCGTCGACGGGTTAACGAGAGAAACAGCGATGAGCACTCTTTGGGGTACGGCTCGACGTATGCGTAACCGTAATAGTACCAACGAGAACGTGGAATATTCAAACCGTTGGATATTCGCTTTCGCCAAGAAGATCTGTCCGGACTCTGTACCGGTACAGAAAACGTGCCGCGCCGCGTCTCCTCACGATACCGCGAACGAAACACCGTTTTCGATAGTGGAGTTCTCACTTGCTCTCTTATCATGCAACAATAACGCCCCAGGGTTAGACAGAATCAAATTCAACTTGCTGAAGAATCTGCCTGACACTGCAAAAAGGCGCTTGTTGAATTTATTTAACAAGTTTCTTGAGGGTAACATTGTCCCTCATGACTGGAGGCAAGTGAAGGTCATCGCCATCCAAAAACCAGGAAAACCAGCCTCCGACCACAACTCGTATCGGCCGATTGCAATGCTGTCCTGTATTCGGAAGTTGTTCGAGAAAATGATCTTGTATCGCCTCGACAATTGGGTTGAAGCAAATGGCTTACTGTCAGATACACAATTTGGCTTCCGCAAAGGCAAAGGGACGAACGATTGCCTTGCGTTGCTTTCTACAGAAATCCAAATGGCCTATGCTAACAAAGAGCAGATGGCATCAGTCTTCTTGGATATTAAGGGGGCTTTTGACTCAGTTTCTATCAACATTCTGTCAGAGAAGCTGCACCAGCATGGTCTTTCGCCAATTTTAAATAACTTTTTGCTAAACCTGTTGTCTGAAAAGCACATGCACTTTTCGCATGGCGATTTAACAACATTGCGATTTAGCTACATGGGTCTTCCCCAGGGCTCATGTCTAAGTCCCCTGCTCTACAATTTCTACGTGAATGACATTGACGATTGTCTTGCCAATTCATGCACGCTAAGGCAACTTGCAGACGACGGCGTGGTCTCTGTCACAGGGCCCAAAGCTGCCGACTTGCAAGGACCATTACAAAATACCTTGGACAATTTGTCTGCTTGGGCTCTTCAGCTGGGTATTGAGTTCTCCACGGAGAAAACTGAGTTGGTTGTTTTTTCTAGGAAGCGTGAGCCGGCGCAACTCCAGCTTCTATTAATGGGTGTAACGATCAATCAGGTTTTCACATTTAAATATCTCGGGGTATGGTTCGACTCTAAAGGTACCTGGGGATGTCACATTAGGTATCTGAAACAGAAATGCCAACAAAGGATCAATTTTCTCCGAACAATAACTGGAACATGGTGGGGTGCCCACCCAGGAGACCTGATCAGGTTATACCAAACAACGATATTGTCGGTGATGGAGTACGGGTGTTTCAGTTTCCGCTCCGCTGCGAACATACACTTCATCAAACTGGAGAGAATCCAGTATCGTTGCTTGCGCATTGCCTTGGGTTGCATGCACTCGACCCATACGATGAGTCTCGAAGTGCTGGCGGGCGTTCTTCCGCTAAAAAATCGATTTTGGGAACTCTCATATCGATTGCTCATCCGATGCGACATTCTGAACCCGTTGGTGATTGAAAACTTCGAGAGGCTCGTCGAGCTTAATTCTCAAACCCGATTTATGGCCTTGTACTTCGACTACATGGCACAGAGCATTAACCCTTCTTCATATACTCCCAACCGTGCTCGTTTCCTAGATACTTCTGATTCTACTGTGTTCTTCGACACATCCATGAAGGAAGAGATTCGTGGAATCCCGGACCATATACGCCCGCAAGTGATCCCCAATATATTTTATAATAAATTCCGAGAAGTCGACTGTGACAAAATGTTCTACACTGACGGATCAAATCTCGATGGGTCCACTGGCTTCGGTATCTTCAACAATACTATCACCGCTTCATTCAAGCTCAATGATCCCGCTTCAGTTTACGTCGCAGAGTTAGCTGCAATTCAGTACACCCTTGGGATCATCGACACTCTGCCCACAGATCACTACTTCATCATTTCGGACAGCCTCAGCTCCATCGAGGCTCTTCGTGCGATGAAGCCCAAAAAGCAATTCCCATATTTCCTGGGGAAGATACGGGAGTCCTTGTGTACGTTATCTGAAAAATCTTATCAAATTACCTTTGTTTGGGTCCCCTCTCATTGCTCTATTCCGGGCAATGAAAAGACCGACTCATTGGTGAACTTGGACGATGGCTACATTCCATTATCCCAAAGGTATCAACGAAGCCTTGGTTCAGGGGGATGGACGTGGGTCGGGATTTTATTCGTGTAATGTCCCGACTTATGTCCAACCACTACACCTTGGATGCGCATTTGCGGCGTATTGGGCTTGCGGAGAGTAGTCTGTGCGCTTGTGACGAGGGCTATCACGACATCGAGCACGTTGTCTGGGTATGCGCCGGGTATTTGGACGCCAGGTCTCAGTTAAAGGATTCCCTTCGGGCCCGAGGTAGACCACCCAATGTCCCAGTCCGAGATATGCTGGCAAATCGTGATTTCCCCTATATGTCCCTTATTTATACTTTCATAAAAACGATAAATATCCCAATTTAGCCCCTCTCTTTTTATTTCTCGTTTTAGAAGTTTTCTGCTGCCTTTTGGGACCGATCAGCTCCAGGCTGCAACTATGTAACCGCCGTCGCACTTACCACTACGGAAACTGAAGCGAGAGCGACTCGAGGTCCGATGACTTTTGAAGGATTCCCCGCGGGTCCGAAGAATACCATCCGCCAATCCGACCTACTAGACTGAGGCGCTAATTTGTATCGCTGATCTCCCGTTTGCCCGAAAGTTGCAAGTTTTGCTCTTCTCTCCCGGTCACCATCTACGCTTTCTCTCCCCTGTCCTTGATACAACTGCTTCTACAGCCCCCTCTGAATATCTTGACCAAGCATAAGTCTCCGCTAAAAAAGTTCAAATTTGTATTCTGTATTCCTAGTTTTAAGATAGCTGTAATTTTACCTCTTTGTTAAAACTATTGTCCCCCATCTTGTAAATAGAATTGTATCCCTAGTTTTAAAACACCGGTGAATTTTCTCATAAACATTTGTTCCCCCTTTTGTGTACCAAACTATATTGTTAGTTTTAAGATAACTGTAAATATTTCCTAAAAAACTATTACTATTGAATTCCTTGTTTTAAAATTTTTCATAAAAAAAATCTTTTGCTCCCTCTCTTGTATATAGAATCTTATTTCTAGTCTTAAGATAGCTGTAAAAATTTTCTTTTAAAAAAAAAAATATTTCACCATTGTAACCTCCTAGTTTTAAAATATCCAAAATGTAAAAAAAAAATATTTCACCATTGTAACCTCCTAGTTTTAAAATATCCAAAATGTAAAAACAAAAGAATTTGGCACCGCCAAGCTAACGCATTTGTGCCTATCAAATAAACGAAATGAATAAAAAAAAAACCATAATCCTTCTTGTCAGGTCAGCCGGAGCCACGTGCTCGGTCCTGCCGTTCGGCCGAAGTTCCTCAAGAGGCTTTCGTCTCCATCTTTCGCTCACCGGTCTTCCTTCTTCGTACTGCAGAAGGGTTCCGTTGACCCGAATCGTCTGGTGGTCACTATGCGTATTCGTTTCGCATACCATTCAATCCATGTTTGCTATCAATGAAGGACTACGGAATGTGACGTCGATGATAGACTTCCTCCCGTCTCTCCGCAATGTGCTAACAGAGCCTTCATTGCACAATCGTACATCTAGCTTCGCTAGAGCTTCCTGCAGGATACACCCTCTTGTTTTGGTTACTCCACTTAACTCCACATCCCAGGCGTTGAAGTCTACACCAATGACTACCGATCAACTGCTCTGTTAACTGCTCCAGTATTAGGCTGAACTGCTCTACTGTCCACCGTGGAGGAGCGTAACAGCTGCATACGAAAACGCCGTTGATTTTGGCGATCACTATGCCCTCGTATGACCATTCTACCACTTCTTGAATGGGGAATCTGAATTTGTATCACAGCCGTTCCGCAACCCAGTTACCGTTATCAGGGGAGACTTGATACGACTCTGCGATCAAAATAATTTCTGTCGTAGACTGCCACAACAGTTGCTGTGCGGTGTCATAGTGATTCAAATTTATCTAGGTTATCTCCATTACCGTTGGCCTGCCATCGTCTTTTTGTAGCCAAGGCCTTTAAAGCCACCCGCCTGATGGACGTTCCCTTCGGCCATTACGTGCAATCTCGCAAGATGGCCCGTCTCCCCGTATTTCCAGTATTTCTCGGATCTATCCGGGCCTTTGCAGGCCCCTACTAAATGTCCAAAGTCCTTAGCACTTCAAGAATTTCTCCAGTTGATTATTCACTCTTGGGACGGCTCTCAACCATCCAACCGTAACTTTGTCTACCTCCAGTGTCTTATCTGCAGCGATTACCGGTAAACGAATCGTCGCTGTCTGCGTTCCTCCGTATCCCTTCCTTAACCGGATCGTCATGTGCACCTCGCACATGACGACCCAATGCTGCTTCATTGCACCTCTCAGCTCGTCTTCTGTCGTGATTTCATCAAGATTCTTGCACACAATCACCATCTCCGGGTTTAAGGCTTTAACTTCTGCCTTTTCACCCATTGATTTGGCAATAGTCTCCTGCAAGGTCGAGCTGCTAGTCGTGGAATTCTACTTCAGCTCGAGGAGAATCTTGCCATGTTGGGTACGCCTGACTCTTACCACGTTTTCCCCCAAATCCTTCAGCTCCGGGTCCTCTCTGACCTTCTTGAGCAGCGCTGCATACGTCATCGCGTCATTGCCTTTGATAAGCACGGCTTGTCCCTTTGGCGACTTCTGACGAGCCGAGTATTTTTCGTTCCTCTACTGCTTCTCTTTTCGATCCTCTTTCTTTTTTGCTGTTTCCTGTGTTTTTCCTACCGAACTACATCGGTATTTCAGCTTTCTCCCTATTGCGTAACATCCTTTCCTTCGACAACAACAGCGTCCTCGAGCATCTGCCTCATTGGACCGCCTGGTCTTTCGTCTCCTGGCAAGGATCTTGTCCTCTTTGGAGTCATGGGAACTGGCGTGTTATCCACTCTAATCTGATTCTCCTTACCCTGTTTCGGAGGGGCTAGGAAGATAGTAGCCTTAGCCGATGCCAATGGTCGCTCAGCTACATTCGCCCTCCGCGTTGCCTTGTCATACTCCTTCACGGTAGACAGTAGCGCCTTTCGGATCCTGATGACCATCTCGACAATGTCGTTATGGACATTGTTTCTCGCGTCCACAAACTTATGGAGCTCCTCCACCAAGCAGTTCGCTACCACTACTTTTGGCGTCTGTGGGGTATAACTCATCCTGCTCTGCTCTGGCTGTTGTTGCTCCTGCTGCCGCTTCCCCTCCTTCTGCTCTTGCTGAATAACTTTAGCTGCTACTGGTGGTGGTGACCTCACCACACCACCTCTGGCGAACGGATACACCGCGCCTGATCCGTTTGTGTGAGTTTCTTTGTTTTGCTTCATTTTATTGAAACGCAACTACGGTCCGCTATCTCCACTCGTTGCACATAGTCGCCTCTCGTGATCACATGATTGTGTATACTATGTACTAAAATCTTAGCAGCAGTGAGGTAATGCTAAGGTTGACACTATCCTTCATTGGGAGTAGTGTTCAGAGCCGGGTCGGCATAAAATCGGGCATGCTCCACCAACTAAATGGTGACGAGTTTTGCACGTACCCGCGCACCTGCCACGGTTTTTTTTGGAACGGAGGGAGCCGCGCTGTTAGCCTACTCGACATTTCAAGTTGGTGTCATCCTTTCTTACTCAGAGAGTAGAATAACACGTCTGTCAGCCCAAAGTTGTCTGCTAATTCGTGATCCGTGACTTATCCGTTGACGTTCGCCATGGCCAGTATGCCATAATCAGGATGTTACTGGCATCGATCCCGATGTGCCGTTTGGCACTCCGGTTAGGCTAGAGTGCTTTTATTGCTTAGATTATTTGAATTTTAGGATCTTAGCAGAAGCGGCACAGACTCGCTTCGTCGGAGCTGCTTTCGGAGTTATGGCTTTTTTAGAGGTTAAGCAGAACCCAATCTAAACCCCACCATACCCTAGCAAGACGCCCCAACTTACATTAGAGCCAGGGGGTTCGTTAATCCCCTAGACTCCTGTCCTTCCTGTCCCGGCTGCCCCTATATCTATCCCTCTATCTCTTTATCTCCTTTTCTCTGTTTCTCTATCTCTATTCCTCTATCTCTATTCCTCTATCTCTATATTTTTATCTTTCTGTCCCTATCTCTCCATCTTAATTCATATCTCTCTCTCTCTCTGCCTTGCCTCAATGTAATTGAGGCATAAAAAATGAAAAAGAAGAGATGAAAAAATACAGAATGGAACCACCGGAACGTTCATCGTTTTTATTGCGCACTTCCCACCAACCTGAACTCCACACTTTCAAAGTGCGAGTGATCAAACTGCTACTGCAAATTGCGAGCTGTCAAAATACATGTATTTCAAGTGATAGAGATGGTTCTTTCATAGACAGACCAGCTGAACTAACCAGTCTATGAGAAGAATTTAATAGAAGAATGGTAAATACGCAGTGCAGTTAGAGTGCAGTTTTTAGTGCCACAAGCAATGTTGCAATTTCTTCAGATGCTGATAAACTAATTTTCAAATGGCAAGGCTTTTTGCAAATTTTTAGGACTTTCTGAACCTTCTTTAGGTGTTAACTTTTTTTTAACGAATAAGGTATTAGCGGGTCATATTGACCCCGATTTACAAAACAGTTTTAAGATACATTTTCAGTCAAATCTATATGAACTTGTACCCAAATTGTGTGTTAGAGATTCAATTTTAAGTTTCTGGTAAATATTGCTGTTTTTGACCAGGTTGGTTAGTGGGAATCGGTGCCGAATGGGGTCATGTCTGGCATACATAGATGTATGCTGAACAGTCATCATAAATCACAGGTTTATTGACAAAATACTAATAATAAACACAAACAAAACAAAAATAAGAATGTAAAAACCATATTTGTACATGATTCGACCGACCTTAGACGTTCCGGATTTCCATTTTGATACTATTTCTGGTGTAATAATTGTATTTCTCATAATGTTAAACAAGTGACAATGTGGTCAATCAATGAAACTGATCCCAAAAATTTGTAATAAGCTTAGAAGTTTATATAAAATCTCATTATACAGATGTTTCGGATCTTCCGACAATTCAATTTCTGAATGTAGTTTTGGAGCTCTGAAGTTTTTTTGAAAATATTTGTTGCATTAGTAGTTATAGTTAGGAAAATTAGCCACAAAATGACATTCCGGAAGATCTGGGACATCCGCATAGCTGGTCAATTAATGAACCTTAACCAATTGTCCTGGAGCTCTGAGATATTTTGGAAAACAAATAAGGGTATATCATTCGTAAAAAAATTTGCTTCTGAGTGGGACAGAGACCCATTGACCTTTCGGGTGATCCGGCGTAGAATTGGCCAGTTCACAAATAGGGTCTTTGTTCCGGTCACAATTGGATTTTCTTCGCAATAATAATTCCAAAAAAATTTTCGAGGAAACCATAGACTTCTAGCGCCAATTCCTGATCTTTTGGAACGAAACGAATAGGGTTTATAACCCAGTCACAAGTACGAATTATGCGAATGATATTCCAAAAAATCTTAGAACTCTAGGATAAGGTTCATGAATTGACCAGTTTCACTAATGTTGCAGATCTTCCGGAAGGTCATTATGTAGCCAAAAAAACGTGTGTAGATCATAAGTACGAACTCGTTCAAATGAGAATTCAAGAAACACTTAAAACCCTTGGTTCTAAGACCAGCTTTATGAATTGATCAGTTCAGTGAATGTTGCAGATTTTCCGGATGGTCATTATGTGACCAATACGATCGATTTTTCACTCGGAACTAGATATTTATGTCAACGCAACGTGAATAAATGTTTTCGAAAAAAAATCGCGAAATTCTCGGAGTTCTAGAGCTAGATTCATGAATTAGACATCTACGGATGCTCAGGATTTTCCGGTTAATTTTCACGTAGAATCCAGCATTTGAATCATAGTATCAATATCATTTTAGATGGGATTTTATATAAGCTTCCAAGAATATTACAAATTCTTAGAATTAGTTTCATTGATTTACCATATTGTCACTTGTTCAGTAGTATGTGAAATATAATGGTATCGCAGGAATCAACATCGGAAGCGTTATGTGGAACATCAAAAACCGGTCCAATCATGTACAAAACTGATACTGATACATTCTTATATTTGTTTCGGTTCTGTTTATTATTAGTACTATGTCAATAAACTTGTGATTTATGATGTCTGTTCTGCATACATCTTTGCATGTCAAACATGACCCCATCCGGCACCGATTCCCGCTGGCCAACCTGGTCAAAAGCAGTAAACTTTAAACAATGTAGTATTTACCATAAACTGAAAATTGAAACTCTAGCACACAATTTGGGTATAAGTTCATATAGATTTGAGTGAAAATGTGTCTTAAAATTGAGTTCGACATCGGGGTCAATATGACCCGCTAAAACCTTATTCGTAACTTTTTTGTACTGCCCTTTAGGCCCCTTTTGGTGCTCCTTTTACGTGTTAAAAAAGGCTGTGTGGGGCTGGGAATTGTACAAGGTAATCGATTTACCAATTATGCCATGCCCATCCCATATTTACTTCTATTCCATATTTTATTATATTCAATTCATCCAGTTTATTAGCTTCGTTTACTTTATTAAATATTAATTATATTTTATTGAATTCAATAAATTTTTAAATTTTTGTTCATTTTTGACATACTGATTTGCGTTTTAAGCGTACTCAAAGTTTCAAGTTCTTCATTTCATTCATTTTATTCGCGTTATTCGATTTGTGCGTTGTACACATTCATTTGTTTAATTTCTTGATTATATTTTGATTCACGTTTATTTAGTTTTTATATTATTAGTTGCCATTATTTTACTCACATCATTCATTAAGTACATATCAATAACTTTAATAATCATACAAATTCTCTTTGTTTTATTAATATAATTATTTGAATTCTATTGATAACTGTAATATTTTATTAAGATTAAATATTGGTTTCATTTATTTTACCTAATTCATTTACTACGTCTTTTTATTTTTATTTTTTTCGAGAGTTGTCCTACTGGAGCTGTAGAGCTAGGTTCTCGGAAGGGCTCCCCGTCAGAATCACATACTACAATTTGCAGACGAGGCAGGCAATGTCGCCCACTAAAACACTGCTTTAGGCCAATTGCAGCGGGCCGTGATTCTGAATGTGATATTCATTGTACGGTTCAGGTATGTGCGGGCATAGGGACTCGCGATCGCGTGTATCATCGCGAAGAGCTTGAGCATTTGTACGTTAACGTGTTCGATCGTGTGTGCGTTTGTATGTCGCGTGTGTTAACGTGTATGTAACTTCGCGTGTATAAATTCTATTTTATAACCGTGTGCCTTGGATAATCGGGCGCGGACCGTGAATCTATTACTTTATTTTTGGAGTACGGCTAAGATGCTAAAAGAGAGTGAGATTTTCCATATCGCTAGAGTTTCCGGTGATGTCGCCATGGAACGTGTTGTCTAGTGGATATGAGCTTTATTTTTTGATTGGTCCTACTGAATTATGGACCTAAGTTATTAGGACAGAGAGTAATGGTTTCCGGACGTGATCCATGAGCGCGCGAAAGCGGACGTTTGTAGGTTCATGTTTGAGACAGCGTATGAAACGTCGTAAGTGCTAAAACGTTCTCCTTATTAACGGGGTGTTATTAAGCTTGCGCGATCGCGAACGTAGGTGTTCGTTGTTAATCGCGAAGGGCTTAAGCGTTCGTATCGTTTGTCACGTGTGCTCGCGTTCATGTGACTTCGCGTGTACAAGACTGGATTTTGTGACCGTGTGGCATTTCCTATATACGCGTGCGTTCATGGATGGTCACGCGGACCTTCATTCTGATAGTTAGTTTCAGGTGTACAATTCACATTCTGACAGGGAGTAAGTCACTTCCATATCACTAGAGTCCTCGGTCATGTCGCCATGTAACGTGGTGTTCAGTGGATATGAGAGCTTTCTTTTTTTAATTGAACCAATTGAAGGCATGGACCTAGTCGGCTGATATCAAGGATAGAAACATCCGGAAGTTACCAAAGAGTACCAAATCATCATTCAATTCAATGTAATGTTTTTTAAATAATACCAGCACCGCCCAGACTCGTACGTACATTGCAGCAAGAAATAAAAGGAGTGTTAGTCCGACACTTGTTATTACTAGAGGCCGTATATTGTACTACGCACTACACAGGTGACACGGGAGGAGAAAAATCGTGACTAGAGTCAGGTATTCGATTAAAAATTGTGCTGAAACTCCCGGGAGATTCAAGATTTGGGCGTCCGGCCACTAGGAGACTCATTAGGTGCAAAAACATTTTAGGAGGAGAATATGAATTAATTTCAAGTGGCCAAAAATAATAATTAACTGTATGTGAATCCTTATTTTGCATGACAGACATAGCAATAGTCTGTCATGCAAAATAATAATAGTGACACTAATAATAGTGACATCAACCTCCTAGTGAACACCATCCACCTCTATAATTCTCGGATGTCCAATAAACGATAAATGATGATCCAAGTATTCATTGTATTGTGGGGAAATGGGATCAAAATAGAATTGTTTGATGAAAATCCAATACAAACCACGAGCGATTCGAGAAAGGCTACGAGAAGGAATGAAACAAAAAAGTAACCGATTCTACTTCATTTGTTGTTGGAGCTTCGGCACGAGTGCGTTCGTTACGCCAGGTTGCTTTACTTCATTTTCTGTGCAAGCAGAATGCTTGATAGGTAAAGAAAGCTTTCTTGAAAATGGCGAACAAAAGGCTCGAGATGAGATTTTTCCCTTATTTGCAAGCAAAGAAATTGTCATTCTCGAGTGAGCAAGGAGGCCGGTCGAAACCTCAAAAAGTTATGTTTAAAATATTGATATTTTAGATTTTTGCTAAATTTCTCATGTGTTGACTAATATATGTTCAAAATTTTATGATCATTGGAATAGAACATGATTTTCAACACCAGTTTAAACATAGCAACGCACGGAATTTTTAAAAATTTTCATTTCCGAAACCACAATTTCTATGTTCACATAAAAAGTATGTAGCTCTTTTGATTTTAGTCCAATTTTAGCATAATTAGATTCATTTTGTAGGGAAATGAAAGAACTTGGTTTGTAGTATATGGAACCATGACTTTTTCGTTTAAAAATGTCTGAAGTGGTCTGATCATAAATTCTATTTTCACTAATGTATTCTGTACAACCAAACGAAAAAGTTTTCAACGGTCAAATATTATACATCCTATGAGAAATTACCTCTGATTTTCGAATATCATGGTCTCGTTCTGCGCCTGGGTGCGCAAACGGGTTGAAGGTGGTTTTAACTTTTTGTTACTAGTATGGAGGCGCATGGTATTTGATCTTTTAACCGTTAAAACGACCACAACGATATCAACCTGAGTAATCCCCCAACAACACACCACCAAGTTAAAATTTTCGTGAGGACAACTTTTGAAAAAAAACTTTCTTTGGACTTCAAACATTTTTTATCGTTAAATTTTCCAAATGAATTCAACTGAACAAAAATAACGAGGGGTTTATTGCTTCTACTAAACCGTTGTGAAAATACATGTCCATTCAAACTTTAGTTTTATACTGTCAAGTCACACTCCATCCACTCAATAATTTCACCACGGAATCTAAAAATTTCTTCATTTTGGTTTCGGGAGGGGCTCACTACACAAGTACATACACTAAATACCTTAACCCACATGCTGTATAACGTTGCGTACCTGCTTACATTAAAAGCATGGTCATTCAGCTTTAAAATTATGGAGGTTCATAGTAGTTCATTTAACAAGTTAATGTGCATGGAGTTTGATATTACATCGCTTTAGGTATGGCTATCGACTTCACAGACAAGTCCTACATGCCGAACCCATCCACATGCTGAGAGATTTGTTTAATTTATACTGATATTACTGCTATAATATAAGTGAATTCTTTATTATAGTGTTATTTGTCCTCTTTCAACTCAAACCAACAGCAGTAATAAAATCGTGAGCATTTTTCACGCGCAACATTTCGTCTCAACCGTTCATTGTTATGCTCATTTCTTTTGCCTTTATGCCACCTTTTTTCGTCCCAGCCGCACAGTGGCACCTGTTCATACAAAATTGTGACAAAATTATAAAAATTGGTCTATGTGGCTGAAACTTGGGGTTTTTTGGGTCGCTGAATCCATTTCTGTTATCAGTTTTGATATTCCATATTTCATTTTTTCAACTACTTTTATTTAAACCCATTTGAATGCGTTGGTCGTTAAAGGGTTAATGTAAACATTAATCATAGTAGCCAATCTCATCGGATAGCAGAAACGGTTGACAAAACTACTAAAAATCATAAATTTTTCAGTAATATGATGTTGTTTAGCAATTAATTTGTAAGGAGATTTATGAGGTACACGGCGTCTCCATATGGGTATTTTCAAAAATATAGATATACCAACTTCGGCGCAAAAATGCGCAAGATGAGCCATATATATCTTGAAACTACACTAAATTTTGAGTCAGATTCATGATAAGTGATCCATGGGAGACCATCTCAAAAATTGGAAGACGTATAAAGATGAATTACTGATATGATATGAAACTTTTTAATTGGATTTTTTGATGCAGAACAAACGTAAATCAGTTTTGAACAAAAATCTTCCATCTATTGTTAAGCAAATTCATTCTTCTTTTCAATGAACTTAAAATTGCTCGAATCGGCTGTGTAGTTCTTAAGATATCGCCATTTGAAACTCTAAGGAACTAAAAATTCTAATTAATTGAATTGCACAGAAATCCTCGACATCACTTGCTTTAACGACATGTTAAAAAATTCATATTTACAAAAGAATAACAAGACATTGATTTTTTTGGTTTTGTCACTCGTCGTGCCACTGTGAGCCGATAAGGGGGACCTAGATCGCAAAAGCACAATCGTACCCACCAAGCAGCGGTGGCAGCGATTCGCACTTCATCACAAAAATTCCGCATTATTATGTACATAAATACATATACGTGTAGCGCTATGAGCGAACCCTGCCATCTGAGCCAGGGATTTACTACCGGTAGAGCTGCTCCGCGTATGAGGAGCCAACGTCGAAAACGATAATAATCACTCTTCGTTGTGCCCGTTTGAATCGCCCCGGGGTGGCGTCCCAATTTTCCTCTAGTTTCTATTATGGGTTCGCCGACCGAGGACACAGCATCGTCCTCGTTCAGGATCGGAGCTTGCCGTTGGCCTGACTGATTGGGAATCCTTTCGCTAGGATGCTGCCACTTTGCTATAATCGTGCGATCAACTTATTCGGTCCACTAAGGGGAGCAAAAAATGTGCAGAGAAAGTTGAAAGCAATTCTTCGAGCTGGCGATGCTCGAAGAAAGCTGATGTGGTGCGTAGAGAAAAATACATATAAATTAACAATAATTTTATTTGTGTGAAAGAGAAATGCCAAATCATGCATATTCAAAAGTTGAGCTTGGAAGCTTGGATATATTGGAAGACACATGAAGCCTCATCGGCAACGCCGCTATTCATATTCTCGACTCTATTCGATGCTGAATTATGGTGAAATTTATAAGAATATGACTAGCGGCGTTGCCGATGAGGATTCATGTCTTTTAATATATCCAAGCTAAAACATTATTTTAGTAGTCTAAAGAACTCGCATTATCATGTTCACACTACAGAGTTAAAACATGTTATAATAAAGCAACAAGAAAAATGTCATCAAGATTGCGTTAAAACCAGTTTTAACTCGTAGTGTGAACGTTGTATTAAATGATATCTTAAGCTACCTTGCGATGTGAGGCAAACCCGTCCTGAATGGATCCGCAGTTGCATAATGTAGTAATGGGCTGGAATGACACATAAGGACACACATCTCGGTTTCAACTACAATGGTTTCAGCCATGTTTTTGATCCACATATTAGCTCTTTCTACAAGGAAAATAAGCAAAAATAAAAGATAATCTTTTTTATCCTTTGCTTAAAACGAAACATTGTTTAAAGCATGAGAGTGACAACTGATTAACGCACTCAAAAAAAAAAACAAGTGTAAATACTCAAAGCAAAAGAAATACAGAACATGAAAGCCCTCTCTAAATATGTCCTTAGCAGAAAATAGCAGCCAAACCACAAATCAGACAGAGGCGAAGAGTAGTGGAACAAGAAAACCTCTAAAGTTTCTGCGGTGGAATCGTGTGGAAACGGAAATAAAACACAGTGCTAATGAGGAGGAAACCCGAAACAGAGGAAAACGCTGTTAAAATGTATGTACAATGCGAGAGTGTATGTGAATCTATTTCGCTTGGTCGCTTCCACTCGGAAAAATTTTCCAGCCGAGCTTCGTGGGAATGTGGGAACGGACAAAGAGAAAAAAAAACTTCTATTAGCTTTGTTAAATTGCCACGTTCGCACTACGGTCCTGCACAGCACCAGCCCAAGTTTTCCTGACCGGGTCGAAAATTGAAACGGTTCTGCATGCAGAATGGGATGGCGAATGCAGATGGAAGAAGTTAAGAACTAGTTTACGGGATACGCTTCAAATGAAATAATTATGTTCAGTTTGGTGATTATTTGGCTGAGTTGTGACATGAAAATTAAATAGCATGTTTAGACAGAATGGAATAAATTAAATTTGGTGCTTTTGGGTAAGATTGATTAGAATTTCGAATGTTTAGGATTTGCCCAAATTTATTTACCTAAGTATATTTCAGGACAAGGAAAAATTTCTTGTGAGGAAAATATTGATATCAAGAATAAATAAAAGTCGTTCCTTAAAAATATCTTTCTTAAAAAGTCTCATGGAGTAGCAATAAAAATTAACTGCGACAATTGCTTCAAGTTTAACGTGCATAATAAATTTAATAAAGGCTCCTGATAAATATAGCAACGACCGAAAATAAAAGTCTAGAGACAGGACACACTAGTAGCATACTGTATGCTATGTTAATCTCCAACGTCATGTTCATTCCATCTGGATTACCCATAGCAACATCATCTAAGTTATTTAAATAAAGCCTACACTTGAATGTTTGTCCGGATGATTGTAACATATTTCTAGGCCACTCAAGTTACTGATTTTACAAGTAACTATAACAATAAATCATAACTTCCTTCCTTGGTACGCATTCTTAAAGCACTAGCATTATTTTCGGGTTGCTGTATAATAACACCAATAATTTATGTTTTCCTTTTTAAGTGGTTTGAGTTTAAGCATACATGGCAAATGTTTGGAAAACACATAACAATTGAAAACCTCTACCGTTCGTCATAAGAAAATATACATCATTCGTAAACCTGACCTGAGCAGAATAAGTCATCCGAAAAAGTCCCAAAAAAGGTTCGCAAATCGTGGTGACCAGTGACAGCTTTAAATCTTTAGTAAAAATGTTTAGCCAACGTGAATATGCAATGAGAACATTTTACTCTACTGCAGATAATTACTAACTTTACGTGCAACGAGACGAGATGTGAAGTTTAAGGGAGTGAAAGCAAAATGTCGCTAGCTGCTGTAAGGGACCATTAATAAATTACGTAACGCAAAAATTGGCCAACATTGACTCCCCCTCCCCCCATGTAACAAATTGTCACAAATTTCTCTATCCCCCCTCCCCTATTACGTAACAAATTCTTCGAAAAAAAAATTTTGTTCAGCAAAAACATGTTACGTAACGATCTAGCTTACTCCCCCTCCCCCATATGTCACAACATGTCACAGCTTCTCGTACCCCCCCCCCCCTAAGCGCGTTACGTAATTTATGAACGGTCCCTAATGACAAAGAACTAGCCACCGTAAAGTTACCCGAAAGCCGAACCGTTGTGATTAATGCCGTCCGAGACGTAATCGAATGAGCGAAAGCAACCAACGTCTTCATTGACCCAGCTAGTAGGTGAACAGTTACAATGAAAAATTAAGAGATGGACAGTGATAACTCGAAACCCACCGCGGTGACGCTCGAACATGTGCTCAACGTAGTAAACGGTGCGGACGTAAATTCAAGCCAATCGTCCTACGCGCTAAATACTATTCCATATGCGTGCCGATTCTCTACCACAGTGATTATCAACCTGTAGGACACCTAAGGTATGTGGGGGTCCGCGAAAATTGATATCATTTCCAGTCGGATATTAAAATTTAAAGCTTTTTCGCAACAAACAGAAAATAATATTTTGATTGTAAACAAAATCGATCTTCACGAATATTATATCGTCGCCTCCAGTTCCGCAGTGAAATGAACCAGCCACAAGAAATAAAAATGCCGTGAAGCGGGAAAAAATAATTTCGATTGACTTTAATTAAACTAAATCCTTTTGAACCTACAGTCATGTATTGTTGAACATTTACTAAAAGTGATATCTGAACATCGATGAAGTGACTTACATACAGTTACACCAACTTTATAGATAACGTGGAAAAGTTTAGTCCGAGCAGAAAACTTCATTGAGGAGAACATCATGCAACACAGCGTCGAATATGACAACTTTGAAACTAAGATCCTGAGTATATAAATGACGATAAAATTGCGGTATGTCTACACGACTTAGCACCGCGCATTAGACAAGAACACATTAGAAGATTTATGTCAAAATACGGAGAAGTGGAATCAGTTACAAACGATACTTGAGGAAAACAAAATTAGTAGCATTCCCATCGGCGTTCATGTTACTAATCACACAATTAATTGGCCAATCAATAACTGATGCGCCTTGTATATCGAATCGGTCAAGCCTCAGTCAACGACTCATCGACTTCCAGACTCAGTCAACGAATGGACAGGATGCTGCTGCCTTACCAAAATATTCGTGGCATTAATCCAATGGGTGAGGCAGACCGTTTTCGCTATATTTGCCCTCTTCGAAACGTTGTTGAATGCTATCAGGTTAGTACATTCCAGCTGATCGTGTTCGTGACATCGAACATGTTTGACAAAAAACGCCGAAACACAGACTCCTTGATTTACTGTTTTAATTCGATTTTATACCGGAGGTTCGATTTTTCCGGGGGGGGGGGGGGATTTTTTTAAGTGATTCTCAAGCCGAAGTGTCTTCTATTTAACATTAGAAGTTGTATATCCGTCTTGAGTAACGTTTTGTTAACGTCTTTACGTCGCTTATCGTTCTGTAGGCTAAATTATCTGGGTTGATGTCCGGTCCTCTTGTGTAAGTAGCTCCCTGCACGTCGCTTCAAACCTCGTACATTTAAAGACCACATGCTCCGGTATCTCCTCGACGTTCTCACACTCCGGGCATTCTTCCTGAAGCAGTCGTGGCCCGACAGGAACTGTTTCAGGTGAAATGTTATCTCTCTGTGTTTGACCTATGTTGACAGGTTTGGGATGAGGCGGTAGGTACTTTCTCTGTATTGTCCCATTCCTGCTGCCACGTCACCATCGAATCGATTCTCATCATCTTCCTCACGTTTCTGGCGTTTCATTGATTGTAGCACTTGATAGCCACCGCCAGGGAGATGCAGATGGGGATCATCTCAGCGATAAAGCATACTGCCCCCAAAGATAGCATTATGTACGCAAACGCAACTCGTACGACCACCAGCCGGAACGTCCTGTTCAGCTTTTCGAGGTTCCGTTTTTGGTTTTCAGCGCCGCAGGAACCCCAGGCAGGAACCCCATATCGCAGTATCGATGACGAAACACTAGATAACAGACCGACTTTTCGCACGGTCGTCGATTATAACTCCAAATTGCTTGGACCAAGAATGGAGCCCTGAGGAACGCCTGGTGTGACTTGCATTGACTTCTGCCATTCATTCGTCTCGTACAGCAGTACTCTACTTTAGAGGTAGCTCTTCAGGATCTGGCTCATTCTTCTGAGCAGCGCTGCGGCATTGACATGTACGAGGCTGGATGGCCCGGTGAATTCCCTGACTTTGGCAGCAACACCAACTTCGTACCTTTCACGCCATCATCTAAACACTTCTGCAGTATTGGTATTCCATCCGGACCGGGGGCTTTCTTTGCTTTTATTCGCATGGACGCTTCTTTGGGCTCATCGTTAGTCGCTTGCCACTGGGCTGTGTTTGCCCCCTTCTTCTTGGCCGTACGATGTCGGTGACCAGGTTGTTGGGTCGTGCTTCGGAAAGAGACCCTCAACGACTCAGTACGCGTCCCCCAGGGATTTTCAGCACAGCTACTTATGGCAAACTGGCTTGCTAAGCTTGATCTACCGTTTTAAAGCGTCTCTCTGCTTCTCGAAACGTCGCTTGCGCTCCTCTCTCACTCTTCGATCTTGCTCTCTGAGCCCGACTTCTGGCTCTAAGACAAACAGCGTGTAGAGTACTGAGCTACTCATTTAACCAGTAAGCTGCACGCCGTCTACTGCATGGGTCCAGTTTTCGTGGCATTGTAATGTCACAAGCCGTCACAATCCTTCTTGTTAGATCAGCCTCATCAACGTACTTGATTCCACTGTTCGCCGAAGTGACTTAACAAAAAGGTTGTTGTTAAAGACTTTCGTCTTCCACTTTAGCTTGCGGGTCGTCCTTCTCCGTGCTGCAGCAGGGTTCCATTGACCGATGCGGTAGCGAATCGCCTGATGGTCGTTATGAGGATACTTCTCGCACACTCTCCAGTCAATGTACGCCGTCAGTCAAAGACTACAGAATACGACGGAAATTCTCTCGGTACCGATGTCCGTTTCGTGAATCAGGAATCAGAATTGGCTTAAATGGCACGTTCCCCGTATGTAGTCGGGGATTTGTAACAGTGTAACAGAGGATTCCCTGAGCGGAAGGAAAGGACAAGGAGGTGTGGGGAAGTAGAATTGGAAGGGTGGGAAAAATAACAGCACAAGAACAAAAATAAACAACAGGTAAGTTAAACTCACAAGTAAGTCAACTTGCCTGCGAGTAAGCCTAAAGCTCTTTACCACATTGGATAAGAAACTTTAGTAGATCTCTGAGTTTCAGTCGTCCAAACATTGTCTCCTAAGGACGGCCGAAAACGCGAAATCGCAATTGCGCTACCGCTGGACAGTTGCATATCAGATAATATGAGGTTCCGTAGTCGGATTCACAAAGATCACATGAAAAAGACTCAGCGCGCTGAATAGTTGCCATGCGATAGTTGAGTTTGCAGTGGCCGGTTAAAGCCCTGGTCAGCATGCCGCAGTGGAGTTTCGAAAAATGTAGGAGATTTTTCGAAATCACTGGGCACGGTTGTTCTAGAAACGTCTTTGTTTGCCGACACGTTTGTAGATTTCTCCAATAATTGCGGTGCTCGGACGAAGCCCAGGACCGTATTTTTTCCCTTATCCAACTTGTCGAAATTGGGAGCGCGGGCTTAGGACCAACGAAGTCAATCGCTGAACCTGCCCTGGACAATTCGTCAGCCCATTCATTTCCAGTAATACCGCAATGTCCGGGCACCCAGACAAGGTATATAGTGTTGACAATGCTTAGTTCTTCGATTTGGGTTCGGCACACGATCATTAGCTTGGACCGGGATTTGTCTGAGCTAAGGGCCTTGATTGCAGCCTGACTATCGGAGCAGAAGTTTATAACTCTGCCGGACAAACTCAGTTGAAGGGCCGATTGCACCCCGCACATAATCGCAAAGATTTCTGCTTGGAATACAGTACCGTATCTACCTAGTGAGTGAGATAGTTCCAATCTTATTTCACGACAGTAAACACCAGCACCAGCACGTCCCTCCATCAGAGAACCGTCAGTGTAACAGGCCACTTGCGTTTGTTGTTGTCTTTCCATATAGCCAGACAACCACTCCTCTCGAGAGGGAATCTTCACATGGAATGTCCTGTAAGGAAAACTACAAGTGAGTGTAATATCGCTGGGAGCAAGAATATCTTCACCCCATGAAACCATTTGTGACCACAATTGTGTATGACTGGTAGCAAGATCTACAAAATTACTGTTCCAAAGCCCAGTAACCTGCAGTCTGTATGCACACAAGGCATCCGTATGACAGTATTGGACGTACAATTGTCGTGTAAATCCAATAGATGTATTTAGGGTTGAGACCCCAGGTCTTTCCAAAAGTTCGTCTGCACTGCCCGAAGACCATGCACGCTTTCTTAACTCTCAACTCAATGTGAGCAGACCAATTTAGTTTGGGATCCAATATAACTCCAACGTATTTGACTTGATCTGCACACAGTAGCTCAGAATCAAAGAACTGCAAGGGACGAACCCCAGTTGTTATTCGCTTCTTTGCGAAAAGAACCATTGAAGTTAAGCAAAACTTAACTAATAATTTAACATGTCGACACCACTGTTCGACAGCTCTTAATGCCTGTTGCATTAAGTCAAAGATTGTTCCGATGCAAAATCCAGTAATTAGTATTTGGTAATCGTCAGCAAACCCGTAGGTTGGAAATCCAAGCTTATTGAGTTCCTTCAACAAGCCGTCGTCTACCAAGTTCCATGACAAAGGTGACAGAACGCCGCCCTGAAGACAACCGCAAATACTCAACTTCCGTATCTCAGCCTGTCGCAGTGACGAGCAAAGCATGCGGTTACTAAGCATTGCGTTTATCCAACCCGAGATACATGCAGATATCCCATGACCGCGCGTCGCTTCCAGAATAGACTGGAAGGACACATTGTCAAAAGCACCCTCAATATCTAGGAATACACCCAAGCTAGATTGCTTGAGCGAGAAGGCTTTTTCAATGTTGCAAACAACATCGTGAAGCAGAGTGATCGTGGATTTCCCACACTGATATGCATGTTGCATTTTGTGCAGTGGATATTCAACTAAACTAACGTTCCTGATGTGATGATCGATTATCCGTTCCAAAGCTTTCAGAAGAAAAGAACTTAAGCTGATAGGCCTAAAACTCTTGGCTTCTTCATGGCTTGAGCTCCCCCCTTTAGGAATAAATCTAACAGTTATTTCTCGCACTGATTTCTGGATATACCCGGTAGCAAAACTGGAAAGCATAATCTTTTTCAAGACATGTTTAAGAATATCAAATCCCTTTTGCAGGTAGCACGGGAAGTATCCCATCTTGTCCGGGTGATTTGTTTGGAGCAAAGCAGTCAACTGCCCACTTGACCGATTCAGTGGAAACCAATGTGCGTGCTAACGCCCACAGGTCCGAATCACCAGAATGAGATCTGTGAATATTGTTCAACTCCGGATCGATACAACCTGGAAAGTGTGAGTCGGAGAGACAATTAAGAACATCTTTTTCGTCCGTCACATAAACACCATCTCTGGTTTTTAAGGAGTTCATCTGAAAATCATTCGATTTGGAGAGAATTTTATTTAACCTGCTAGCTTCGTTCAGACTAGAGACATTAGTGCATAGGTTTTGCCTGCCAGCCCGTTCTGCTGATTTAAGACATTTCTTATATGTACTACGAGCTGACCTGAAAGCCTGTCATCACGCTGACGCCGGTTCCAAGCTCTTCTCATAACTTTCTTCATTCTTTCAAGCTCAGCCCTCCACCAAGGGGTTCCCCTAAGCGATTTAACAGTGGACAAGCTTCTTCGTATGATACTACTATGAATGAGTTTGTCGTATCCACGACGTCATCTAAGTCGTCTAGTTGACAAATTGTTGGAAAATATCCATGAAATTCAGTCGCCAAGTTTTCCAAAAAGAGGTCCCAGTTTGTAGATATAGGATTACGATATGTCACCACATTGAAGGTGACATCAAAATGATCGAAAAATATATATTTATGATCGGATAGAGACGGTTTAGTTTCATTTGGAACCTGCCAATTTCCCAGCTCATGCAAAATTTAATCAGAGCAAAGAGTTATGTCTAACACCTCCTCCTTTCCAGACCTCGCAAAAGTTGGTCGGCTTCCCACATTCGGAATATAGAAATTTGTTCAGAGCCTCTCAGATTGATGTCGGAGCTGCCCCAAATGATGTGATGAGCATTTGCATCACTGCCGATAATAAGCGGAAGCCCATTTCTGCTACAATATGATACAACGCTTTTGAAATCATCAGAAGGAGATGACTCGTTATGCGGTAGACGTGATGATATATTGTTCATATATATATATATATATATATATATATATATATATATATATATATATATATATATATATATATATATATATATATATATATATATATATATATATATATATATATATATATATATATATATATATATATATATATATATATATATATATATATATATATATATATATATATATATATATATATATATATATATATATATATATATATATATATATATATATATATATGTATATATATATATATATATATATATATATATATATATATATATATATATATATATGTATATATATATATATATATATATATATATATATATATATATATATATATATATATATATATATATATATATATATATATATATATATATATATTTGTCTTCGTTTCTGGCAGTCAGTGTAACTTTGACCATACAGATATCGCGAGTTGTGAGCTCCGATATGAGACACACGTCAATAGCCCTATTTGCAAGAATGCAAGCACGAGGCATTTCACGTGGGTTAGTCATGCCTGTCTTGTTGTAAGCAATGAAGGAAGGGTTAAGTAACTTTCCAAAATAGAAGTTTCCTTTATGGAAATACGGTTTTTGGAGCAATGCTATGGCAGCTTTACCTTCCTGCATGAGTCGAGATAAATTCATAGTTGCTGTACGTTTATGCTAGAGATTTATTTGTGCTATTCTAACCATTGTTGATTAGAGAACTGTACATTTCATTTCCAACATAAATTACACAACAACTAGAGGACACCAAGCGAGTTGGGATGTTAACTCATATAGCGAGCCATATCAGGTTTAAATGGGACACGATCATTTGTTTCCCACGCTTTGCGAAGGAAATAATGGTCCACTGTGTCAGAGATTCGCACAACACAGTAAGGGCAAAACCCAAAATGCTCCGTGCGCGACTGGCATATTTTAGACCCTCCAGTCATCAAATCCTCGGCAAGGAACTACACCTTGACTTAGGGTATCCTACTTTCAGTCGTCTCCTACGACATGGGAGCAGGACCCCAGTGGCTAAATTCTTGGCCGGATACCACATGGTCAAGAATTGAGCCACTGTTTTGTCACGATACCAGGAGCCATTTAGCTCCCCGCTTCGCCGCGATCTACTCGCGATCCTCGGTGATAGACCTAGCCTCCACAACGAGCCGACCGGTAGGTGTCGAGGTCTGCCGCCAATTTTCACTACAAGAAAATATAGTCACAAGATAACTTTTTCAAATGAAACTTTGAGAATTCAATTTAAAATATTCAGCATATTTTAGTTGAACATTTTTTTAAATTGCTTCAAAATATTTCGGGGGTTTTTGCTCCAACCCCCCCCCCCCCCCCCCCGCTACTACGCCACTGGATATACAACCACTACTAGACACACAAAATCGCTGTACCACCATCTTGGCTACGAGTAATCATGAAACAAAAGGTATAGTCATCCTGCACTCAGATACATCAACACTTTGGACATGTTCGAATATTCTAATCTCGGAACTTAACAATTGTTTTCGGATTTTCTCAAATAATCGAATGAATTATATAAGAAATGCAATTAGTCTTGGGGAGACTACACTTTACGACTGGTTTAATAAATAAAATAAAAATAAATATCTGAAGAATTTCATTAGCATATGTGAAAATCGATGATTGCATTGTTTTCAACTTGCCGAAATTGCAACTATATAGAGTTTCTATTTTTTCTAGACTACTCACCGTAATTCGCCGTTCAGTGGAAAAACTGAGTGGCAAGCTTTCTAGAAAATCACAATAAAAAAGGCACATGAAATATTCCCCCCTGCAGCCGCCATTCACGCGCAAACCACTAAATAACCGATTCCGCGAGGCTATGAATTTCCATCAAAAGAATGTGAAGAATACTTCGTCTCCGGTGATTTCCATCCGTTTTCAGCTTTGTGAGCCTGCACGCTTTGCCGGCATCATATTCTTTCTACACGCTTAAAGATTCCCGTGGGGCAATCGGTAAAACAGTCCTACCTGCCAGGATCCTCCGATTCTGTACGGCTCAAGCATAAACAACCATTGCCGGGTGCTTCCGTCATCAACAAGCTTGCTACCTTGCTGAAGTAGTGCGGCGGTGTTCGAAAGGAGCTCCCCTTCGCCCGAAGCGGTAACCATCCTAGAACATGTACGAAGAAGGTACAGGGTACGGTAAGCGTTACGTGGAGGACGGCTCACAAAGACGAGAAGTTATGTCAAGCAGCTCTCTGAGGTGGTTTCCCCCAGGGTGGAAGGAGAAGATGTTACTTGAAAAAAAAAATTGTAAATACAGCACTCGTTTCTGGTGCAAGAGAATAACAGAAACATTCCCATATACAGACATAGTGCCTCACTAAAAGCCTCCCCAGCAGTGTTGCCATGTGAATCACTAACGATAAAAAAAACACATTTGATATGGACTCAGTAGGAAAAAGATCAATGTTTGGAGTATCTCAAAACTACAAAAATAAAAGAAATTTAAGACTTTAAGAAATTTAAGAATTTAAGAAATTTTAAGGTATCCAACAGGGAAAACAGATCGAAATGGTGAGTGAAACAAAAGCATATAAGTTATAATTTTTTCAGAAGATTTCATAAGATTATAACAGAAACTAAAAGTAAATATCAAAAACGCAAGTCCCGGATATGCAATCAACAACTTTAATGTACTGGTCATTTAACATAAAAGAGGTGGTAAATTAAAACAGAAACAGTATTCAATTCTGATTTATCTAAACAAGAAGAAAGAGAAACCAATATTTATATTTCATCTGTCCAAAAACAATGTGAAGAGTAAAATATAAATTCTGAAAAATGTCCATCTCCGTTTTCACTAAAGCCTGTATTATCTACCATGCAGCATCCATTCGAGAAAATCCCATCTAAATATCAGTTCCAACCCAAACAAACCCGCACATATGGAAACCCTGTTTCCCATCCCCTCCAGCCAACCACTCGGGACAGAGTCTTCAACGGAGCATAATTGTATGTTTAACGAAAAGAAAATAATGAATCCATTGTTTTTGTCTCATTAACTACTACTTCATCTGCTGCTGCTGCCGCTGCTACTGTTGTCTTGTACTTGAGCTTTCTTCTTAATACCGCCCACTCGTAAAACACCCACGGCCTCCGCTTTGGGTGTAACGCAGACAGAGGAAGGACACGATTCCGGCATTCTTTGTAGTGGCTCTTGTCTGGTTCGAATTGCAACGTTTAAAATGCCGCATCTATATCGTTAACAGATCTATTGTGCTTAGTGGAAAAGTGGAACATGCTGAAAGGGGGGACGGAAGGAATGGCACTGCGTCAGCCAACGGTGAATCTCCATTAGCCAGGAATCATTACCTCGGCCTTGCGAGTGACTAGTGAAAAAAAAATCACCATCAGCAGTTAGTGGAAAGTAGCCTCTGTCAGATCCTCCGCGGTAAGGACGATGATTCGATGGGTGGCGTGGGTCGCAGGCTACTCTTGGAATGAGATAGAATAATGCTGAAGAATTTTAATGGACACTAATTAGCGTTTCCGACAAGAAGACTTTACTTCCTTGCACTTTACGGAGCGTTTGATGTGTGGCTGATAATTAGAGCGAGTGCTGCAAAGCTAACAACGCTGTGTTATTTTCCCCGGCAATATTGGAGCTTAATGAGTAAATGAGTAATCTTGTCGATGGTCGAGTGAGTTTGTTGCATCGTCCAATTTGCGCAAATGGGATGAGGAGCATTTCAGTTGGTTGGATACGATCGTTCGATTATTTCGATTCAATATCAATTGGGGTCATTCAGATTTGAGGTGGAAAATAATGGTATGCTGTGGAAACTGCACTGAGATGTAATAGATTCGTAATTCTACTACGAAAAGGTATTGTACAACTAACTTTCGTGAAAGATACGAAGTTGGGGGATAAATGTTGAATCACTCGCAGCTTTTCCGATACATATTATATTACTAGATTCTCCTAAATATCACTAAACGACTTTCTTGAGCGCATAACGATTTTTTCATGATTGATGAAATACACAAAAAACTTCGACATTGTTACGAAAATATTGTGTATGTGCGTATAATATGCCACCCTAGGAAAAACGCTACACTTCTATTCCAAGGACACCTAAACATTTCGTGAAAAGGTGCTAGGTTGGTTGGGTATTTCTTATGTGCCCAAAAACAACGGTTGCAAAAGAGGCATTTCAATGTAAGCTTCTCTATAAGCATTTGAACAAATAAGAAAAGGTCATACTAGCTTGAGCTACTTGTTCTCAAATCTAATATCAAAGTACCATGGCTCAGTTTTTCAAATGGTTTGAAACTATGAGCGATTAGAATTAGTCATGTGTCCACAACAGCACAATATCGGACAAAACGCTCCACTACAAGTTCAATATGGTATTTCTCATTTTTAGCACAGCTGAAATGTAACTATTCACCCATTAAATACTGTTAAAACTGTTTTTAGGTATATCCATTTTTAATGTAATCGAATTTTAATAATTCGCTGAACAGTTTTTAGGAGTCTCCAAAAAATGGGTTTGCAAAAATGCAAGGTGTTTTGAAAAAGAAATTAAGATTCTGACGATAGTGGACAATACATTCCAAGAACTTTTGATTCGCCATCAGTGATCTACGAATCGAAGTAATCTGGTGTTTATTTTAATAATGTGTTGCGATTGTACTGGTTCATATGAGAAATTCTAATGTGACCGAGAGTTCTCCGGGGGCATTAGGAACCAGTATAGGTGGCCAATGTGGTCAAAGCAGCAAAAAGTTTGCTAAGATCCTTAGATTTAAAAATCAAAGATCTTAGCAATAATGCACCCTAACCCAACTGGAGTGCCAACGGGCACATCAGAATCAAAGCCAGTAACATCCTGATTATGGCATACTGGTCATGGCGAACGTCAATGGTTCAGCTCACTGAATAAAGAAGGATAACACCGACTTGAAATGGCGAGCGGAAATGGCAGCACAGCACAGGAAGTGGCAGCACGGCTGCTTCCGACCAGATAAAACACTGGCAGGCGTTCAAAACTCGTTACCAATTAGTTGGTGGTACTAGGTTCAGATGAACCATTCCCGATTTTACGCCAATCCGGCTCTGAATCCGACCCCCCATGAAGAATAGTGTCAACACTAGCATAGCCTCACTGCTTGCATAGATAACCATGGGATCACAATAGGCAACTACGTACAACGAGTGGAGATAGCAGCCTGGAGTTGGGACCCACCTGCATGGAGACATCGAAACAAACAAGTGTGATTGAAGAGACACGCTGATCAAATGAGGACGCGATTGCGTTTGTAAGAAGCGGTAGGCTGCAGAGATCACCGGTTACGCCACCCTTAGCCACAGCGAATACCAGCAGCAGCTTGGTACAGAGTTACTAAATCGAGTGTTCACCCTGAGATCAGGTAGCGATAGCACCCAGAATGACTCAGATCTTGAGAACTCGTACTTGACGGAGGTGCAGCAACTAGTGACGAGTATTAAATGGGCCGCAAGAGTTGCTGAACGCGAGCAGAAGGCGCAGGATGGCACCAGCGATCAGAAGAACGTTGGAGAAGACCGTTGCTGGTGCATCGTGGGAAGACAGCAGGCAAAGCGGAAGGAATAGAAACAAAAGTAAGATAAGAAGAAGAAACAAGAGAGGAAAGAGAAACGCAAGTCTTCCTGGGGAGGGGGGGTTAGAAAGACGATGCACTGATCATCGAAGCGAACGACAAGACGTGCTACGCCGCTCTTCTCAAGAAAGTGAAAGAGGAGATGAAGGAGTTGGGAGGGCATTTTGTGAAAACGAGAAAGAATTTAGAGGTGAGGAAGGATCTTTCCGTCAAGTGCTTGAATCGTTACTAAACCCTTGGACAACAAAGCGAACGTGAGAGCCCTGTCGCAGGAAGCCGTAATCGAGTGTACGGGTCTAGACGAGATAATGACTGTAGAACTGAAGAGTGCACTGATTGAGCAGTGCAAACTAGATGTACCGGCGACTATCCGGATTTGGAAATCGGAACCACTCAAACGGCGGCGATTCGACTACCGATGGCCGTTACCAACAAGCTCGGAAAGATAAAAGTCTGCTGATCGGATGGAGCAATGCTTCAGGTGCTTGGACCTCTGGCATCAGGCGAGTGACTGCAAGGGCCCGGACAGGTCTGTACTGTGTAGAAAGGTGCATCATCTGTAAATCGGAGGACTGAAACGACCACACGACTGGAGGCTTCAAGTGTCCTGCGTACAAAAAGGCGAAGGCAGGCCAACAATGATGGAGATAACTCAGTTTAATCTCACCCGATCCTGAAGCTAGTTTTGCAGCCAAAACCAGGGAAGCCACCAGGAGATCCAGCATCTTATCAACCTATATTCCTGCTCGGTAGTCTTGGTGAACATCTGGAAAGGATCATCTTTAACAGGCTGTCGGACAACGCTGAAAGTGAGAACGGACTATCGCAGAAGCAGTTCGGGTTCCGGAAAGGAATATCGACGCCATCCGTACATTCATCGCGAATGCGGAGAAAGCATCGAAACTAAAGAGAAGTAGTATAGCTACTGCGCCGTGATAACGATCGACGTGAAGAACGCCTTCAACAGTGCCAGTTGAATGAAATTCGCCTAAGTGCTGCAAATATTGCGGATTGTGCAAGGTTCTGAAATGTTAACTAAAGAACCGAGTACTGGTTTACGAAACGAATATGAGGCAGAGGTCGATTAGGATCACGGCGGGGGTACCACAGGGTTCCATATTCGGCTCAACGCTCTGGAATATAATGTACAACGTGTAACCCGCCAGGGTAACAATTTGGCACTGGGTGGAAATATACCTATTTGTACGTACTTTCTCCGTAGAGTTCATTGTTTATGTAACAAAATGCTCACCGCTGTTCCTTATTATCGTTCCCTTTTTCTCGTAAATTTTGTTTGTTTTAGCTTTTGTGAACGATTTTGTTGGTCTAGATAGGTGTAGAAAATTTTGTTTCATATTTCTGTATAAATAACATAACAGGTCACCGCTCTCCTCTTAGTGTTGAATTGGTTGCTGGTTATGCTGCAAGGGAGATGACAGCTAGGCATCGAGGCGGTGTGTCGTTTTGTTTTGGTCGTGTAGAAGGCTGCCATTGTAAAAAGTTTAAAAAGTGACGGACCACGACCTAGAACAGACGTCCAGAATATTCATTTTGTTTTCGGGACAGTTTCCCGCCACGTTTAGCCGGGAGGTGAATGCGCGAGTGCAACATATAAAATCTCTGTCGAAAAGTGCCGGCTAGTAGTTCGGGCACAGCGGATAGTGTGGTGTTGGTTCGCCAAAAGGGGTTAGCTAATTGCAAAGGAGTTCTTTCGCTACCACGGCTAATTAACAAGGAACCGAACATCGACCGTTCTCGCTATAGAGGATAAGTCGAACGAGCCTAGCTCTCATCTATAGCTAATAGCCAAGGAGAACGAAGCAGGGCGGACAAAGGTTCCCCCTGGGAAGTTTACTGCGGTAACTTCCGGGATCGTTTACGGCGAGTAGACGATTCGGCGATTAATCGCCCCGTCGCTAGGGAGGTTCCAACAAAAGAACCTTGCTCACCTCCCTGGCTAATTGTAAAGGACCGCTGCGATAGCAGCCAACGATACCAGCTGGAGAACACGGCCGTCGGAGTCCCGGCCGGTCGGATAAACCTTCGCCTTCCGCCATCGCCAAAAGTAGCTGATTAGTTTCACCGGCAGAGTGCAGCACAGAGGAGAGGAGAATAAAAGTCGTTAAAAATATTTTTTTTTCTCTTTTTTGTTTGTTATTATACGAAAATCCGAAATTCCGGTAGGAGCACCTAGGCCGCCCTGAAAAGAAGGATTCGCCGGGCAAACCAGAACCCGCGTAGTGGGCAAACCCCTACTTACAAACGGAGTGCTAACACTGGAACTGCCCAGGGGAGTTGAGATCGTCGGCTTTGTAGATGATGTTGTCCTGACGATAACCGGCAAGACCCTTGAGGAGGTGAAGATGTTGACAACACATACAATAGGCATCGTGGAAACCTGGATGGCTGACGTCAAGTTGCCACTGGCTCACCACAAGACCGAGATAGTGCTGGTCAGCAACTGTAAAAAATCCAGCCTGTCGAGATCTGCGTCGAGGGACAATCCATCCCATCGATGCGCGTGCTGAAGCACTTGGGCGTGATGGTCGACGATCGGTTAAATTACAACAACCATGTCGACTATATATGTGAGAAGGCTGCGAGGACAACTAACGCATTGGCAAGGATCATGACCAATCACGGAAGAGCAAGAGGCACTACGAGACGTCTCCTGGTGGGTGTTTCATCCTGAGCTATGGCCTACCGGCCTAGGCTGCTGAACTGAACTTAAAACGGAACCGGACGAAGTTGACAAGCACGTTTCGCTTAGTGGCGTTTCGCGTGATTGCCGGGATAATTCCCATCTGCATCACTCTGGTTGAGGACGTGGAATGCTACCAGCGGAGAAATGCACGCAATGCAAGGAGACTGCTCCGAGCGGACTCGTTGGCTAAGAGGCAGCAAGAAGAAGACAACGCTAAGAAAGGAAGGTGGACCCACCGACTCATCCCAAATGTATCTGCTTGGGTACAAAGGAAACACGGAGAGCGGACAAAAACAGCGTCAACTTCCATTTGACGCTGTTTTTGTCCGGAAGTGCATGCATCCGATTGGACATGCTTCGTCACTCCTTTGCCCGGAGTGTGTGGATGTTCAAGAGGCACCGGAACACGTGGTATTTGAATGCCCTAGGTTCTAAAAAGTTCGTAGGTGTGACAATGGACAATATCGTCAAAGAGATATGCCACGACGAGCATATCTGGGACGCTGACAGCTGAGTGGTTACGAGTATACTCTCCGAGCTGCAGAGAAAGTGGCGAAGGGACCAACAAAGTAGCGCCATTGGCTAGAATGCTGCCGAGAAACCACAAATCGGGTTTCGGGAGAACTTCCGCCGCCGGGAACTCTTGGTCCATCGCCGGGGACCAGTTAGAGTAGTACGCGACATAGCACCGGGCGTGGGTCGTCGGGGCGCCAGTGAACTGAACGTCAAGCTTCACTCGAATCGCCGGATAGACCTCGACACCCTACCGAATAGCTCGTGAGTAGGCTAAATCCACTGCCGGGGATTAGACCGAGTAAACCGTGTCGAATAGCTAGCAGTGGGTCGTTGGGGTGCCAGTGAATCGGAAGCTACGGTCCACCCGGTATCACTGGACGGACCTTAGCGCCTACTGGCTGGTCCGTTGAGTAGGCTTGGTCCACCGCCGGGGATTAGGCCGAGTAGACGGAACGGGAAGCTAAATGGCTCACGCAACAAACACCAGTACCGAGAGAAATCCGGAGAACTCTCAGTCGGAGTAGGATAATATCCGAGTTAATCTCGATAAAGCTGGGAGCTAAATGGCTCAAAGAAGCGGGTATCGGTGTTGGGAAGATTGCTCTGGCGGGGAACTATCCGTCGAAGTTGGGTGAGTTCACCGTTGGAGACTATCCATGTAGATCATGAGAGGGCGGGAGCTGAATGACTCACGGAAACTTGAGCTAAATGGCACAAGGAATCAACACCTAAACGGCTCATGGGGACGAGAGCTAAACGGCGACGTAATATATGAAGACAAGAAGCGAGAGAAGAGTCGAGAGTTAAATAAAAGCTCATAGGTCGAGCCACTCCATAAACCAAGTGAGGTTCCGAGATAGAGCAAAAGAAAATGATGCGACAATAGCACAACGATGCCCCCCCCCCCACCGCAAAGTAATACCTTGTCGTAGTTCCGTGGGGAAGAAGGGCGTAACAACTTAGGATTGTTTTTCATTTGATGAGATCTACAACCCATACTAGGTCACTTGAAATGTTTAATAGCAAAAAAGTTAGTCTTCTGAATAGGCACTTCATATCAGCCACTCTATAATGCAAGAAAGGCATGATTCTAATTCGAAATAACGGAAGGGTGTAATGCATTATTAGCATTGGTTGTGGTTCTATGTTACTCTTGAATAGCTTCTTAAAACTTAGAATGCACATAAACGTTTTCGGTATATTACTTACTGCTTCAATAAGAACAATGAGCCAAACTAGAGAGCCATAATACGCACGACTTTAAATACGCGTCGCTCTTTCTTTGTAGTTTTGATACATATAATCGTAATTGTTGACAGCAGTTTTTTTGTATTTTGTTAAGCATACTTATATTCCGCAAATATACTGCACAGATGGAGACTTTTATTTACAGCCTCAAGGTGAAATTCTAGCACATGGCAGCCAAGTACCGTATTCAGATACATTACATTCACTTCCCTTTATTAGAACTCAATAAACCGTCAGATGAACTCATACTCAATAGTATTTCTGCCTCGGCAGTTCTTTGGAATAAATACTTGACATTCGTTCCAACATCGAATCCCTTCTGGCTATTGATGAGATGAAAGCACTGCCATTCTCGAAGCATAGGGGGGGGGGGGGGGCGATCAGACTTAGTCCATTGGAATACTCCGAGCCTGATACTATCGGATAGGTAATGGAAATGGTATTCCGAGTAGACCCGTCACTGGCTAGAGGGCGGAAAAACGATATCGATTGAATGGTATGATGCAACCTATTCTAGCTGTGCAACGATGTCGTGATGGTGCTTGCAGTACCAGAGATAGTTCTCATTTATTGCCGCTTGCGACATTTTCTGAACCAACGAGCACGCATTTCATGTATGTGATGAAATGAATTTATTTCGCATTAGTGCTCAATAAGGCACATTCATTCCAACGGGTGATTGGCTGCTTCGTTTGCGGCCCTAACCGGCATCAGGGTACCGAGCAGGATTCAGGGTATGAATGCTCACTGAGAGGAACGGTTGCTCGTTTCGGCTTACACAATTGCTTTGTTACCAGGAAAATCAGTTGTCGATTTAAGCTACAGTTCTAAGTAATACCTACGATGTGAGCATTCAGTTAACAATGAAATATTGTAAGAGCAACAAATTTCTCCGTGTGCCTCGGGAATTATGAAAGTATCTGAAACTGACACTTTCCTTGTAATTTTTGCATGAATGATTTGTATTCAAAGGTTGATTGCTAGATTTTTTAATTTTAAATTTCAATCAAATTGTTTACAGCTTCTATATTAATTTGCAAATACCATTCCATACAACCCGAATTCGTAAAATCCTATGTAGTAGAAATAAATAGTCTCCTGATAATCCAAACCATGAATGGTTGTCGCTAGCCCAACGATGGCACAAATAGTATAAATAATCCTACATAGTAGCACCGTATTTCAACAGGTTAACCTTCCTGAGATTTCCCAAATCCACTTACGGTGTCAACCTAATCCTAGCAGCATTATCTTCCCGGCCCAGCAATGGGTATACGTCTCCCGCCAGAAATCGCGACACCTAATCAGATTTTCAATTAAACATTCAAAATACCGCTCATTAAAATTCATTACGAAAATGTTTCACAAAGTCGCATCCAGCCGGGGCCCGAAAATTTGCCGGTAAACTTTCTGGTGGCATATAAAGCAAACCCGACTTCATCATCATCGCGGGACGAAATCTGTCAGCTGTCACTCCTCGTTCGTTCGGTGCCGTTGTTAAGAGAATTTCCGTACAAAAACCGCACACCACAGCCTAGGCAGCGTCAACATCAACAAAGAGTCAGCCGATTATCGACTCAAACTTAAAGGCAACTACCGGCCAGACTTTGCGCTGTGTGCACACGGTTCGGGTTCCAAAAATTAATAGCGGTTTCGTGCTGCTGCTGATGTGCATATACCACTTCGTGCGGTATAAATTATCCAGTCGGGCGCGGGAGTAGTAGCCGGATTGGGTTGCCAAATGAGGCAGTCAGTGTGCCGGCGGCACATCCGGGAAAATATTTGCAGCGTCTAATAAACTTCCTCAGTCTGTTCAAACAGATTTGCGCCCGCAAACGAACTTCTCTCTCGCTCTCTCATGGGTGTGAAATCTGAACGCTTTCAGTTATGTTCGTGAGCTAGCTAGCTACTGAAATGCGAATATTTAAGCCCATGACTCGATTTTTCTGGTGCCACGAACCAGATGCTTCGTGCCTTCGTGTGGCAGTCATAGTTTATTGCGTTCGAATGCAAATTGTTTTGGAAGTTCACTTCGATGAAACCGCAGAAATGTGAGAAAACTAGTGCAGTTCGAATGGATTTCAAGCTGATGCTGATGGTGGTGGGTAGGTATAGAAGTTTCTGCTGGTGCAGGAACGAGTGTTCTTGTAATTGTAATGAGTCATTCAAAAGGGGGTCTGATAAAGAAGGCGAAATGTAAAACGCGGGACGAAAAACACGAAACAAGAAATTAAAAAGAGCAACAAAAAACGAGAACTTGACCAGGGCTAGCTGAAATTGCGCAGAGAATAGATCATATTTCCTGGGTGTAACAAATCATCCATCAAAGTATATCTTCTGGTAGCCCAATTTGTTTAACCCTCGAGCACTCGCGCTTTTGTACTTTGTACAACACTTTGGGATTTTTCTTTTCCATTTTGTTACAAACACATTTATCAATTCTAAACCACTATAGTGGTTATATGTTATCTGAAGAATACATATATGTATTCTTCAGATAACATATTTTGAACAAGATACAACCATTTGTGTGCACTGATATACCTCAAGTGCAACAATACAATCTGAAATTGTTTGATAAAACCAGACCAATAGAACGCGTGATGTGGGATTTGTGACACTTCCATTGAAAGTGTCTGGGTGAAACTTAGCAGAGCATCTCTAAAAACTATTTCATTGGAGCTGCTTACATACCTCCGGCAAAGCAACATGACTGTAATACTGTGCAGTTTCATCTTGATGCCGTGGATGACGCTGTCTATGATCGCAAATTAGTCTCATAAAGATAGGAAATCCCATAGAAAACGGGACAAATATGCGATCAATGGTAGTACGTTTGCTATATCGCAGATTCGAGTGACGAATGGTTCCTATTTGGTGATTTCAACCAGCCCGGGCTTATTGGGGCTCCATCTGGTCATGATTTTGCATTCCCAGACCCGACTGCCGTGACCACCACTCCTGAGAGTCGTCTACTAATCGACAGAATAGCCTTTCATGGACTGAAACAGGTTAGTTTAATTTCCAATTATCAGTCCCGCTTTTTGGACCTAGTTATTTCTGTTGTGGAGGCACCGGAAATTTTAGTACCCCTTGACAATCACCATCCTGCTTTGGAAGTTTTGCTGAAGTTCCGCTGATGTCTTCGCTACCAGGACGAACCAACTCTCGATAAATTCAATTTTCGCAAGACAGATTACTCCGCTCTTCGTCGCTCTCTAATGCGGATCAACTGGAATGAGTTGCAACATTTTGCGAATGATGACGATGCTGCAACTCACTACAACTGTTTACTTCTGGAATGTGTTGCAGTTTCAGTCCCAAAATATCAACCTGCCAAGAAACCACCATGGTCCAATGGAACTTTCCGCAGACTAAAGCGCTTACGTAGCAAAGCACTTCGTACTTTTACTAATCGACTGTATCCTTTATCGAAACGATTTTTTTCTCTCGCTAGTAACGATTACCGAAGTTACAACAAGTTTCTCTATAGACGTTACGAAAAATCGAATACAACTGAACTTGCGTCGGAACCCCAAGGGATTCTGGTCGTTCGTTAACACTAAGAGGAAGGAAACTGGTCTCCCATCTGAAATGTTTCTCGACAACGATGCAGCTTCCTCAGCTGAAGATAAGTGCACTGCCCTTTTATGCAATTCTGACGTTAGCGCCAATAAGAATATTTTTCAGGAAACCAATTTTTGTGTTTCGTGATGTTTTCAAAAGCACGAATAATGTTTCAACTATCTGTTCTGTACAAAATGTGTACAATCAATCGTAGATAATAGCCAATTGCTTAAATTTTCAATTTTTGGCAAAAACCTTGTAAATTTTAGCTAACGTCACTTTTGCAAAAAAATAGCGATTTCATTTCACTGTTTTTATGCAATTCTGACGTACGTATACAAACCAAAAGTACCGGGTAAAACGTGTCGTATATTATCAACCGTTTCAACTGAATTATCTGCAAATGATTATTACTTCCTTCAAGTTTCTGAGGCTATATGTGGTGGTCTGGTCAGATGGTCGGTTTTGGATCTATACGGATGTTCCGTGGGTTATGTCCGAGGGCCATTCAGTACATTTTCATTAACCGTTGTGTGTCCGACGCGGTACCCGGGTACCTTTTTAAGTTTCAATTAATGAAATTCCTATGTTTTATCCATAGCTGAAAATTGAAACTTTGTGACATCTTAGAACTTCACTAAGTCAAGCTTGTGGGTTAATAATATTGTTGATATAGTAAGGGTGGGAGTGAGGAGGGGCTCCTGAATTTATTTACTACGTAACAGGCCGACGTGGGTACCCGGGTACCCACAAAACTAAAATGCCCATAACTAAGGTAATATCCAACCGATTTCGATACTTTTGGCCGTTTTGGATTCAGAAACTCATCCACTTTTGGACTTGGTAAAAATGAATCGGGTTACTTTATTCGGTTCCCGGGAATCCGGGTTTCCGGAAGCAGGTTTCTGTGAAGGGGTACTATTTGCGAACTTCAATGGAATACTAGCAATATGGGTATCAAAATTCTTGGGATTGCATCAGTAGGTTGTATCTCGTGGTTTTGGAACCATTTGGTGATTTGACCCCAGAACGGACATTCCGGAGCAGGTTCCCGTGGGGCCGTGAGTGGCCATTCCATTCCAATTCCATTTTTCAAATTACCATAGGGACCCTAACAATAAAAAACAGACTTCCGAGACAATTTGAAGAGTTTTGATACTCATATTGCTAGTACATTATTAAAAATTACAAATCATATCCTAGTACTGGAACATTACTCCGGAAAATCCGGATTACTAAAAACCAGATCCATTATTCCGGTTCTAATGTACAGAATCAAAAAGTGGACGAGTTCCTGAATCCAAAACATCTAAAAGTGTCTAAATCGGTTAAAGGAAGCCATAGTTATGAGCATTTCAATTTGTGGGTACCCTGGTACCCTCGTTGGCCTGTTAAAGGTGTTTTTTGTTGGACACATAACTGTTAATTTTCCAAAGTTTAGCTGCAAGTCAGGCATTATTATAAAACGTATTGAATATTTTATCCTACATTTGAACACTATAACTTCATTTTGGTATCATGTAGGCCTCTTGGAAGCAGTTCTGGGCTGGAAGTCCTAGTGAATATGGAATGCGCTATCCAAGTTTGTGAAACATTTATACCTGAAGATACCTGCCATGCGGCACATTAACGATGATCTGCAGACATGTAAAGTCATCCGGAAATACGGAGAAACTTTACAACACATTCGGTGATTCCGGATTTCTTTTCAATGGACACATTTTTAAGTGAATATTCCTGTCACGCGGCACATCAAGATGCACCAGCTCGGTTTTATACGAACAATGCTATCACATGTAAAGTCATCCGGGATGAAACGTTTTTGTTAAACATTTCTGTCATGCGACATATCAAATAATATCAACTCTATAATTTATGGACAATGCTAATTCAATGCCAAATAGGGACACTTTATTAACAATTCTGGAATATGGAAGCTCGGACCAAACAATTCTAGTAATTATTTCTGTCATGCGGCACATCAAATTATGTGATCTGTGAAAAATACAATGATATTTGAAGATATTTGGATACAGAGTTCCACTTAACGACTGATCCCGGTAATTCCGGTTTCCCGCTTCTTTGGTAATTTTTTAGTGAATATTCCTGTTACTATTACGGCACATCAAAATACATCATAAAGGTTGTCTATAAACTATTCAAGCACATTCGAAGTCTTCCTAGTACACGGTTATTCTGGAGTTGATTGCATTTTTAGTGGATCAACCGTGTCGAATAACAGGTGTATTCAGGTACAAACGTTTCACAGGTATCGGTTACTCATTTTGAATCCACAAAGTCTTTCAGATGATTTCAAAATTAGTTTTGAGCTTTTAAATATACAATTTATTAATGTTCATGCTATATTAATACCAGTTTTCATGCTATACTTTGAAAAATTAATGAAACTGGCTTAACATTGCCTCGGACTGACCCCATGAAATTTTCGTATAAATTTGGAGCCGGATATGTGAACTGTTCAACTCACGGCTTATGAAACTTGAATAAATTCTATTTCATTTGCAGGTGTTTTGGTTTGAATTGGTTTTGAAATTAGTTGGTTGGGTACCAATTGCGCACTACAATGATGAAATATAGAACAACAGCGGTCAAGGTTTTGAACAAAAGTTTTAACCGATACATTCGTACATTATTGTGGTATAAAAAATACATGCTGAAAAAGACTAAGCTTGCTGCTTTAAAGAAACATTCGAACTTGCAGGAGACTTCTTTATAAAATATAAATAGTTAAAAAAAATTATCGTGCTAAAAGAACTAATTTGAATACCACCTTAGCATAAATATAACACCAAACCTAACCATTTACATCACAAAATGGTGCTTATCTAGCTCCCAATATTACTTATGATACAACAGCTTAAGAATAAATTGTTTGCCTTGTTAAATATACCTTCAATACTATATTGTACCGGTACGTCACCTTGGTAAAAAAATGGCGTCTACGTCACTTTGGTTTTCTCGTTTTAAAAGGCCATTTTGCATAATTTTTTAAAGACAATTACACTGAAAGACGTGGATTTTTGTGGAGAATTCAGAAATATGAAAAAAATGAAATTTGACCAAAGTGGCGCTTACGTCACTTTTGCATACAAGGGCAGGCTGCTGCAGCTGTTATGCACGGCACTTTTCGAGCGTCTTCACTCAAGATTCGACATCACCTGAGATGATTGACAACGCTGTTCGAGACGTCCCTTCTGACATTATCAGCATGGATGTTTTCGCCATCGACGATGAAATGATTCGTTCGACTATCCAGAAGACAAAAGCGTCCTTCGATCCCGGTTCGAGTATTATGCCTGCAGCTGTATTGAAAAAATGCTCGGACATCTTGGCTACACCACTCGCGCAACTTTTCAATATGTCGCTTCAGCAGCAAACGTTTCCAGTACACTGGAAGTGTTCGACACTAATCCCAGTTTTCAAAAAAGGCGATAAGCGTTAAGTTGAAAATTACCGTGGAATTACTTCGCTTGGAGTTGAATCAAAACTGATTGAGTCACTGATTAACGAAGAACTATTTCCTTCCCGCCGACACTATATTGGCACCTGTCAGCATGCTTCCTATTCTGGCCGTTCGGTGGAAACCAATTTAGTGAGCATTACGGCATTTTGTTTGGATAATATGTGCAAAAAACTTCAAGTGGATGCGATATATACAGATTTGAAATCCGCCTTTGACAAAGTGAATCACGATATCCTGATTGCCAAACTGAAAAAACTTGGCTGCACGACTAGGTTTTCTGAGTGGCTTCGATTGTATCTCGTTCATCGTCAAGTTACTGTTTGTATTGGCATTGCTCAGTCTGATTGCTTTTCGAACAGCTCTGAAGTTCCTCAAGGTAGTACCCTCGGACCGCTGCTATTTTCGATGTTTATTAATGACTTTGCTAGTATTTTAAATCCTGGTGGCAAACTATTTTTCGCTGACGATGTTAAACTATATTACGTAACTCGTGATCAGTCGGACTGCCTGGTACTGCAAGCCGTTCTGGATACTCTCAACGACTGGTGTGTGCCGAATATGATGGTTTTATGCTTTCCCAAATGCAGTGTCATCGGCTTTCATCGCACTAGGAACACCATCCCTTTTGATTATAAAAATTTCTGGAAATCAACTACAACGTGTTCACTACACCAAAGGCCTTGGAGTAATACTGGATTATAAACTAACTTACCATCGTCACTTCTCTGCCAAAATTGACAAGGTCAATCGACAACTGGGATCCATGTTTAAGATATCCAACTAAAAGAAAACTACCGTTAGACGACGCTAGTGAGCATGTCAGTTGTTCATCCTAATGTATCTCGATTTCCTGATTTTTTAGCGAGTCAGGGCTTTCGGCAAAGTTGCTCACGAGATCAAAACCTTCGTGGTGGTATATTGAATAGTATGGGTTTCTTCCACTAGGAGGCGCTGAACATGAAATTTTTTCGACCTACTGTATCTCAGTTTCCTGACTCTTTAGAAGGCTGTTGTTCTCTTTTTGCTTTGAACTAAAACCGAAAATAGTGAATGTCACCAAGCGAAAGAATAAATCGATGATATTCCGAAAATAAATTCGCTAAATTGTCAGATGACGTTCCTCTTACTCAATTAAACAAATTTTTTATTCATGAAAAAAATGAATAGGATTAGGAAGTCGTAAAACTCCTGTGAACCATTTTTGTAACACAATTCAACCACTCACGATGGTAATCGGTAAAAGGAGCTGCTTACAACACGCATAGAAATAGTGACACAACCTTCCTAAATACAGACACTTTGTTCAACTGATTTGATTCGAAAATCGTATATCTCACTTATGACACGAATCATACTGTCTAGAACACTATTGATTATAATTATTGAATAGAATAAATAATTGTACGTGTATCCGTTCCTTTTAATTATTTGATTGCTAAGTACATCTGAATAATATGTCCAAACTATTTTCATAAGGTGAGGGATTCCATGAGAAACCGGCCGACCGCAAAATATGACCATCGTCGATTCGAACGAAACTTTACAGGTGTGTTCGCTGTATGAATCTCCATGATATTCTCTGGCAATTGGAATATTTTGATACAAGAATAATTTTTGAAAAGGGCGTAAACGTTTCTACGTGCATGAATTTCAAAAAAAATTTTGTTCGATTATTTTATACAGCAAAACTATCTGAGAACAAGTTACAGGGAATGAATACTTCTGTCTGAAAAAATATACACTGAAAAAAAATGTGTCATTTTTCAAAAAAAACAAAAATTTATGATAAAAATTTAAATTGCGAAAAAACCCATTATTTTAAATTTTTTATATTTTGTTACCAAAAATCTAAAGAGAAAAGAAACATTTTGATTGTGATTGCATGATGGAGAAAAAATCGCTAAAAAAGTTTTCCTAACAATAACTTCGTACATGTTTTTAAATTGCATACTAATAGACATACAAAATTGTAATTTTATTACAGAAGATAATTCTTAGCACCATTTAAAATCAAAATGCATTTAACAAAAATCTTCCAAAATGCGATAGTTTTCGAGATATTCGTCATTTTGCTACTTCAAAAACAATTAATTCGTGTAATTATGCTCTTTTTAAAAGTTATTCGCGTTACCCCATCAAAAATGTCAAAAATTTAATGTTTATCGTTTTAAAGACGTAAAAGCAACCTTTTTAGTGTATTTGGATCATGGAGAAGCTTTCAATAAAAAAGTTTTCCTAACAACAACTATTGACATTTTTCTATAATTCTTACTATTTGCAGTCAAAAATACAATTTTCTTTTTGAATATGATTCTAAACGCCATTTTAAATCGAAATGCTCTTAACAAAAATTTTCTAAAATGTAGTAGTTCTCGAGATATTTTAACTTTTGTTTTAACAACACAATTATTTTGTTTTATTACGACCTTTTCATAAGTTAGTCGCGTTTCTCCATCAACAATAATAGGTTTTTCAAAAGGCCCGTAAACTTTCATGTAACTTTAAAATGTTTCACAATATCGCCTTGATGTCAAAGAGAAAGTTGCAGGAAAGTTTACGGGCCTTTTGAAAAACCTATTATTGTTGATGGAGAAACGCGACTAACTTATGAAAAGGTCGTAATAAAACAAAATAATTGTGTTGTTAAAACAAAAGTTAAAATATCTCGAGAACTACTACATTTTAGAAAATTTTTGTTAAGAGCATTTCGATTTAAAATGGCGTTTAGAATCATATTCAAAAAGAAAATTGTATTTTTGACTGCAAATAGTAAGAATTATATAAAAATGTCAAAAGTTGTTGTTAGGAAAACATTTTTATTGAAAGCTTCTCCAGGATCCAAATACACTAAAAAAGGTTGCTTTTACGTCTTTAAAACGATAAACATTAAATTTTTGACATTTTTGATGGGGTAACGCGAATAACTTTTAAAAAGAGCATAATTACACGAATTAATTGTTTTTGAAGGAGCAAAATTTCAAATATCTCGAAAACTGTCGCATTTTGGAAGATTTTTGTTAAATGCATTTTGATTTTAAATGGTGCTTTAGAATTATATTCTGTAACAGAATTACCATTTTGTATGTCTATTAGTATGCAATTTAAAAACATGTACGAAGTTATTGTTAGGAAAACTTTTTTACCGATTTTTTCTCCATCATACAATCACATTCAAAATGTTTCTTTTCTCTTTAGGTTTTTGGTAACAAAATATAAAAAAATTAAAAAAATGGATTTATTCGCAATTTAAATTTTTATCATAAATTTTTGTTTTTTTGAAAAATGACACAACATTTTTTTCAGTGTATATTTTTTTCAGACAGAAGTATTCATTCCCTGTAACTTGTTCTCAGATAGTTTTGCTGTATAAAATACAGTAATCGAACAAAAAAAAATTGAAATTCATACACGTAGAAATGTTTACGCCCTTTTGAAAAGTTGCTCTTGAGTCAAAATAATCTTATTACCTGTGGAAAATATTTAGTCTTGCATGACGGTGAAACGTGTAAAGTTTCATTGGAATCTAAGATGGTCGGTCACGATTTTAAAGATTTTCGGACGGATCTTCGTGGAATTCCTCACGTGCTTCCCAAGTAGCAATTCTGGTTTTATAGCACACTACAAGTGTATTCTAAGTTTTAAGAAGAGCTTCAAGATTGCCACAAAGCCTCAATTGTTACTAGGGTTTGGATGTAGTTAGGATGCTAGGACTACGCAGTTTATGAAAATTGTCAAGAAGGATCCGGTTCGCGGTGACATTTACTTTTTCCGCATAGCCCGTCCTGTCACAGGTTTCGCATGGTGCAAAAATTTCAAAATTCTTGCAACAAAAACTCAGCAAAGACACTACACTTCTATATAGTCGCAATCTTGAGATTCAGAAATCATGAATGTGCACGTTAACTAGCGCTAACTAGTGACAGACTCCTAAACTATTCAGTGTATTACTATTTCTTGTACAACTATATCGAAGACACCGTTCTGCTAACAAATCAGGAATTCGAGGTACAGTAGGCCAAAAATAGCGTGGACACTAGCACTACTTAGTGAACTATTTCTCCTAACACCTCGTAGGTTTTGATCACCAGATCGACATTGCTGAAGACACATCCCGATCAGAAACACATAACAAGAATATTTCAAAACTATATCTCCCGTTGTTACTTGTTATAATTTTCTGTTATTTTAACTACTAACGAGACCAAATTTATAATACGATATATTATGAAAATTGCATTCTGTTATAATCTTGTTATTTCATTCTGATCGGGATATCTTCTGAAAAATCAGACACTTTGGATACAGTAGATCGAAAAAGAAATTAATGCTCACTAGCACCGCCTGGCAGTAGAATTCCGTCATATTCATTCACCCATCCGAATAGCCATTACGGATACAAAATTTGGCGCGAGTGCCGGAGGGTTAATGATCAATACCGGCGTTGAGCAGGCCAAACGTGGATCGCTGCAGGAAAGTGAAGAAATGTTAGTCCGACACTTGTTATTGCCGTAGGTAGTATATACTATTGCGCGCTTCACAAGTGTCACGGGAGGAGGGGAAATTGTTAGTAGAGATAGAAAATTGATTAAAAATTGTGCTGGCTCGCGATTCAAGATTTTAGAAGTCTCTCAGCGTCAGCTCACCACAACTAAGAGCACCTTCAACGCTGATCTAAATCTGGTATAAATCTAAATATTTGGATCAAATTTAGATCTTCTCAATCCAACCGCGCAGATCTAAATTTTTTTATACCAGATTCCGATCAAAATGTTTGCTTCTGGTTTTTCGTTTGTTTCAAAATTGGCAGAATTTGAATTAGAAGTTGAATTTGATTCAAATTGGTTCAATCTGATGTTGATACTATTTTCCAATAATTTTGCGAGAAAGGTGTAGACATAAATTGAAAGATTGGTGCCTTGTGGGTGCATACCATAATCGGATATGTACAATGAATAAGTATTGACGGCAATTTTTTTAATTTTTTGCAAGGGTCATCTTGCGTCAATAGCAGTTTGTTATTTTGGGCCAAATAAAAAAAAAACAATATATCAAAAAAATCCTTCGGACGTTTTACAAGATCTCTATCCACTTTTCTGATACCCCAAGAAAAATTTATGAAATCTGCCTATTTTTTGTGTTCTTTTAAATATATCAAAACAACAAAAAATACTATTAATTTTGCTTGGTTTTGATATATTTTTCTATATTAAAATTCAGTTAACAAATTTTCTATTACAATTAGAGCTATGTTCACCTGTTAAAACATGTTAACATATGTCTAAGGAACAACCTTTGATGATATGTGAGCATGTAGGGCCTATTAAATTAGAGTGTAAGTGATCTTACTATGCAAACATAGCAAAATCACAGTTTTGATTGGAGACACCTCTAAATCATGTCCAAATTAAGTCATTTTTGGCGATAGCTTTTAAATTCTCACCTACCAGCACGAACCAACTATCTTGCCATCGGCAAGTAACTAACGACGAGCTCGCAGGAGTGTCGATGCATCTGAAATCAAAGAAATACCCCGGAATACGGTCCGGATGGAATACCAAACGTGGCGCTTACAACAGCGATCCTGGCAAATCCGAATAGGTTTAGAATGGTGCTGCAGAAGTGTTCAGATGAAGACGATTTCCCCGAAATGTGGAACATACAGAAACTGCTGTGGTTGCAAAGCCAGGGAAGCCACCAGGCGATCCGACTTCGTATAGGTCTATATGCTTGCTGGATACACTAGGAAAAGTCCTGGAAAGAATTATTCTTAGCAGGCTGACGAAATGCACGGAGGGCGAGCGCAGGTTGTCCAAGATGCAGTTCGGATTCCGCAAAGGAGTTTCGAGGGGTGGATGCAATTCAGACAATGCTCGAGAGTGTTGCGAATACCTCTAAACCGAGACGACGAGGGGATCGATACTGCGCTGTAGTCATGATGGATGTGAAGAAAGCATTTGATAGCGCCAGCTGGGTCGCCGTCGCCGCATCGCTGCACAGAATGAAGAGCTACATCCAGAGTAGAGTGCTGCTGTACGAGTCGAACGATGGGCAGAAGTCAATGCAAGTCACAGCGGGCGTACCTTAGGGCTCCATGCTCTGTCCAACTCTTTGGAATGGGATGTACGATTGGGTCTTGACACTGCGGCTGTCTAAGAAAGTGAAAATTTGGATTTCACAAACGGTGATGGGTGAGACACTTGAAGAATTGAAGGTATAGGAACGCAGACAATAGACGATTGCATCGAAGCGTGCATTGAAGCAATTGGGATTGATAATCGACTATCGGTTGAGCTTCAACAACCACGTCGACTACGCTTGCGAAAGGTTGCGAGGATCAAGCCAGGTGATACGAGGCTCCTGCCTGGGGTGCGCCGTTAAAAACCAAGCGTCGGCGTAAGCTAGATTTACCGCCGAGTACTAGACTGTGAATATTGCGATGAGACACCACCATTCGCGAGTCTTCGGAGCACAAGCGAACCGGACGTCTTACTCCACCAGAATAACTGGACCGACATCAAAACCTGACTGGTTGGCTCAGTTTCGGGACAACTACTCTCGCAGGGAAACTCTCCCTCGTAGTAGGCTAGATTCACCATCAGGAACTAGATCGAGTAATCCACAAAGGGAAATGATGTTAAAGAGAACCAAAGGGTTTAAACGAGTTGTGGTGCTGAAAGGCACAAGGTAGCCGAAGGGTTCAGTAAATTGAACAATCTGTGGTTTGGCGCCCAGATACAGTTTGCTTTCGTACTGCCATACAGAAAAGAATGGTTGAAAACTGGAAGAGTTTCGAGGAATGGTGCTCTAACCCTATTGAAGCAATTAACTACTAAACAGTTAGACTAGCGGGGTATATAAAATAATCCTTCCCTGAAGTAATGCTGTAAGGCAGTGCCCGTGAGAAATCAGGTTTGGCGGCAAGCGTAGTTTTTTTTAGCATGTCGAGGATGCCTGTGAAAAAATAAACACACACACGCATCATCAAAGGCGGTATGCATCTGCATCACTCTGGCTGAAGACGTTGAATACTACCAGCGTAGAAATGCACGAGATGTATGGATACTGGTCAGAGCTCAGTCGTTAGTTAAGTGGCAGCAAGAATGGGACCAAATGTGGCTGATGTCCATAGGAAACATGAAGAGGTGAACTTCCATTCTACGTAGTTTTCGTCCGAGAACTAATGCGTCGGTTTGGGCACCGGAGTGTGAACGTGTAAGAGACTACGGAACACGTGGTTTTCGAATTCTCAAGATCGAAGCAGTTCGAAAGGGCATTCCCGGCGTAATAGTCGTAATATTTAGTTGTGCAACGATAAACATACCTGAAACGCTGATAACAGAGTACTCACGCGGATAATCTCCGAGCTTCAGAGGAATTGGCGAAGGGATCAACAAAGTAGCGCCGCCGGGTAGAAAACCGCAGTGAAACAATAAATTGTTGCCGAGGAACACTCCAACGGAGTAAACTGGATCCCACCGTCGGGAATCCGAATTCGGGTCGTCGGGGCGTCAGCGAACCGGACGCTAGGTCCCACCGGAATCACCCAACCGACCTTGGCACCCTGTACGTGGATGAAAATAGAGAGCAGAATAAGAAGCGATTTCGGGGGAACTTCCACTACCGTGCACTTCTCTGTCGATGTAACCAAAGTCCATCCCGGGGACTAGATGAACCGAGAGAAATTCCATCGTCGGCAAACTTCTCCATTTCATTGATAAAATGGGGCGCCGAGTTAACTGCGGAAATCTTCTAAGAAAAAAACAGAGGTACGATGAAAATACACCGAGGTCTACTACTCCCCATTCACGAAGTATTGGTGAGGGAGAAGGGCAAAGGAACAGTAATGAGTGATTTTAATGGTTAGGCGCGAAAGTAATGGCATTTTCGTTTTTGACAGTACACTACACCGGTGTAGTCGGTGCTACACTCATTCAAACTTGGGTATAATCAGTCTATCTCTTTTTTTGCACTACACCGGTGTAGCACCGTGTAAAAACGAAAACGCTATAAGTCTCACACAGTGCCAAACCTTACCATAGAATTTTTTTTGCATTCATCGACCAGAGTCATGCATAAGACATTCGCTTATTCATTCAACTCAAAGTAAATACTCAATTTAAAAATATCAGGCGTGTAACAACCATAATACTTTCTAGGACAATATTCGAAACGCTAAATAACAAATTGTCCAATTCATGTACCCAAGTACACTTAAGTACTCCTATCAAGCAGTGTGCCCTTCAACAAAGAAATATACATTAACGGTCTATATACTACAGACAGAACAGGGTTGATGTCACACGGTTCAAGGATTATTGCTTCCTTTACTGCTCAATTGATAAACGAAGGATAACTTTTTATGGAACATCTGAATGTCCCAAAAAGATATTGAGATAATTCAAAGTTGAACTTAAAAAACAAAACTAGATGTTAAAAATTAGACTAATTTACAAAATGTACAAGAACTACGACAATTACAGCGCAACTAACTACAGCCATTTAGCCTCTATCAACGGTAGCATTTTTCGCCCGAGTGCATTTCTCATTCACTTTCGGTTGAAAATTCGCAAACAATGAAACTGACGTAATTCAAAAGAACAACACCAACTTGTTGTGGTTTGCCGTCTTCTGCTTTTCGCTGCAGGCAGTGCAAATTGTTTTGTGTGGGAAAACTCGCGAAGAGCGTTCCCTGTACGCTGCAATTGCGCGGAAGGAAAGGTTTGTCCCGCTTCATTGCGATGTTATCCCACGGAGTGGGCCCCCACAAATGTATTCGGCTCTGTTCGCCGGTTTGCTACATTATCGTAATCATCTAATTGGAGGTGAAATAATTAATATTTCGAGCACTAATTACAGTAACCGCGAAACGGTTGAAATTGAATGGCGGATAATTAAATTATCATGTGCTCACCGCGGAAAAGGGATTTTCGTGGTTGAAATCACAAACGGTGGAATTCGCCGTGCTGGCGGAGTGCTAGTAAAGCAAGTGCCGGTCATTTCCGAGGACATTCGAGCTGTGCGGCGGAAGCTGATTGGTCACAAACAAGATTAGTGCTCGCAATTAGTGCTATGATCCTGTCATGGTTTGTTATTTACTTCAGCTTAAAGACACAATTTGCAGTGCGGGGAACCGTTCCCGCCCGCCCGAGTGTCCCCGAGTCGAGTGACCGGTGAAAAGCGGATTATCGGCAATTGATTCAATTACGAGTGCCGGAAGTTGCTAACTATTGGCAAATGGCAAAGAGCAACTTTTGGGATCCGGAACTGGTGTTGAATCGCGCAGTTGATTAGGGGCCGTTGGAGGATTTGGAGATCAATTATTACGCTAAGTTATAGGTGTTTGTTAACGGCTTTCGATTCAGTCAGAAAATGCAACACAAACTACCTATGTTTATGTTATCCAACGCTTCGACAATTTATTTTGTCTTCTTTGCAGTTCGTTAGTTAGTTTGTTGATTGCACGTAAGAAATAATTTCCTTTCCATGTGCTTAGAATAATTTGTTTGAACTACTTACAATAAGTAAAGTTTGACTGTTCTCTATGTGTTTGTGTGAACAGCATTTACGCCTTACTTTAAGTATCTTCCAATTTTAATTTTAAAATATAACTTACATGATACATTTTTACAAAAATGTTATGACCGCCTTTGCACTTTTAACACTTACTTACTTTTGAAAAAAAATCGGTCGTCTTACTCCGAAGCATTTGCCATTGTTAATATAAGTATACTGTGGTAGTTTTATTAGTGTATCTCTAATTAAGACACGCCAAGTGCGAAATTCCAATTTCTCGAGCTAAAACGTAATTTTGGTTACTGAATCTTTTAAATGGTATAATCACACATTTACAAATGTTATCATATTTATCCATGAAGTCGCTAACGGATCCCATAAAACGTGCACGTGCGCTATGTAACATTCAACCGGCTAGGCTCGCTGAAGGATGAACACGAAATTATTGCAATACGTATAACCGACCGTAAGTTTTTTCCACTGAACAGAAATAAAACCAATTTTTGCACATATTCTGTTTAAATTGCATAATAGTATGTTTTGTTGCGGAGGCGAATTATTTAATTGTAACCGCGTGGATATTCCCCATTACGCTTTGGAAACATAAATACTGGAAATACCGCGTACATCCATCCCAAGAGCTTTAAAAAGAATTCGAAGTACGCGATTTCTCTAAAAATGTCTCTTTTTGAATACAAAAGACTTCGAAGATGTTTGAAAAAATGGAAAAGACGAATCTTAAAGACATCAAGATGAGTATTTTCGGAATGGTTTTGACGAGTGGGTGTCGGAGTTCGATGTTAAATGACATTTGCTATAACCCAATCTATATATAGGTGTTTACCACGGGGTTGTGCTTACAAACAATTGGCATGATTGCCTATGCCGCAATGTGCCACGATGTGCCGCGGAGTTCAATAAAGCAAAAACATGGGTTGCTATGATTATTTAACTGCACTTTGTTGACGGATTTTGAAGTGATAGAAGTGTACCTCAATGTCCCACGCATTGCACAGTGGTCCAGAATGCAAATTTAGCAGGACTTTTGAGATTTTACTAAAACTAAACAATTTAGCCATATTAAGTCTTTGGAGAAATTTTCGTCGTTTGTGAACCCCTTCTTTTTACCCTAACAACAGTTAAAGCGGTTCTAATTTTAACAAGATCAAAAAATTTAGCGAAGTTTTCGTGATAAAATATTCCACTTTACAATACTTTTCTATTATTTTAAATAGTGGCCAGGGTGGTTTCAATTTTTATGAAATCAGAACATTAATTTTTTAATGGTTCGAGATAAAGTTTCGCTGTCTTCCAGAAAATCGAAGATAATAAAATTTTAAAAAACTTTGTCGAAGACACTGAAACTCTATGTAGTGTACTTTTCATTTTATAAGAAATTTACTAAAAAAATGTGAGTGTTTCTTAAAAAATGGGTTTCTTTGTATAACTTTTGCAGATTTCATTTTTTATTAATAATACTTTCAGATACTTTGAAGGAGAACAATTTTGTCTTAATGTACCGAACTCTCTCTCTCGCAAGCAAGTTATATATACTTTTTACTAAAAATTAACTTTTTTTAATCTAAATATTTATTTGAAACGGCCAATGCGTTAGCACAACTGAGCCGTGGGTCTTTTATTTTTACAATAAGTAAAAATAAAAAGGAATTAAGAATGTCTATCTGCCAGATATGGTTGACGCAGTTTGCTGCTGCGTGTTGAGATCCTTTTCCTTGGCTGTGAAGCCGCTTGGGGGTCATTCAGTCTGCCTTCTCTTGCGTTATCGTTCCCGTCCATGTCATCATCGGTACAGCTTTCTTGTTGTCCACGATCAAAGGTTCTTATTTGTTTCTTGTTATTACGAGTCGCTGTTGTAAATTCGTCTTCATCGGTATTTGCTTCTTTATTAGCGATGCTAGTTGTTGGTTTGGGAGTGGTTGTCGTGGTCGTTGTACCTGCATTATTGGTTAATTTGATCGTTGTTTTTGATTTATCTGTGTGTGTCAGTGGCTGCTTGTTAGAGTTGTCTGTAGTATATGAGTTATGACTAGTTGATTCGGCGCATGTTTTCCCGTAGTGGGCTGTATGGTTACAGAATTGGCATGTTGGGGTCAGTCCGGGATATGTGATAAGTGTTGTTTGCTTATAGGTCACGCCATCCGTCGGTGATTTGCATTCGATTGTCATGTAAGAAGGTATTGGTTTAGTCACTCGCATTCTCACAATACGAACGCCGTTGGGAATGCCGTTGAAAAAATTTCTCCAAGTGTCATTCGTAATAGATTCTACTTCTCCATATTGCGACATGATTCGTTTGATGTAATCTTCCCTAGTACGCGAGGCCAAATCATGGATACGCACGACCACCATGTCGTTTTCCATATGCATGAGGATCTTGATTCTGGTGTTATTAAATTCGACCTCGTGTTTGCAATAAAGTTTTCGGCCTGTGCTAAGTTTCTAAACGTGATTAAAACACAGTTTTTAACGTGGTGCAACTGAATGTAGCGAGATTAAGCTCCATTTTAACTTTACATAATTGCTCCACTTCCTGAACTGTGGGTCAAACACGAGTTTTATTAAAGTTGATCGAAATCGTGTTATCCCGTAGCACGGGCACTTTTGTTTCATTTGGCAAACTTATTTCACTCCGCAGCGGGGTTTGTGCACTTTTATAGAACAAAAGCTGGCTTGATTCACTGGTGCCTATAGCCTGTGATAGCGTAGCGATTTTTTTGCTTCTGTTTTGTGCGAGATCAGTAGAAAGACTGCCTAAAAATTAACTACTTTTTGAGTAATATTGCAAGATATAAAAAATATCGCATTTGCATTTTTTTTGAAATTTGGAAATGGCGGCAACGATATTTCATATTCGATAGGGGACCATTCATAAATTACGTAACGCTTTTAGGGGGGGGAGGGGGTACGACAAGTTTTTTTTATTCATTTCGTTTATTTGATAGGCACAAATGCGTTAGCTTGGCGGTGCCAAATGCTTTTGTTTTTACATTTTGGATATCTTAAAACTAGGAGGTTACAATGTTGAAATATTTTTTTACAAAGGAAAAGAAAGTTTACAGCTATCTTAAGACTAGAAATAAGATTCAATATACAAAAGAGGGCCAAAAGATTTTTTTATGAAAAAATTTAAAACAAGGGATTCACTTTGATATACAAGAGGGGGAGTAATAGTATTTTACGACATATTTTACGGTTATCTTAAAACTAACAATATAGTTTAGTACACAAAAGGGGGAACAAATATTTATGAGAAATTTCACAGAAATCTTAAAACTAGGGATTCAATTCTATTTACAAGATGGAGGACAAGAGTTTCAATAAAGAGTAAAAATTATAGCTATCTTAAAACTAGGAATACAGAATACTAATTTGAATTTTTTAACTAAAACTTATGCTTGGTCAAGATATTCAAAGGGTGGCTTATTTCCGCATCAGTGTAGCAGCAGTTGTATCAAGGACAGGGGAGAGACAGGGAAAGAAGAGCAAAACTTGCAACTTTCGCTCGAACGGCGGGGGAGGGGGATCAGCGTATCAAATTTGCGCCTCAGTATAGTAAGTCGTCGAGTACCGGATTGGCGGATGGTATTCTTCGGACCCGCGGGGAATCTTTCAAAAGTCATCGGACCTCGAGTCGCTCTCGCTTCAGTTTCCTTCTATGCAGGCGTAGTGGTAAGGGCGATGGCGGTTACATAGTGGCACTCTGGAGCTGATCGGTTCCACAAGGCAGGAGGAAACTCTAAAAACGAGAAATAAAAGAGAGGGGCTAAATTGGGATATTTATCGTTTTTATGAAGGTATAAATAAGGGACATATAGGGTAAATCACGAGTTGCCAGCATATCTCGGACTGGTACATTGGGTGGTCTACCTCGAGCCCGAAGGGATTCCTTTAACTGAGACCTGGCGTCACAATACCCGGCGCACACCCAGACAACGTGTTCGATGTCGTGATAGCCCTCGTCACAAGCGCACAGACTACTCTCCGCAAGCCCAATACGCCGCAAATGCGCATCCATGGTGTAGTGATTGGACATAAGTCGGGACATTACACGAATAAAATCCCGACCCACATCCATCCCCCCGAACCAAGGCTTCGTTGATACCTTTGGGATAATCGAATGTAGCCATCGTCCAAGTTCCCCATTGCTCCACGAGGTTTGCCAACTGTTGAGCGTCCTCTGACGACAAATACTAAAAAATTCGTTGAAGCAGATTGGTCTTTCGTATATGTCACCATTTAATGCGCCCGCCTTTGCTAATGAGTCGGCCTTTTCATTGCCCGGGATAGAACAATGAGAGGGGACCCAAACAAAGGTGATCTGATAAGATTTTTCAGATAACGTACACAAGGACTCCCGTATCTTCCCCAGAAAATACGGGAATTGCTTTTTAGGCTTCACCGCACGAAGAGCCTCGATAGAGCTGAGGCTGTCCGAAACGATGAAGTAGTGATCTGTGGGCAGAGTGTCGATGATCCCAAGGGTGTACTGAATTGCAGCTAACTCTGCGACGTAAACTGAAGCGGGATCATTGAGCTTGAATGAAGCGGTGATAGTATTGTTGAAGATACCGAAGCCAGTGGACCCATCGAGATTTGATCCGTCAGTGTAAAACATTTTGTCGCAGTCGACTTCTCGGAATTTATTATAAAATATATTGGGGATCACCTGCGGGCGTATATGGTCCGGGATTCCACGAATCTCTTCCTTCATGGATGTGTCGAAGAATACAGTAGAATCAGAAGTATCTAGGAAACGGACACGGTTGGGATTGTACGAAGAAGGATTGATGCTCTGTGCCATGTAGTCGAAGTACAAGGACATAAAACGGGTTTGAGAATTAAGCTCGACGAGCCTCTCGAAGTTTTCAATTACCAACGGGTTCAGAATGTCGCATCGGATGAGCAATCGATATGAGAGTTCCCAAAATCGATTTTTTAGCGGAAGAACGCCCGCCAGCACTTCGAGACTCATCGTATGGGTCGAGTGCATGCAACCCAAGGCAATGCGCAAGCAACGATACTGGATTCTCTCCAGTTTGATGAAGTGTATGTTCGCAGCGGAGCGGAAACAGAAACACCCGTACTCCATCACCGACAATATCGTTGTTTGGTACAACCTGATCAGGTCTCCTGGGTGAGCACCCCACCATGTTCCAGTTATTGTTCGGAGAAAATTGATCCTTTGTTGGCATTTCTGTTTCAGATACCTAATGTGACATCCCCAGGTACCTTTAGAGTCGAACCAGACCCCGAGATATTTAAATGTGAAAACCTGGTTGATCGTTGCACCCATTAATAAAAGCTGGAGTTGCGCCGGCTCACGCTTCCTAGAAAAAACAACCAACTCAGTTTTCTCCGTGGAGAACTCAATACCCAGCTGAAGAGCCCAAGCAGACAAATTGTCCAAGGTATTTTGTAATGGTCCTTGCAAGTCGGCAGCTTTGGGCCCTGTAACAGAGACCACCCCGTCGTCTGCAAGTTGCCTTAGCGTGCATGAATTGGCAAGACAATCGTCAATGTCATTCACGTAAAAATTGTAGAGCAGGGGACTTAGACATGAGCCCTGGGGAAGACCCATGTAGCTAAATCGCGATGTTGTTAAATCGCCATGCGAAAAATGCATGTGCTTTTCAGACAACAGGTTTAGCAAAAAGTTATTTAAAATTGGCGAAAGACCATGCTGGTGCAGCTTCTCTGACAGAATGTTGATAGAAACTGAGTCAAAAGCCCCCTTAATATCCAAGAAGACTGATGCCATCTGCTCTTTGTTAGCATAGGCCATTTGGATTTCTGTAGAAAGCAACGCAAGGCAATCGTTCGTCCCTTTGCCTTTGCGGAAGCCAAATTGTGTATCTGACAGTAAGCCATTTGCTTCAACCCAATTGTCGAGGCGAAACAAGATCATTTTCTCGAATAACTTCCGAATACAGGACAGCATTGCAATCGGCCGATACGAGTTGTGGTCGGAGGCTGGTTTTCCTGGTTTTTGGATGGCGATGACCTTCACTTGCCTCCATTCATAAGGGACAGTGTTACCCTCAAGAAACTTGTTAAATAAATTCAACAGGCGCCTTTTTGCAGTGTCAGGCAGATTCTTCAGCAAGTTGAATTTGATTCTGTCTAACCCTGGGGCGATATTGTTGCATGATAAGAGAGCAAGTGAGAACTCCACCATCGAAAACGGTGTTTCGTTCGCGGTATCGTGAGAAGACGCGGCGCGGTACGTTTTCTGTACCGGGACAGAGTCCGGACAGATCTTCTTGGCGAAAGCGAATATCCAACGGTTTGAATATTCCACGTTCTCGTTGGTACTATTATGATTACGCATACGTCGAGCCGTACCCCAAAGAGTGCTCATCGCTGTTTCTCTCGTTAACCCGTCGACGAACCGGCGCCAATAACTGCGTTTTTTGGCTTTCATTAGACTCTTCATTCGCCTTTCTAACGACGCGTACTGTTGATAGCTAGCGGGTAACCCGTCTTCCCGGAAGGCCTTATATGCAGTGGACTTTTCCGCGTACAGCTCTGAGCACTCTTTATCCCACCACAGGGTGGGAGACCGTCCATGGGTATTCGCGCTGGGTACTGGTTTAGTCTGAGCTTGATTCGCACTGTCGAGAATCAAGCCAGCCAAAAACCTGTATTCTTCCTCCGGAGGAAGTTCTTGAGTGGATTCGATTTTAACGGATATCGCGGTCGCGTAACTCTTCCAATCAATGTTCCGTGTGAGGTCATACGATACATTGATTGTTTCCGATGGTCTTGAACCGTTAGCAATTGAAATCACGATAGGCAAATGATCGCTACCGTGGGGATCAGGGATCACCTTCCACATGCAATCTAACTGTAGCGATGTCGAGCAAAGCGATAAATCCAACGCGCTTGCGCGTGCTGGTGGTGTAGGAATCCGCGTCATTTCTCCCGTGTTTAAGATGGTCATGTTGAAATTATCGCAAAGATCTTGGATTAATGTTGATCTATTATCATCATGAAGACAGCCCCATACCGTACCGTGCGAGTTAAAGTCTCCCAGAACTAGCCGTGGTGCCGGTAAGGATTCCGTGATATTACAAAGCGTTCGGTGCCCTACCGAGGCTCTAGGAGGAATGTAGATGGAAGCAATGCAAAGGTCTTTACCTTTGATTAAAACTTGACAAGCGACAATTTCAATGCCTGGTGTCGAAGGGAGGTTAATTCGATTGAAAGAATAGCACTTTTTAATCCCCAAAAGTACTCCTCCATAGGGGTTTTCTCGATCCAGACGAATTATATTAAAGTCGTGGAAGTTGAGATTTATATCGGAAGTTAACCAAGTTTCACATAATGCGAAAGCATCACATTTTAAACTATTTAGTAAAAATTTAAAGGAATCGATTTTCGGGAGGATACTTCTGCTGTTCCACTGTAGAACAGTGATCGAATCGGTGACCTCGTTCGATGACTTAGCCATCGAAGGATACGATCGCTGCAAGGAGGGGCCATTTAGCAGTCAACTGCTTCAAAAATGTTTGCACTATAGGGAGAAAACGTATCAGAAGGCTTTTAAGAGGATCAGTAACATTGAAAGCTGTGAAAATTAAGTCCACAATGTCAGAAAATTTCATTAGTCCGCTACTGGACTGAGTATCTGTTTGAAAAAAGGGGACACTTGGGGTTTTGGATGTCCCTGGAAGTGGTGGGTACTCCTTGTTAGAATTAATATTTCCAAGTCCTGGAGCAAATTGCTTCGGCTTTTGTACATCACTTCCGTTGGATCTATTGGTTGTAGATGGCGCACTCTGAGTGGACGACACCTTGGCACCCTTACGAGGCAATGTAGGGGAGGCTGGATTTCTCCTCTTCCTGGATTCCCCTGGGTTAACCAAAGATGTTCCCTCTCGTGGGTCGTCAGATTCTTGCTCAACGTTAGCCAAACCAGCATAGGGATTTTCGGACAGGACAGATGGCGAAGCATTCTTTAGCATTTCTGCATAAGAACGCCTTGAGCGTTCCTTAAGGGAGCGCTTAATTTTATCCCCGCGCTGCTTGTACGCAGGACATGATTTAAGAGCATGTGAAGGGCCCCCGCAGCAAATACACTTTTCAGTTTCTTTGTCGCAAGAGTCATCCTCATGCTCTCCTTCGCATTTGCCGCATCGTTTCTTATTTCCACAATATGTGGCTGTGTGGCCCAACTGCTTGCAATTGCTGCAGCTCATGACCCGCGGTACAAACAGGCGAACTGGTAGGCGAACCCTGTCAAGGAGGATGTAGTTGGGAAGAGAGGACCCGGCGAATGTCACCCGAAGCGAGCCTGATAGAGAGTAGGTAGTCTTACCTCCCTCGGTGTTTGCGGTATACAATTGTTTGCATTCTAAGATCTTAATCTGTTCAAGAGAGGGGTCCTTAAAGCAGCCAACCCCGTGCTCCAACAGTTCTTCGCATTTCAGGCCCGGTTCGGACACTACCCCATCGATTTCACAGGCCACACAAGGCACGTACGCTTTAAATTCCCGTGTAAAGCGCTCACAGCAAGCAATCGCGTTTGCCTGGCCGAGATCATTCACTAGAACACGTATCTTGTTTGCCCGAACACGTGTTATCTGAGCTACAGCCGGGTAATTAGCAGTCAGATCTCGAGAAAGTTTTAATATATTAACCGGTTTCTCTCCGGTCCGAAAATATACCACCCATGGCCCAGAGGAACCTTCTGGGTACTGCTTTATACGGGGAGCAATGCGAGTATTAGGGGGATCAGGGACTTCCATGATTACATCAGATGGTATTTCGCCCTCGGCCATTTAAGCACGAGGGCAGAGCGTTATATAAACGGGAATGTGTCTTATTATTTGATTTGAGTAAAGTAGGGAAAAGGAAAGAAAGCAAACGAGGAAAAAAAATAAAGCAAAACTTATCTGCAAACAACGTCGATTGTTCCGCACCAGCGAAAACAATGTACTGGATTTACTGTAGGCACCAGCAGAACGGCAGCTATCGAACGAACAAAGGATGACCTTGATTCACTAAAATTTACACACCGAACACCACTGTGAAATATAACGATCCGTTCCGTTCAAAGGTTGGGAGACGTATGGGTACGACAAGTTGTTACAAGTTGTGACATAGGGGGGAGGGGGTGTTAACTAGATCGTTACGTAACATGTTTTCATCGAAGAAAAAAAATTTTTTCTTGGAATTAGTTACGTAACAGGGGAGGGGGGGATGGAAAAATTTGTGACAATTTGTTACATAGGGGGAGGGGGGAGTCAATTTTGGGCAATTTTTGCGTTACGTAATTTATGAATGGTCCCTAGAAATATGAACGGCCACTTTGTTTTCAGTAATGAGAGGTGGCGTTTAGTCACGGGTTTCTTACAATAATATGTTATTGCGTCTATCACCAACGTTTCGAAGCCTCATCATCTTCAGGGTAAAAAACACGAACAATATAATATATAAGTTCTCATAACCAAACGGAAAAGGTTTGGTAGTTGGCGTTTTAAAGCAAATTATGCGCCCTAAAATAATCCTCAAGTTGCCCAAAGAGTACTTTAGTATAAAATAAAAACTACAAAAGTTATAGAAATAACACCGTTTTTCTCCAGGGGGTGGGCGTAGCGTATTGGTAAATCGATTGCCTTGTACGCAGCGCACCTGGGTTCGTGTCCCGACCCCGCACATAGGGTTAGAAATTTTTTATAAGAGATTTTTCTAACCCGAAGAGGCGAATGACCTTAAGGTTAAAACCTCTATAATCGAAATTAAAAACACCGTTTTTTAAGGAACACCCTAAAGCTTATATTTGGATATCTCTTGCTGCTCTACAACTTCATCGAAGATAGTAAAGCTCTATCTCGAGCCGTTAAAAAGTTCAATTTTGAATATTGCTGAAATTAGAACCACCCTAGCATTGCAAAGTACAACAACTTTGCAAAACATATTGTAAAGTTAAGTCAATAAATTTTAGCAAAAAAGTTAAAACTCCTGCTAAATTCACATTCTGGACCACTGTGCATTGTGGCCATTGTGTAATGATATCGTATTCTTATATCGAACGAAAAACATCGTGTAAAAAGGTTCCATTAATTCTGGAAAAATCACTTTTTTACCTTACGAAAACAGGACCATGATCAAAACCCATGACTTATAATTATATTCAATTTGCCTTCAGTAGCGCCTATATAACGGTACTATCAATAAAGATATTTTGTGAATTTCAGTCACGGTTTCCACCATGTTCATACCAAATCGAATTTCTCCACGTGAACCAGTTCACAACGTTATGAACATTACTCATAAAACCAAAAGCTAACTCGTGATTTCATTCATAGATATAGAAACTCCGACAATACGACGTGAACTGATTCATGATTTATTTCATCTTGAACATGATCTGGTATTCGTGGTTGTGAATTAGTTTACAAAATCAAACCCTATTTTCTTGCGAACTGTTTCACGAAATATGAAAAACTTTCAATCATCGTGAACTAGTTCATGACACCTAATACATTAGTCATGATGCACTATCCGTGTTCGTGAAATAGTTCACAAATCATAAAATAGTATCCATGTATTCGTTAATTGGTTCTTGATTCCTAGTATAATAGACACGACTGACCCTTCGTGGTCGTGAAATAGTTCACAATAGTCACTACTGACGATTCGTTCTCGTGAAATAGTTGACAGAGGCATAAAATATTATTTATGTGTTCGAAAACTGGTTCATGATTCTTAGCATATTAGTCACAACTCACCATTCGGGCTCATGAAATAGTTAACAAAATCATACAATCTTATTAATAGAAACGTGAACATGCTTCATGATTTAATAGCATAATAGTCACTGGGACCGTGAAATAGTTCACAAAATCAATATATCGTTCATATATTCATTAACTGCTCCATGATTGCTAGTATAATAGTCACTACTGATCATTCGTGCTCGTGAAATAGTTCTCAAAATCGTAAAACATTCATGGATTCGTGAGCTGTTTCATGATTGTTAGTACATGATTTACGAACTTTTTTAGGTGCATCCGATAGTTATTATACATGAACGTGAGTCACATTACTCAACGTGTTAAATTCGAAAGAAAGCTGAAGAAAGAAATATTACAATAACGTGAATATAATTTACTATAATCGTGACTAAAATCTTGAAATAAGGAATCTAAATCAGACTATTCATAACTAAAAAATATCCTAAAATCGTAAACAAAAGCAACTCTACTTGTGACTAAAGTATCGCGATAACGTGAATAGAAATTAGCAAAATCGTGACTAAGAACCTGTAACACTACTGTACCAGAAAAATCCAATACGAAACTAGTGAATAAAATAACACTGTAACGAGAATATAAATTACGCAAATCGTGACTGAAATCATGAACATGAATCGCGCTGCTCTGGCAAAAAATCCGATAGTAAACTCATGAATAAAATAACACGGTTATGTTATGAGATATTACGTAAATCACTACAAAGCTCCTGAAACCATGACATCGTTTAAACGTCGGATCTTTTAATTGATATACGTTATACAATTCAATTGCTATACTTTACACAAACCAATCCACCCCAATTATGAACAAGAATCATAACCAAAACTGAACATGTCCAGGGCACAACCACAATAACCCAACCAAGTATTGAAGTGTAACGCCATGTATATTTTTGACGCTAACTAGTTTTTTGAAGACACAAACAGTTTCGTTAATACGAGGTTTTCATCCATAATTTCAGGAACTTGGTCACGATTTTTGTAAATCGTTCAGTTCACGAAATCATGATTTTTGTTCATGAATTTATGAACGATTTTTTTCTTACGTAATATCGTAGCTGATATAGTTTCTAAATGACTCACCCCTTGGAATTTTCAGAATTGTTTTGATGCTGACTATTTTCGAAATTATTTTGACGAGTAGATGTCAAAGGTCGATGTGTGGTGCCATTATGAAATGCAAGATGTCGACTTCCGATTTGGCAAAATTCACAATAACCCAAACAATATGGGTATTTTCAGAACGGTCTTGACGAAATCCAAGATGGCGACATCCGGTTTAGCGAAATTCGTTATAAATCAATCAATATGGACATTTTTTAGGAAGGAGTTGACAAGTGGGTGTCAGAGGTCCATGTTTAGCGCCATTTTCAAATCCAAAGTGGCGACTTTCGATTTTACAAAATTCGCCATAACGCAATCACGATGGGTATTTTCGAAATGGTCTTAACGATTAGGTGCCCGAAGTTTATGTTTGAACCCATTTTGAAAATCAAGATATCGACTTCCGGCTTAACAAACGCTATAAACCAATCACTATGACTATTTTCTGAATTGTTTTGACGAGTGGATGTCACGGGTCGATATTTAGCGCCATTTTCAAATCCAAAATGGCGACTTCCGGTTTAACGAAATTCACTATAAACCAATCACTGTGGGTATTTTCTGAATTGTTTTGACTAGTAGATGTCAGAAATTGATATTTAGTGCCATTTCGAAATTCAAAATGGTGACTTCTGGTTTAGCAAAGTCCTTTATAACCTAATCAGTATGGTGATTTTTTTGTGAATGGTCTTGACGAATAAATGACAGGGGTCGAGGTTTGACGCCATTTTTAAAATCTGTGATGACCACTTCGGATTTGGCGAAATGCTCCTTAAACCAATTTTTATGGGTATTTTCTGAATGGCTTCGATGAACATATGCTAGAAGATCCATTTTGACATTCAAGATGCTGACTTCGTGTTCAGTAAAATTTTGTTATCCCTTGTCAACATGAGTATTTTCTGAATGTGTTAGCAAAATTCAGTATAATACTTTCAATATGGTTGTTTTCGAATGGGCTTTACAAATATTTGCCAAATATTAACATAGGCGCATAACAATTTCTTGTTAGTATTAAGGGGGTCTTTCTGTGTAAATGATTGAAAAAAGAGGTTTGATTTTTGCAAATTTTGCGTCTATGACATAAGTCGTTTTCGTCAACCCCTTGGTGAATTTCAGGCTGACAATACGGGAACATTGACTAAACCTGGACATATGTTTTCCTTCTTTTTAATAAACCGTAGCTCTATGTCATATTTCTCCTTAGTGGCGAAAAATGGATGAAAAACACATTTACGCGTTAAGGACACCAAACCTATGAATAAATTAAGTATGGAATTTGCGTTTCGACTTCGTCTATCAGCATCCGACACTAACTTAGAGATAAGACTAAGCTAGCACCGGATTTATGCTAATTCCAAAAACGGAAACACTGATTGTGCCAAATTATCCGGGCGGCGCTAGCTTAGTCCTGCCCCTAAGTTTGTGTCGAATTCTGATGAGACGAAGTCGAAACGCAAATTCCATCAAATTTACCATTAAAATATTCTTCTTTAGTTCCTGAACATATCCTCATAACCCCTTCCAGTATAAATGTCCCTTAAGGGATAAGTTATATTTCATAATCTCCTTAATTTTTGCATATTTGCATCTAAGAAAAGAAAAATATGCTCCTCGATTTTGACAGATTTTCATATGAGGGTGACAAAATGGAATCAAAAAACTGACAAAATCGGAGACTGATTAAATTGGTTCTTCACTGTATACCCCCGAACTAAGCTTCATTCGTTAGATAGGAGTCATCAAGCTTTACAACAATAATTAAATCATCAGCTTTACAACAATAATTAAACGTCTTGCCGTTCTCATATAAAGAAAGGCTATGCAATCACTCAAAAAATCGGCTTTTCAACCGAGGTACGGAGAGCCGAGAGCCATATGCCATTCGATTCCATTCGTCGATATCGCAAAATGTCTGTGTGTATGTCAAATACTGTGTATACTGTCACTAAATTCACTCAGAAATGGCTGGACCGATTTTGACAAACTTCAAATGAACGCACTACGGGGTAACTAGGCCAAAAAGCTAGACAAAATTATTTTCTACTATTCTATGTATTATTTTGCAGTTATTACTCAAGGGAAGCTTAAATTATTGTTGTTGAGTACATTTTCCATAAAAAAGCTACCTAAAAAAATGTTTCTTCTAATATTTCAAAAACCTAACCTACATGAAAATATTGTGATTGGTGACATTTGTAGGACCAAATCACATTTCTCAAAACTGACAAGAAATCACAGTTTGACAATAAGGACCAAAATTATGTAAAAACTACAATTTTCAAATTGATCTCAAATGAACCGTCGGACGTGGTCGGATAAGTATTTGCTGGCGATGGACTGGCAATAGTCTAAAGTTTCGTACGCTTTCAACTTTTTATCTTAATTTGACTTAATTCATTAACTTTTCTAATTTTCCAAATTGTACTAAAATCATAAAATAAACAAGTACTTTTATTTTTAAAAACAAAATAGTTTAACTTTTTTGTTTCGATATTTTCAGCACTAGAGTAGTTAGAATAGGTTATTAACAACGTTTCCTAGTATAAGTAATAATACTTCATTGATTCAATTGTTCAATTTCATTAGGGACTGTTTCCTATTGTCTGATTTAGTTGAAAAAAGCATGTTAATTTTTAATAATGCTTGACCGTGTGTCACAAATTGAGATCAATAATTTTAGTTATTATTTCAATGGTACATGGAGTGGAAAATATTGAAGAATACTTAAAAAATATAGTTTGATTAAAAGGACAAGAATTTTTTTTCCATATTTTGTCCAACTTTTTATTCTAGCCACCCGTAGAAGAACGGTATAATACTCCCATAAGACACTAATGAATTTTTAGTTGATCGGACTTCCGGTTTCGGAGTTACTGGTTGAAGAGTGCCGTCACACAGCAAATTTCCCATATACACTCGTAACTCTAAGATGTCCGAATGATGGATGGCGTACATGTCCAGAATTGCACCAACCAAAATTCAATATTTGGCCAAACATATACGCTTCTTACATGTATAAAACTGCCCTACGAATTTAGTTTTTATTCGATAAATATTTACATTAAATTCGATAGTAAATTTTCCTTGTAGCAATAACTTCGTGTTCCCGCTTTAGCAGCAGCCGCAACAGTGCGGAGAAGAATAGCTCGCTCTAATGGTTACTACGGGAGGCACGTTTCAAGCGAAACCATGCCCTGCCTGGTATTAAACAAAAAGTCCACAACGAAATAGTTTTCACGCAAATTTTCCCCGCCCATGACGTACCTACTACGGTTTGTGTCACGATCCGTCTGCTTCGTGCATTTATTCCGATAGCTGCTGCACACAGCGAATTTATTGGTGTACGTGTGCTACATGCTGACCGTTCGTGTGTCTAGGATTGTAGCTGTACAACGGCTGCCTCAGGGCAGAAGCACCATTGATGGGGCAGCTAAGTTCGACAAATCTTGCGTACTTCAAAGTACGGATTTTTTCAATACGGGTTCAAGTCTAACGGTAGATAGGACCCAAGCCAGAACTGGAAAAAATATTTGTAGTATGATTTTGAAGATGTCAAATTAACTTCAATAAACAATGTAAGCAAGTGAATCTGTTTCAATAATTCAAAATAGGTGAAAAAATGCATGTAATATTCAAAGTCGAGAGTTTGAAAACATGTGTAAGAATATGCTATCTTGAAATAAATCTTTATTTTTAAATTACTTTGCACATGTTCTTATAATTGGTTGCACTACCCTTACGGACTATCATCCACTGCTACTAGTTCCGTCGTCATTGCACGTGCCAACCTCTCGCAATTCATATAAGATTATCTTTGGCCGCGACATGTTTATGGGACACCCTCCAATCTTTACGGTTATGTTCCGCACTGCAAAAACCGCTCGTCAGCCAGTCTGTGTGTTGTGTTGTGCTAGGTTGAAAATGATTTCTGAGCTTACTGTTAACAGTCTGATGTCATTCGAGGATATTTTGTTTCTCGAAGTACTCAAATTACGACGGAAAAAGTTTGTATAATTACCAATTTTATATGGCACCACTCCGAATGTGTTAAATGAACCAAATATCAGCTTATTATAGATTTCAGCCCGAATTGATTCAAAGATTGTAAACTAAAAATATAGTCCACATATCTGTTTCATACTAGCGTTGAAATAGCACAACAGGATACTAGTACAACTCGCCCAAGGCAGCCGAACAGGAAGAGGCTCGAGTATGATGCTATTCTCCAAAAAATCTTTGTTTAGCAAGCGATCCGCGAATGTGGAAAAATGATTCAGCTCATTATCAAATGTCGGACGATCACTGGACGAATCTATAAGAACAAATGAATCCAAAAGCACCTTTTTGAGATCTCGCGAAGATACGTAATGGTCTCCATTAATATATTAATTAATTAAATTAAAATTTGGTAGGACATATTTCAAATGTAGCATTATGATATATGAATTTACTGAAAAAACTATCACTCTCTGCATCGCAAAAAGAAATACAAAAATCAGTTTTCTTGCCATCGAAAACACCTAATCTTTCTCTTAAAACCTGCAATCCATTGTATTTTAAATTAACGACTGCAATGAATTTTCATAAAAAAGTGATTCCATGAACATATGTAAAATACTGTACAAACCGTTTTTCACTTAATTGTCCAATTTAAATATGGAATCGCATAGTACATGGGACAGTTATGCGTCCAGCAGGAGAGTATCTATAATAAAAAACTATGAAAGATAAAACATGGGATTATAATTGCATGACAGTTGCAGGATCAAAACATACAATCACAACTCACCAGAGAAGCTCTAGTCCAATCTAACCCGCTTCAAACACAACCAGCTGGATTGAATCTCAAATTAAAAATTTATTGTCATCTTCTCGCGGCGATCCGAGCAACTGTTTCTTCTGGTTGAGAGCGAAACCCCGGCTACGGTGACAGGCCAGATTAAACCCCAAAACAGAAACAGGAACACAGCAGGAAGATGACGATCGCATCTTAATGACGGCTGCGCGCTTCATAATGAGCCCGGGGATGGATGATACGTCGATTGGGGAGATAATTGTGACCACTTCATCCCAGCCTTTCGAGTGCTGATCTGATCTGCCTGCGGGAAAGCACCGTGTCATTAATTATGTCACGTTTGCTGCATATAAGAAAAGCTTACCCTTAGAATGGTTCCGGATTCCTGGCGGTAATTTATCAGACCACAGATAGCGCGCCGGGGTACAGGGCAGAGGTCGCAGGCAGAAAGGAGGCAAACATTGGGAAGGTTTCGGAAATTTCAATTATCAACTCATTGCCGTCAGCACGGCAGCCCCGCCCCGGGCTCGTTAGAGGTGTCATTGGTGTATATGAATAATTAATGATGGTGGATTATAAATTGTGATTTGTCACTTTGATCCGAAGGAAGGTTTTTTGTAATGGTGAAAATATTTTTTACTCGTTAAATACAGGCAGAATGTTTGTATGGTGTAGATATCACAAAACAACTCGTTTATTCATGCGGGGATGAACATTAAATGGGGATTCGGAGTGCCATCGGTTTATCAATTGGCGCGAAACGGTGCTCAATCATTAATATTTGTTTTGTTTGTATGGTTCATTGCATATAGGGGGTGAAGGTAGCTACTATTATGGTTAATATGATTCATAATCAATCTACTAGTAAAAATAATTTTCAACGTAAAAACTGCAGGAATCTTGTTTGATTATTTCACTCCGATCAGTTGTTCGTTGGGGCATTAATTTTCCTGTGCTTTTATTTTTTGTTGTAAATTCAATTTCTAACAAGTCTCTATGCGTTAGTTCAAATGAACCGTGAGTCTTTAAATATTTAATATGTGACAAAACTGACTATTGGTTAATGTCCAACGAATCTTCTACACAAAATTGGAGATTATTTTCCACCTACTGCAACTTGTAGAACGATTTCGGTTCGAATTTTACACTTGAAGTTTTCAGCTGAGTTTTACACTTCAATGGAATTAAATAGGTTTAGCAATGCAGGACGACGTTCTTTAGAAAGTAGACTACTTTAATTCAATATGAAACTCTCATCCGGAGTTATACGAATTTAACATTACGCTCCGCTCTGTTCATATGTTTTAATTACATTACGAATTACCATTTCTCGATATTTGGCGTCTAAATACATACTTTTAATTACTAAATCAAGATTGTTTGTAGAAACCAGACATATTTAGTATCGGCCATTTAACATTTCCGTGCCAATTTTTGGAAAAGGTAAACAAACATGTTCCCATCTTTGCAGCTTCTTCGTAATTGACACGTACGTTTTGGATCATCCTACACCTACAGTAACACACCTACACTCAGCTTTATAGCTGAAATAACATTACGGAAGCGAAAACGCATCGTACCAGTTGGTCTTTATATATTTATGTGGCATAAATAAAATGTTCGCTCGTTTTTATTTCCGAACAGCATGACACGAATGACCGAAAGCGAGTGCTTTCGGGATTAACGACGGTGAGTGGCCTTCAACTTTATTATGTGTATACTGTAGGGTGTCTCCAAAACGAATAAAACAAAATCCTTTCCGGAATTATATGTGGATATCCCATTAATAGTTTCGAACGGTCAGTTTTTCATAAAAATTGAAGGATCGAGTTAAATCGATGACTACGAGTGAGGGACGAATGGCAATCATGCAGATGCCCTACTACCACGTTCTCAATCTAGATCATTTATTCAATACTCAACGAGAAGGCTTACGTAAACTAGAACTAGAGGTGACCATTGCTTCCTCAGAGCACATCTAGTTAACATAGGGAATGTCCTGATGGCAACGCCATCAAAAGGAGGATACACGCAGGACATATTATTCGATTACTTATCTCTCGCCAAAACCAAAATGAGCGCAATTTTCGACAAACTAGGGTTACCAATTTGGCTAAGAACAAAGTAAGGACCCGTTAAATCTTATTTTAAACCTGTTCAACTTAGAATCCAGTCACTTTAAAATCCTGTATCAGCACATCTGATTCAAATTGATTTTCGCTGACTCATTTGCCCAGAAACAAATGATCTGGCTAGCAATGTGCAGCTGAGGACTCAAAAGCAAGCTTTTCGTCCTCCAAAAAAACGGAATACTCGAAGCTGCAGTGGCGTAGCCATGGGGAAGGATTAAGCCTCTCCCCCAAACCCAAATTATTTCGCTTGAACAAAAATTTGTAGTGATGCTAATTAAGTTAATTATCTAGTACTTTTTCGAGTAGACGTATCTAAGAAGGAGAGGCTCTTTTTACTTTCTTTTTTTGATTATTACGGTGCCATTACAACACTTTTCAATTATTTCCAAATATCAATGAAAATAATTTAGGCTAGTATATTATCCAAAGAGTTTAGGGGTCAACGTGAAAATGTCTGAATAATTGACAGAAGAGAAGGTAAATTTTGGATATTTTTATGTTATTTTAAAATATTTAGGAATATATTGATCTTGGGCCTGACCTTTTAGTGTTGATCCCAGAGTTGTGAACTCAAATCAGGATCAAATAAAATACACACGTTAAAACACTTACACAGAAGCTGATCTCGAAATTAGGAACCAATCATCAATCTCAGTACAGGTCGGACTCGATTATCCGTGATTCGATTATCCGGTAAAATGATTCGATTAGCCGGGTGTTTTGAAAAAATATCAAATTTCAACTATAATGACTTATTTTAGTGCTAATTCGATTATTGCAGTCAATAGAACATTTTTTCGGGAAATTGGGGGGTCTAGAATTAACCTCATCTCAAATTTTAACCTACATCAAAAATAGCTTATATACGAGTTATTCCGCGCAAATTAACCTAAACAAACCAAAACTTGGAATCGACCTTCATGGATTGGAATCAGTTTTGAAGAAATTGTTGTTTTAGAGCCATTATATAATAACCTAAATTGTTGTGTCGTTTGAACAGCCCCTAAGTCCATGGGAACACTCTTAATTTTAACCAATTGTTTAAAAATTGTTTTTCTTCTTATTATATCTCTGGTACTGGTTGCATTAGAATCAATCAACGAAATAATTTTTTGAAATATTTGTTAAAGGAATCAAAAAAAAAGTTTTAGTGCCAGTATTGCCAAATATGCAACCTTTTAATTTTACATTAAAAGTACATTTTTCTCGTGATACACATATCAGTTACTGCAGGCCACATGAAATGTCATTATACCTACATTGCCTACCTACATTATACCTTAGAAAGTTTCTGGCTATCTCTTGGGATAATGATGACATGCTTCTCAGGATTCTGTTTGGATACTTTCCAGGATTTTGATCCAAGTTTTCTTAGCATCCCAATGGAATCTATTTCAGATTTTCGATTGAATTTTTATCAGTATTTCTACGGTTTTTTCGTTGAATTTTGATGCAGGATTCTAGAGAAAAGCTTCTTAAATGTCTGATGGAATCCTTCTCAAGATAGAATTCCGCTGAAGATTATGATTTATTCCAGATACTGATAGAATCATGGTCCTATTTTCATTGAAATCCGATGTAAATATCCTGCTCCGAGTTGCAATGGACTTTGACACAATATTGCTCTTCTCCTATTATCCTCTTCAACAATTGAATGCTGCTCAGAATTCCAATGGCATCTTTAACCCCCTCATACCCTCTTGTTGATAAACAACCACGTTTCTAAATGACTATAGCTTTTGGTTTACACAACGACAGGTAAGGCTAATAAAATCGACCAAGATCTTTCATTTGAGCATTAAAAGCTATAAATATTATCAGTAGAACAGAAGTTATTACAATTAATCTGATTAGGGATCATCCATAAATGACGTAGCATGATATGGGGGAGGGGGGAGTTTTGTATTTTGTGATGATGTGTGACGACAGGGGGGGTAGGGGGTCATGTCATGCTACGTAGCTTTTTTAAAGGGGAATAGAATAGAATTTTTTTAAAATTTACGGGGAAAAGGGCGGGCAGAGTTACCGTCAAGCTACGTAATTACCAGGGGGGGGGGGGTATTTAGAGGTTTGTGACGAAATGCTACGATGGGGGAGGGGGGTGTTAAAAATCACTCAAAAAATGCTACGTCATTTATGGATCATCCCTTAGGTTCCACTGAAGCAGTGCTGCCAGGGATAGTTTCTGTTAATGATTAAAATGAAATTTTGGAATATTTTCTTAGCCTGGCAATATTGTTGAAAACTGCTAAAGCTTTCTAATTTAGATTTCCCTCAATTACCTTTTTCATGCAATAGGACTAGATCGGAAGGTGAATATTGAGCAGCTTCTAGCACTGCAAAAGAAGCATCTCTTTTTATTAAACCAGGCTTTTCGTGTTTCTTGACGCCAACGGTTCTATGGAAAGAAAAAGGTTTGGGACCTTATACGCGGTAGAAAAACGTTGATCTAGAAACGGTTAACGAGATTCTGACAAGAGACCCGGCCGCTACTGGAGGTGATTTCAATTCTTGGGTAGCTCAAGCAAAGATGGATGATAGGCTATGTAAAGAGGGCGCCAGCAGTACTTCTCGCTGAGGTGGTCGGGAACCCATCATCTACGTACCCTGTAGCGCTCCGCTAGTGATAAGTATGAATGGGAGAGTTTGGGAAGACTACACGCGTAGTTATTACCTGACATTCTGGTACAACATTGGTCAATTGTTACAAGGACAAGGATCCCTTTGTGGGGGCGCAACACGCACTCTTCTAACTAGAATTAGGGTTAAAAGACATGTTAGCTATGAAATGTAATACCACCACGTAAATTAAACTGGAGCCAAGAAACAGACGACCCCCAGTTTACTTACTAACTTTATTTTTTCTGGTATTCGAGTAATCGAATCATTTACCTTGGAAAATCTAAGCCCCGTGTAATCGAGTTTGACCTGTATTGCAAAAGACACATCTTATTAAAAAGTTTATCTTAGAATTCTTATACAAATAGCTATAAACAACTGATACATACCGTTAACTCATTACTAATATGAATAATAAATGATAGTCTGAAAAATCGACTAGGGCCAAAATAGGTACATTTACATTTACCATAATATTTATCCTGACCATTTTATTTCCAATTCCTCCACGAATGAAGCTTAAATTCATAAAATAACGCAAAAAAAGTTTGATTCGATTATCCGGGTGATTCGATTATTCGGGGTGATTTTTTTGAAATCCCCGGATAATCGAGTCCGACCTGTATTCAAATTGTGGTTAGCTCATCTTTGGAAGGTTGTTCCAATATTTAGGGATTAGTGACAATCTTTCGAAAGGGAAGTTAAGTTTTAATAGCTTGATTGTTTATAAAAAAAGAACTCAGCAAAAAATGCACAAGATTCAATATTTGCTGAAAATGTTACTTTTCGGCGACACAGTAGAAAATGGAGCGTGGCGCGAATGCCACACTCTGAACTGTACCAAGCATTCAAACATGCTGTCACTGAAAGAATGATTACACGCGGCAGACTACTGTGCGTTGGACATGTAGTGTGAATGCTGAGAGAGAGACGAGCTACCGTCATGCTCAGCAGAGATCCTGGAAGCGGTGGTCGACTCCAGGGCAGACCCTGTAATAGTTGATTTTGTTTGCAATCGAGGAATATTGGGCGGCGGACGTTCAAACAGACTGAAGACTGGCAGCCCAAGATCGAGTGCATTGGAAATCTAAAATGCATTCGGCCATGATGCGGACTACCCAGATTGCTCGTGCACGACGATAATGATTCTGATTGATGATAATGATGATGATTGAGAATGCGCAGAGTTGAGAGGAAGAGTCAACACAAATAATCGGTGAGTCTTACGGTAAAGCGGGGCAGGTCTGTCTTTGCCGTTGAGGCATGTTGGTAGACTTGAGCGATTCATAGTAATGCTGCCTAAGCTCGACTCCTACAAGCGGAAGACAAAAGATTAGTCAGTAAGATTTTAAGCCTGTTTCTAATGACCCTGCCACTCTAGTTTTCCGATCTGCACAGAAAAAAATAGTTTGTAATTTTAAGTTTATTTTCATGCACATATTTGGAGCATGAATACAAATGTACAATTAAGTTCCACCCCAAATACACGCGACTTGTCGTGCTTTCTTCAACGAATTTTATTATAATTTTACACGTGGATTGAAAATTACAGTTTCTTTAAACGAAAAACCAATGCACTTCAATCTATTTTTACTCGAATACTGCTGGAAAATGAATGACATGTAATATTACACGAATGAAAGTGTAAAATTGTATGCTGTTTGATGCTCCAATTGATTTTACCGTAATTTTCAATCAAATTTTTGATTCAATCGTTGTATGTTTACATTCGTATTGATTTACATTTCGTTTAAATTTCATTATTTTTAGGTGTGTATATTTCACATCCTTGCTCTCACTTGAGTACTAAGCCTCTAAGTTTTCATAACTTTCCCTACTCAGTAATCTCTAGCTAATTGGATGTCGTTAAAAAGAAAAAAATGTTAGAAAATGTGACTACATATTAGTCGAACTAAAAAAAGGAAAAAGAAATTTCAAGATATTCAAACTTTAAAATTAGTTTTTCTCAAAAAGTGCTAATGGCGCTTGTCATAAGATAGCATAACAGCGACGAGTTTGTGCGCGGTGACGTTCAGCGTGAAATAACATAGTTCCAAAGGGGCCGTTCATAAACCACGTAGACTCATAGCGGGGACGGGGGGGTCTAGCAAAAGTCTATGTTTGTCTACGAGGGGGGAGGGGAGTCTTTGAAAAAATCTACGTAGACTTATTTTTTGTTATTCTTGTATTACTAATTATAAATAGGATTTAAAGAGAGTTGTATTCAAAATATCGGTCTATTCAGTTAGGTGTATTTATACAGACACTTCAAAGCTAGTTCACTGTTGAGGTAACTACTCGTTAAGCGACCACTCAACTCAGAACCCACGACTTTTTTGGACCACCTCACACGTTGTGGTTTCTTGCGTATATTTTGACATAGTTTTGATCTAGGAATAATACAAAATGACAGTTCTAAAGACGATCGCCCAAAATACCTCTCGACGGAAAATTTTGACTGTGAAATCATCTGAGACATTCCGAAAGAAATATTTAAAAAGCTTGAAATAAATCTGAACACTAATTTTTATTTGAACATTATAATGTGCTTTTTGCTAATTTCACATTTCCCGCGAATAAAAAAAAATAAAAGTCTACGTGTACTTTTGGCGGGGGGGGGGGTTTAGTAAAAGTCTACTAAGGTGTACTAGGGGGGGGGGGGGGTTAAAAATTCTCAAATCTCGGTCTACGTGGTTTATGAACGGTCCCAAATGGCGGACTGTTTTTTCCCCGGCGGCCTGTTGTTAGGTACTAATAGTAGTAAGTGTGTGTTTTTTACGACGAAAAAAAGTCAAGAAGACTTATTTTTCCTTGTTGTTATAAATAGTTCATAAAAAGATGGATGTGTAATGTCAGAGACATAACAAAAGTGAAGAAGCATACACTTATACGCTGTTATTGAGTCATGCACAGTAGACTGCCCAGGAAAATAATGAATTTTTTAAAACGCAATCGGCCCACCCCTGATTCGATTCCTAGTCCCACCAGGAGTACTTGCACCAAATTTGAAGCAAATCGGACAAGTCTAGCTATCGGACCAACGTGCCTGAAGTTTGTATGGGATTTTTCGACAATTTACATGGAGAAAACCCACTAACTCGCATTTTTGCCGCTAGGTGGCAGTGCATGTATCGTATTATCACTGTAAGTGAAAATAAGAAAGATAATTTAACTGTCTACAACTTTGCCAAAGACTGCTAGTGAATCCGGCTTTGTTAAAAGAAGTTATTAAACTTTTAACGAAGTGATGTCTGAGTCAGTTTTGCATGGGGCCTAGCAGTGCATGGTTGTGTATCTGTAATCGATTCCCACAAACTATGCATTATTGTGAAATAATCGATAGGTTTAGCCCAATAGTATGTTCAGAAGAATTATAAAACATAATACGAGTTATGTTTTGGTTGGAAAATTTTAGTTCCAACTATGACCGCATAGAGGGCGCCAACACTAACTTTTCATAGAAGAGAGATAGACTATCAAGATGTTCGAAAGAATTATTGTAAAATATCTGTTCTACAACTTTGTGGAAGACACCTAATTTCTATCTCTTTCCGTTGAAAAGTTAGTGTTAACATGGCTCGTATTATTTACTACAATTCTTCTGTATATATCATAGAGCTAAATCCTACGGTTATTTCACAAAAATGTTTAGTTCGCGCAAATCGAGTACTGATACACAACCATGCACTGCTAGGCCCCATGCAAAACTGACTCAGACATCACTTCACTAAAAGTTTAATAACTTCTTTTAACAAAGTTGAATTCACTAGCAGCCTTCGGAAAAGTTGTAGACAATTAAATTATCTTTCTTATTTTCACTTACAGTGATAATGCGATACATTCAATGCCACCTAGCGGCAAAAATGCGAGTTAGTGAGTTTTCTCCATGTAAATTGTCGAAAAATCCCATACAAACTTCAGGCACGTTGGTCCGGTAGCTAGACTTGTACGATTTGCTTCAAATTTCGTGCAAGTACTCCTGGTGGGACTAGGAATCGAATCAGAGGTGGGCCAATAGGGGTCATTTTTTCCTGTCACTATAATGCACAGATTAGAGATGGCCGAGTACGGGTATTTTTACCCGATACCCGACCCGAGCCCGTACCCGTAGGAATCGGGGCGGGTTCGGGTTTTGTTATCACCGGGTACGGGTCGGGTCGGTACATTAAAAATATTTATTCCGGGCACGGGTCGGGTTTTTTCAAAACATTTCGCACTTACCCGTATAAATGTTTTTGAATGATTGGATGACCTTTTTCCGAATATAAGAAAAAGTGGTAACTGATCCTCGTAGAAAAATACCGTAAAACGGGGTATCTTTGATCACCGGGGTAGGTTTGATCAAATGAGACTTTTTTCAGTAACGTACGATATGATGATTCCCTCTAACAAAGTCATCGAAATAAAATACAAACCATATTCTAAACGTGTCCATCATCTACCGGCAACGATTATATTGTCATTCAATGTACTTTATATAAACACAAATTCAAATTGAAAGTGATACAACTTTCATGCATCGTTTCACTCTGTTCAAACAATTGAATGAAATCAATCAACTTTAACTGAACTAATCACTTTTTTAGAAACCGTAAATATTTTTTTTCCAAAAATTTATCTAAAAAATACAAGATTTTTACTGCTAACTATTTAATTTCGACTATTTTCCCGAAAAAGATCGATAAAAGTCGGCCGTATCCGTCCAGGAAATTTTGTTTTCTTAAGAGACGACACAATATCAGGCCATAAAATCGCCTGCAGATATGCAATTTACATAACATTTGGAGCGTTATTTCTTATTTCGATTCACATATTTTGCTGATCAAAGTTACCCCGAAAACTACGAATGAAAATTTACAACAAATTTATATTATTTTTATAGCAAAACGATATAAATTACCAAACAATTTGGACGTTTTCAATCTACCAGTATTTGTTTTAAAAATGCAAACAGTTACATCTACCGGATTTGAAGAAAGTTATTCGAAAAACTGTAAAAAAATGATCAATGTTCCCCCGTTTTACGGTACTAAAACAAGCATAATTTTCCCATTTTGACATACATTCGTCCTATAAGTGAGCTTTTATCGAGTGAGCGGCACTATTTGAACTGAAAGCACATCATCTAGAAAATTTTGGTGGGAAAAATTTGGCTGTACTATAAAACAGGGAAACATTTATCGCTTTTTGTGAAGTTTCTCGAGCATTTTTGAAACATTAATGTTGTAAACCTCCTTCATCTTTTCGACATTCAAAAAACAAGCGACAAAATATGTATTTTATGACTTCTATGGATCTGTTTGAGGAAAATAGTCTAAATTAACCACTAAACATCTACAATTGTACATTTTTCATATCTTTATTGACAAAAATGTTTGGCGTTACTACAAAATTTATTGACAATTTTAATTACCGTCGTGCGGGGTATCTTTGCGCACTTTTTTCAATTTTTCAATTTTGACGAATTATAACTCGTTTAATAATCGATGGATTTGTATCGTATCAGCACACATTTATCGTCATCGTGTATGTATTATTTATGCCAAATATAAGCAGAATTGGTTCACACATAAAAAGTTGTTCATATAGCGTTCAAAACTATTTTTTGTGGACTAGGGGCTACTTTGCACACTTTTTGAATTCGATATAAAATAAAAATTAACCAGTTTTATTTACTTTTATTGAAATATCATAAATTTTTTACTGATATCAGAGGCTTTTTCAACAATAAAAAATCACCCATTTAATGCATTTTCTAAAATAAGGGATTCATTTTAATTTAACATTTATAACGTTACTTGTCAAAAAACTTGAGTGGGTTGATACTGCATATTGTTTTTCGTAGAGCGAACAAAAGAAAATGATGAAAAATGGCAATATCAGTTTATTTCTGGTATGTCAAAATAGATTTCTAAGAGAATTTAAAGATTTTTTGCATTATTAATTATAAAAATGGCCACATGGTGCGATTGAAAATGTTGCACGATAAAAAAAGTTAAATAAGGGGCTATTTATGACGTACATTATTTATGCATTTTTTATGTCAGGAATTCTGAAATAACGGTTTGGAACCAGTTTTTTCCGGGCCAAGATCACATTATTTCGCAACCACCAACTTTGGAGGTTCAATGTCTTCAAAGAAATTATACAACATAATACAGAGCATCTCTTGAAAAAAACAATTTTGGTGAATAATTCTCTTGGCAATAATTACGGAGAATAAACTCAAAACATTATTTGGAGGCCTGGTGTCTTCAGTAAAGTTGTTGATAATGATATTAAAAACAACTTTTTTAAAGACACAAAAATCTTCAAATGCTCATAAAAACCGATCCTGACATACTAGAAATAAACGGCAAATGCCATTTTTCTTCATTTTTTGTCTTCTTTCCGAAAATCAGTATGTGGTCTCAGTACACTTAAGATTTTCTGTTTTGTTGAGCAGTCTCATCTTACGAGCCTTCAAACACTTTTATCGATCCTTGAAGCGTTTTGTTTGTTTTGGTAAACATTGTTAAGAAAAATGACAAAAGGCATATGCAACATGGTTAAAAGACATGGCTGTACAAATGGCCCAAGTATAATAAAACTAATAAAAGCGCGTCTGTTAGTAAATATTGAAAAACTAAAGTGTGCAAAGTAGCCCCACATATCCAAAGTAGCCCCGCACGACGGTAAAGAGGAATGTTTACATGTATAGTATTATACATATACACGAGATAATTTCAATTAATCAAAAATATGCAAATTGAACCTTTTTCGATTACAAGATCACTTAGACCTTCGCGGTCATCCACGCACACCTGCGCCAGCGATCTCACAAACAGAATGACGTTCCGATGACTAGGTTTAGCACTTTTAAATTTACAGACACTGTCTCCAGCGTGAACCTACAAAAGCCCTTGCTTGATTTCAATTATAAGTTTTAAAATAAGCTGCTTTTCTTACATCACGGAACATCACGCTTAAGTTAGTGTCGGATTCTGATGAGACGAACTCGAAACGAAAATTTTATGTGTAATTCTGTTTAGCTAATAACGTTCCATTTAAAAGAACAATTTTATAACAAGCCTAATATTTACGCACACGACAGATATTGCCTCCGATATATTTGTTACGAACCAGTTTCCCCTCAGTGCAGAAAACTACACCCAAATCCCTTTGACAACGATTTTCCCACCATCTTCGTTGAGCGAGTGAGTTGGACCAGGCGGCAGATCGCAAAATTAAATTCAATTTAAAACTCCCACCCGCTTGAAGCCTTCTCGAGCAAAACGAAATAATTATTCGCTATTCATTTTGCAGAAGATAGTTTTCCTTGTGTCAACGAACCGAACGGTTGACGTATATTCCTTCCAACCCAGTACGGAAAGACCTTTTCGCCTGTAGCTTGTCATCAGCATAATAGAACTCATTCGCCGTACAGTTGATGTTTATTCATCTGTTCAACGATTCCTAGCCCTGGTGCCTGTGGCGGAGGAAAACGTCATCCTGGCAAGTGTGTATGTACACATAGTTGCAGTTGCAGTACCGTACATCCTTTTGGTGTGGCAAACAGCAGCTCCGCACAGGTTGGGTACGTACTTCCCATTTAGCACAAGTTTGTTTGCGTGTTTACCTATTTTTTTGCTACCAGTACTCAGCCTCGAAAGGCTTACCTTCCGGTGTACACATCATCTCATTCAGGTTGCATAAATCGTACTTCAATGCCTAATGGCTACCAGGCGGGAAAATCAATTAAATTTTCACAAAAGAAGACTCCACTCAATAGATGGATGGGAATTTTATTGATGGCCACGTGAATGCTACCGAGCTGGATCGTGTTTGTCCAGGGAACGTCAGGGTTGACACTATCGTTTTAAATTTCCAACTATGAAGTATGCAGAGTAGTTAGGAATATAATTTATAATCCTTTTGTATCTTACGCCTGTGCAATAAATCTTTTCTGTGCTGCAGCAGGCAGCAGGAGACACAGGAAACAGTAGGAACTTATCGTGAATCAAATCAAATTACATGCAGTTGGAGATACCCGGCATTTCTTTCAGCCCTGGCTCGGCTACCGTGATTTATTCAGGTGATGGACGAAAGAGATATTTCAAAAGATCTGAATACTGTCCTTAATCCGGCGAAGCAAATCAAAGGGAAAGGTGTGTTTCAAATTGAATTTTCCCGCACAAAGTGATAGTAGTTTTTTTGTGTAGAAAACGGAACCCGTTATCTTTCTGTCTCTCGACTGCAATGAAATGGTGAGCTGTGTTTTAATAAACTTTATCTATATGTAAATAAGGAAATAAAAACATTTGTAAACAGGAAGCAGGAAATGGCTGAAAGAGAATCTACCGCTACTACATGGCAATCGGTGCTCCTGTAGGGATCCAAATGTTCCAACGTGAATGGTGAGCGGGGGCATACGAAGGTGAGCGTTTGTGAATGAAAAGATTGCGTTCAACAGGAGTGGAGTAATCTTTTCAGAGATTTCTCGGTTTGTTGGGGTCCGGAAGTGTCTGGTTTCTTTCACGGAACATACGACGGAGGAGGAGGAGAAGGAAAATGGGATACAGGTATGAGGTGCAACATCATCCAAGATAAACTGACTGAATGGATGGCAGTATTCTTCTGGTCGGATGATGCTTTCACAGGTTCTCGCTATTGGATAGACGCTCTCGCACACAAGCTCATGGAGCAGAATATTAAATACGTGGTAAATTGCTATCTGTTATCAGGTATCGAACCGATTTGAATTTTTGATCATGGAACACGCAAAATGTCGCATTCGAATGGAGTTTTTATCGTCGATACGTGATGTCTTTTTGGTTGATGGAAGAGTGTTGTGTAGAAAATGGTTCCGCTTCAGCATGGCAAGTGGATCGAACAACATCGTTAGTATGTTGAACCGAGTTTAACAGAAGGAAAGATTTAATTGAATGTTCTTTCAATGTAACTGGTGTTATGAATGAAGTGTTATACGTGTAGATACTATAGAATTTTTCGTGGAAACCCTGAACTTATTCGATACTATTTAGATCTAAAATTATTACTCGCCATCGATGCTATTCAGATCTGAAATGATCACGATACTTGCCAAAGCTAGCAGTACACTGTCACAACGTCGAACATTTGATGAAGCAAAGTTTGATCAAATAAACGTGTTTGACAAACAAATTTGACAAGGCTAGTACACTATATCGAATATTTAACAAACTTATTTCAGCAAATATTTGCATTGATACGTTACCGGACGTTATCAATTCAGTTACCTATTCTTAGAAAAATTTGTTGGAACGAGTGTATCGTATAGGTTGGGACACCATGCACTTACGCATGCGTACAAGATTGCGTACAAGTTTTAAATGTAAAAACTGTGAGTCAGACTAACTTAGTCAAATGGAAGTAAATAAGTCTTTCAGTTACCTATTCTTATTCTAAAATACCAATCAACAAATAAATATTAACCAGAAAATAAATATAATACATTAAAGTTTGAATTGTCTTTAATTATTTAAATTGTTTGAAGTGTCCCAACCTATACGACACAATTTTTTAGACATTTTGCCGTCGTGCAGAAAATTGATCTTATTTAAAATTCCTAGTAATCATCTTCCATTCACAGACATTAGGCCACATAATATATCTACAAAATGGTGTACTACAAGCTAAAAAATATTGTCATGGAAACAATATATCAGCTTCTAAACAAACCCGTCCCAACCTAGACTACATTCCCTTACTAAGGAACTTAAGGTGCCAATCGATTTAGATAGGTTATCCAGTTTCATGAAACTCTGCTGAACAATACGCTTTGAAAGTCTTTTTGGACCGATGAGCACCGGTGTTTGAGTAGTAAGCCTGACTGCTTCCCGTCCCAGTGAGTCCGAGTTCTATCCCAGGTCGTTTCTATTTTCTGAGGTGAAAATTCTCTGCTCTGTCCTTGCTGTTGCTGTTGATAGGTGCCGTTGGTAGTCACCTTTCTGGCGTCGGTGATAGGCACTAAGTGCGAGTAGATACTGAATTCCTAACCATAGATAAAATTGATTCAAATTACTTTGCACAAAATATGTTTAAATTAATCGCTTACTAAATAGGAAATTCAAAAAACATACCCCCACAAAACCTTGATACTGCATTGTGTTCCGAAACTTGACATCCTGTTTCAACTGACTTCGCCGCAGACGATTTTTAGTGCACTGGGCGAGGTGCTACGATTTTTTCGACCACTGAAAATTCTTCCGGACGAGTGACTTAAGAGATTAGCGTGCCTAACCCCCTGACTCCTCGAAGCAGGGTAATCAAGCGATAATTCACGTAAAATAAAATTAAACACACATGCAAAACTCAACTAGGAATTACATTTATATTGCCTTCATTCGGGCCCTTTGTGATTTTCTTCCGTGCCAAAGAAATAAATTAAAAGGAGCTGACACGCGCTATTCGACTAAGACCGAAATATAAATGATTCGCCCTAATAAACTCTTCTTGGTAATCAGTCTAAAACAAACAAATGGCATTACCAGCGACGATCCTTTTTCGAAGATGACCACGTGTAAGTACCTACGAAAGAAGTTGAGATTGACGGCGTCGTCACTGAGACAAGTTTGGTTTGCGTGAATCTGCTGAAGCTCGGGGTTGGTTGTTTTAACCCTTCGGCATTTGCGCAAATGGCTTCCCGAAGAATGAGCATCCGCTGGTGCTGAAAGAAGATTTCAGTAGAGTTTCTGAAGGTGTTACACTAAATACAACGGCGCGAGTACCGGAGGGTTTAGAACCCGGAACTTCAGCCAGTGACGATTGTATTCAACATCAGTCACAGTAACGGAATAAACACGTATGTCTGCTCAAACTTCCATGGGCCTGCTTTACCGAACTATCTTTTCGTTGACAATGTTCATCTATCTGTTCGCCGTTTTGTGCCACGGGAACGTAACCGGATTAACGGCAAATAAATGGCCCACTCAGCCACAGCCAATAAGTGTTGGTACCCTATATGCAGTGAAATTTGGAGTGAGAGTCTTAGGAAACCAAGTATAAATATGTCAATAAAATTAAACTTTTGAACGTCGTAAATCTAGATAAACATGTGAATAGGGCATAAGTCCAAATGAGAGTCTCTTTGGGTTTACATTCTCTTTCGATTATTATGGTGTCATTCAACAGCGTTTCAATAAATATCGAGAGACTCTGCTGTCGTCTACCATATTATTCTAAGAATTAAGGAACAAACGTCAAAGCAATCAAGTTATTGAGCTTGAGCTTGCGCGACCACCCCTGGCTGCTACTCCGTTATCGATCGGGACTAGCTGAAGTTGCACAGGGAATCAGTAGATAATTATGATTGGGAGTAGTGGAAACATATTTCAATGTGCAACTCCTGGTAATCCTAAAGTGTTTTTGATCAATATCGACGCCGGCCAGGCCCGAACGTAGATCGCGGAAGGAAAGGGAAGGAATGGTTAGTCCGATACTTGCTTGTGCTAGAGGCCGTATATACTACTGAGCACTCCACAAGTATCACGGGAGGAGGATATTTTGTCAGTAAGAGTATAGAAGTTGGATTTACTTCTTCTTTACCGACGTCAGAGAGGTGATTCCGCTACCTGTACTAGAGATATCGATCCACCAATTTCATGGACCAACGGCTTTACTTCCCTTCCGAAGGAAGACGTGACCACAGATTTTTTCACCTCAGAAAAATCTCAACGACCTCGGCTGGAATTGAACCCAGGCCAACTGGAATGAGTGGCGGTCACGCTTACCACTCAACTACCGGCGCCGTCAAACGTCAAAGCGATCAAGTTATTGACTTGAAACTTGAACACTTGTAAACAAATGATATTGTGTCGGTTCCTTGCAAGGTAATCCAATTTCGATGAGTTTTCCTCGGTCCTGACCGTGGGGCCCACTAGATCCCGGAGCGCTTGGCACAGTGTGTCCATTCGTAAAGACGGTACTTCCTTGAATGGAGGTATCTTCTGCGAGAGCGACTAAGGAAGCAGCAGTTGACCATACGACCCAAAATTTCAACGAAAGTACAGTTATAGCAATTTTAAAATTACTCAATTCAATTCCGTACACCCCTTATGTGCGCGAGATAAATGCTTGACAGTTTTCAAATAATAAGTTTGTTCAAAATTTTGACTGAGTGATTACCCACTCGAATAGTATTAGGTAGTATTACCTATATTGACTACGTTATCCGCCGGCCATTCACTTATATATTTATTTTATTCAGCTTGTGCACGATAACGAAGTCGACGGATAAATGGACGCACCATGACCTACACGTTGAGCCCTGTCCACAAACGCACAAACGATGCCATTAAACTGTGGAAACATGGCCCCCAGCAAAAGTCAATCTACGTCAACCCGCCAGGTTGCCAGGCCAGCGCACACAGGCTAATGGTTGAGCATTAGTAAGGGCTGGTGCAGACTATTAAAAAACACAAAACATACAAAGAGACCCATAAGCCCTCTCGGTGTCCTCGATGCACCACTATCGAGGCGTAATGCAATAACCATCGTAAATCAATTATCTGTCAGAGGTTCTTTAGCACTGATTCACGCAATATGCTTGATGATGTTTGCAATACCGTCAAACACTTCAACCTAGGGGAGCGTACACCCAAAACTCGGCCGTGATACCTTTACGGTAATAAGAAAAAAATACTCCAATCGCAAGACGTTTAATATTGAAACGGTCCCAACAAAAAATCCCCAAACGGTAATATCAATACTTTCAAAGCCTCTATGCGTCGCACTCATGTTTCATCAATTCTTATATAATAAATCTTGAGGCTTTTCTTAAAAAGATGAATATACAATGAGTGACTCTCATTGTTTATTTCCTCTACTGTTAATAAATCGGTCGCTTTAACATTTATCCCTCAACTCTTTGCATAATATGCTAGTCAAAACCACCGTCTTTCGATCTGTACTGTAAAATAAGTGGAAAAAACTATAGTGAAGCCGTAAAAATTGAAAGAGAAAGTGAACAAAGAGAGGCACTCCTTGTAGATATCTAGACATATTATTCAAAACGACATATCTACAATTAGTAACTCTTTGTTTACTTTCTCTTCTGTTAATAATTCGGTCGCTTTAACCATTATCCCTCAACTCTGCATAATATGCTAGTCAAAACCACCGTCTTTCGATCTATACTGTAAAATAAGTGAAAAGTGCTATAGTGACGCCGAAGAAAACCAAAAAGAAAGTAAACAAAGAGAGTCACTCATTGAGGATATGTCTTTTTGAAAAAACGCTCAATATATGTCGTTTTGAATATAAGCTCTAGAAATATTAACGCGTCGGATTGTCTGGAAATGTGTAACACTTCGCTTGTCATTGTTTTGCGCATCATGCGAAGCGAACAGAACAGGGATAAAGACGAGTTTCGATTTTCTCTTCTCGTTTCTCGTTCACACTCACACTCAGCTAGCTTCAAAGCAGTCAGAAAAAACCGAGGGATTGCCCTTCCTATGATCATTCTCAGGGATAGACCGTTCCAACATCAAATTATGGTCTTGTCAAATTTTGGTCTTGTCAAACTGCAAATGACGTGAAAATCCAAGATGGTACCAGATAAGGTATACGCATACGTAAAGCGAGAGTTTTGGTTTTACGATTGGCAAGATCGACATTGCGTAAATACTGATTCACTTCCCAAAAAAGAGGTTAATAAAAACGAAATTAATTAAAACAATGTTTTGAATATAGAAACTAGTGCTTTCAGCCTCTCAAAGCGTTTGCCACCAAAAATATTATTGTACACACATGCATACATCTTATGCAGATTATCTTGAATCTGTTTAGCGTTTGTCAAATCTGCCACTCTTCTTATTCTTATTCGGACACGCTCTTTTTCCTTTTGGGGCAGACCCTCAGAAAAAAAAAACCGACTCGGAATAGAGGTGGGGTATTTCAGTCGGGGTTAAGGTGAAGCGATGCCAAAATCACAACAAAGGTTCGGGTGTGTTCGGCTATGTTCGGGTTACGTTCAGCATCTGTGTGCGGCTAGAAAGTACTATACCGATATGAGATGGCACGCACACAAGCGTATCGTTCAGCAATCAGCTAACTGGTTTTTGCACCACGTGTTTCATTTGTTTTGAAAAATAAAAAGGTACAAATTTCCCAAACGAATCAAAATTCCGTAAAGAGAACCTATTCATCAGCTTGTGCTAACATGCCTGCATACAGTGATACAATTTCTAAGCAATCTGAGATAAGACACTCAAGTTACAAAAGATTTTGTCTTGCACGCCAATGCAATGTTTTGATTTTGACGATGAAATAAAAAGAAGAAGCAGAAACGACGGTAGCCATTTTAGCTGCCACCTTGTGGCTCTATTCAGCATGTCCTTAAATGGAAATTTCTTTTCTATCGACGTCAACAGCAAGGTAGCGGCTGCACAAAACATGAACAGTCCTTCCCGTCATGTACGGGAAGCTAGACCTTGAATCCATGTATCCAAACCGAGGGTCCGGATCCAGACACTTGGCACCAAATCTAGACCTGGTAAGAAGAAAAGGGGATGGACTAGATCTAGGGACTGGTCCGTATCCGGGTACTGGCCCGAACCCAGGAACTAGTCCGGATCGGAAGCTGGTTCGGGAACTGATCCTAATCCGAGACGTCCGGATTTGGGAACTGGTTCGGATTTAGGAACAGGTCCGGATTCAGGGGCTTGTCTGGATCGGGAACTGTGCCGGATCCGAGAACTACGCGGGTTCCGGAAACTGCCCAAAAGTTTTATTTCACTATCCAATACAAACAAATACCCAGTACAAATAATCCGTCATTCCGACTGGCTTCTGCCAATATTGGGGAAGATTACGGCCTGAATTCGGGCAAAAATCCGCCAGAATTCCGGTTGGTTTGACTTGATACTAATACAATTGTAGAAATTGACCGAATTATCCTACATACAAACAGAGCCGAGGTTGACACATACTTAAAAAGTGTTTGGTTTTGTGATGCGCATACATGAACAGCTACGGAAATTCCTCATTCCACTGTTTACTACCTTTGTGGTAATATAAGTTTAATACCGCAATGCGTAATTGCGTGGTCCGTTACCGAATAAGCATAAGCATAAGGGATCGCCCGTAGTTACTACTCCGTTATTGACCAGAACCAAATTAGGTTGCAAAATGTTCATTGGAACAACATGCTTGGGAATAACATGATGAGCCACATTGTTCAATCTATATTGATCCCTGCCTGCTGATCAATACCGACGCCGGCCACGTCCGCATGCAGATCTTCTGGGAAAGGAAGGAATGTTAGTCCGATACATGTTGCTACTAGAGACCGAGGAATCCTCTGCATCTCCACATGAATCACGGGAAGAGGAGAATTTTTAGGAAGTGTGTCAATAGCGTCATCCTGTAATAGTTGCTCTGGGCAGCCGTCTGCCGAGAATTTGAGAAATTTATCATTTGTTGTATTAATACGATTAGCAAAATAAGCAACTTGAACTCCGGATAGCCGGAGTTTTTTAATAATATTCAATCACGCGACTAATTTTCTTGGTTTCTATCGTCTCAGTGCTGATTTTACTCGGCAATCGTTTGAATAAAATTCGGAATCTTATGCAGAAGGTATTTGCCTGCGTCTTTATTTTTTTCTCGTGTCGAGTACTATTCTTGTAGATAGTTGGAATTGCACATGTATAATGATTTCGTAGTAGAAGGGGCTTTTATTGATATTAAACTTTATTAAGAAGTGTGAAAACAGGAATGCAAACTGAGTTATTTCCGATGTTGCGTTGCGTTGTGAAAATGATTTTGGCGAATGCACGCTGACTTCATCATGTTTGACTGCTGAATATCTAATAAGAGTTGCGTAGGAAGTGGTAAGTAGGAATTCATACCAATTCGACCCACATTAAGACCTCAACAGTGGCGTAGTAGCGGGGGGGGGGGTGGTTTGGGGACGAAACCCCCCCGAAATATTTTGGAGAAATTTGAAAAAATTGAATATGTTAAACAAAAATATGCCTAATATTTTAAATGAAATTCTCAAAGTTTCATTTGCAAAAGTTATCTTGTAAAAAAAATTCCTTGTGGTGAAAATTGGCTGCAGACTCGACACCTACCTGTCGGCACGTTGTGGAGGCTAGCTCAACCGCCGAGGACTATAACGAGTAGATCACGGCGAAGCGAGGAGCTAGGAGCTTAATGGTTCACGAAACGGATATCGGTACAGAGAGAAATTTCGCCACATTCTGTAGTCCTTGACTGACGGCGAACATGGACTGGAGAGTGTGAGGGAAGTATCCCCATAGAGGCCACCAGGCGATTCGCTACCGCATCGGTCAATGGAACCCTGCTGCAGCACGAAGAAGGACGGGCGGCAAGCTAAAGTCGAAGACGAAAGCCTTTAACGAAAACCTCTTTGTTGAGTTACTTCGGCGAACAACGGAATCAAATACGTTGATACGGCTGACGGCTAACAAGAAAGATTGTGACGTTACAATGTCACGAAAACTAGGGCCATGTAGTAGACGGCGTGCAGCTTACTGGTTAAATGAGTAACTCAGTATGCTATACGCTGCTTGTCGTAGATCCAGAAGGCGGGCTCAGAGCGCAAGAACGGAGAGTGAGAGAGGAGCGCAAGCGACGTATCTAGAAGGTAGGGACTCTTTAAAACAGGAGATCAAGCTTAGCAAGCCAATTGCCATAAGTAGCTGTGCTGAGAAATAAACGCCAGTCCCTGGGGGACGCGTACTGAGTCTTCATGACGAAGATGAGGGTCCGTCGACACCAGCTGAAATATGCCCGGGTAAGCTAAAGATAATCGTTGAGGGTCTCTTCCCGAATCACGATTCAACTACCTGGTCACCGACACCGTACGGCGAAGAAGAAGGAGGTAACACAGTCGAGTGGCAAGTGACTAACGACGAGCTCAAAGACGCGTCGATGTGACTAAAATCAAAGAAAACCCCTGGTCCGGATGGAATACCAACAGCGGCGCTGAAAGCTGCGATCCTGGCATATCCGGACATGTTCAGACATGCTGAAGTCTTTAGACGATAGTAATCCCCGAAATGAGGAAGGTGCAGAAACTGATGTTGCTGCCAAAGTCAGGGAAGTCACCGGGCCATCCAGCCTCGAATAGACCAATGCCGCAGCGTGGCATAAAAGAATGAGCCAGATCCTGAAGAGCTACTTCCAGAGTAGAGCACTGCTGTACCAGACGAACAAAAGGGCAGAAGGCAATGCGAGTCGCAGTGGGCGTTACTCAGGGCTCCATTCTCTGTCAAACACTTTGGAATGGAATGTAAGATGCACTGATAACATAAATTCGTGAATATAATAAATCATGCAATGCACGAATTCATTCGTCGTTTTCTGCAACGAAGTATTTTCGTGCATTGTAAATAGTAAGTTTCGTTCATTTCATGAACAAGAATGGCCGTATGGTGAGCGAAAGCTTTCGTAAATTTTACACATTTAATGTACACTGCACGAATGATATCGTTGATAACGATATTATTTTTCGTGAATGAAATGAAATGTTTTGTTTATTTTAATAAACGTTTGTGTATATTACGAACGATTTCGTTGGTCGCACGAAATCTTTTCGTTTATCTTAGAAAAGTTTTCGTATTTATTGGCCTCTTATTGTTTTCAGTCGATCTTTTAAGATCGATGTTTTTTTATTTAAAAAAATCTATCTGGCCAATACGATTTTATTGTGATTCGAAGAAATGGCCGCTTGATGAACGAAATTTTCCTTTATTTTAATAAACGTTTATGTATATTACAAACGAATTTGTTGGTCGCATTTTATCTTTTAGGATCGATGTTTGACAACACCGATATCGCTCTGGCAGAGAAAAACTCAAAATTATTCATACAAAATCAATGAGCAGTTCGCGACGGCTCAACTGATTCTGTACTGCTCCAGATTCTGAATCAACTGGAAGCAAAAGAGGTTCTGGAAATCTTCCTGCAACCGGCGGACACGACTACGACTACTAAATAGTCAGACAACAACAATTATCTGACGAATAGCAACAATGGCTCCATATTGCTCTTTTGACGTGGACGGTTTGACGAATGGTGCTCGTAAATATTATAAAGATATTCGTATATAACAGCGAACGACTCGTTTGCTGAATGAAGCTGTTTCGTAATAAACTAACGAAAGTCATTTCGTGGTTTTCACGAAAAACTCGTAATAAAAAACAAAAGTGTTTCGATAGAACTACGAACGATTCATCATATGTACGAAAAATTCGTATATTTTATGAAAGTTGTTTATACGAAATTAATTCCGAGAGATTTACGAATATGTTCTATCAGTGTGGGGTCTTAACACTGCGGCTGCCCAGGAAAGTGAAAATCGTTGGTTTTGTGGACGATGTGTCAATAATAGTGAAACACTTGAAGAAATGGAGGTATCGGTGACGGAGACAATAGATGCGATCGAGAGCTGGATGAACGGATCAAGCTGCAAATAGCTCACCACAAGACGTTGTTGTTGGACAGCAACTGCAAAGGGGTTCAGCGGATACAGATCACCATCAAAGGGCATGTGATTGCATCGAAGCGTGCACTGAAGCAATTGGGAGTGATAATCGACAACTGATTGAGCTTAAACAACCACGTTGATTACACATGCGAAATGTCGGGTCTTTATCTAGTATTTAGTCATCGATACTGCTTGGGGTGCGGCGCTGAAAACCAAGTGAAACCGCGAAAAGCTGAACAGGACGCTTCGACTACTGGTCGTACGAGTTGCGATTGCGTACCGGAGGCAGTATGCCGTGATGCCGAGATGATCCCCATCTGCATTACCCTGACGGAGGATATCAAGTGCTACAATCAATGAAATGTCAGAAACGTGAGGAAGATGATGAGAATCGATTCGATGATGACGTAGCAGCAGGAATGGGATAATACGGAGAAAGGAAAGTGGACCTACTGGCTCATCCAAACCTGTCGACGTGGGTCAATAGAATGCACGGAGAGATGACCTTCAACCTGAAACAGCTTCTACCGAGCCACGGCTGCTTAAGGAGTATCTTCATCGGTGTGGGTACGCAACGTCAACACTGTGCCTGGAGCGTCTTTGAATGTCCGGGGTTTCAAGTATTTGAATGTCCGAGGAGAGTCTTTGAATGTTCGAGGTTTGAAGTGACGTGCAGGGAGAACCGGACATCAACCCGGATAATGTAGCCTACAGAATGACAAGCGACGTAGACACGTGGAATGCAGTAAACAGAGATATGATGTAGATCAGTGATTCTCAACCTGGGGTCCGCGGGCCCCAGGGGGCCGCGAAGTCATTGCTGGGAGTCCGCGAAGAAAAATATATTTTCCGAGTGCATATTGAAATTTCAAATCTTGTTTCCTAACAAATTGAAAATAACATATATCAATATATCAATATATCAAGCATACAAAATTGATGTTTATTTGTGGGGGTCCGCAGCAACCCAGTGTGATATCTAAGGGGTCTGTGGTACGGAAAAGGTTGAGAACCGATGATGGCATGACCGTCTTACAGCGGAATAGACATCGAACAACGATTTCGGGAGAGCAATCACCGCCAGGGAACTCTCCGCAGGTATAAGCTAGATCCACCGCCGAGGACTAGTCGAGTAGACCGCAACAGAGCAGCGAGTATGAGTCGTTGAAACGCCAGCGAACCGGACGTCACGCTCCATGCGAATTCGCCGGACCGACCACGGCTCCCCAGAATCGATATTGGGAAAACTTTTTTCGCCAGGGAACTTTCCGTTAGCGTAAGCTAGATTCACCGCTGGGGACTAGACGGATTAGACATCAATGAGACACCACTAGTCGCGGGTCATCGGCGCACCAGTGCACCGGATACCCAGCTTCACCAGAATCGCCGAACTGAACTCGGCACCTAGCTGATTGGCTCGATCTCGGGAGAACTTCTCTCGCCGGGGAATTCTCTGTCGGAGTAGGCCAGGTCCATCGTCGGGGACTAGACCGAGTTGTTTGCGAACAAGTCGAGGACTGAATGGACCATCAAGGAAGTAGTGCTAAATGGCCCAAGAAGAGAACTAAATGGCTTAAAGGAGTTGCGGTGCTAAATAGCACCGGTTACGGAGCCAAAGGGCTCAAGAAGTTGTAGTACTGAAACCAAATAAGAATCGGTATCGGGAGAACTTCTTTCGTCTGGGACCTCTCCTTTAGCTTACAGTCGCCGGGAGCGAGACCGCGTAGACCGCGACGATACACCACCAGCAAACCGGATGACCCACTCTACCGGAATCGCCGAACTGACCGTAGCACCTGGTTGGTTGGCTCGAACTTCTCTCGCCGGGGAACTTTTCGTCGGTGTAGGCTAGATCTATCGTCGGGGACTAGACCGAGTAGTTCGCGAACCAGTCGGAAGATCAACGAGGAAGTGGTACTGAATGGCACAAGGGAACTGAAGGGCTCAGTAAATTAGACAGTCTGAAGTTTGCCGCCCAGATTGTCCTCGTAGGGGAAGAGCATTTATTCTCTACCAACAGCTAGTTTTCCTACCTTGACTACCCAAACCTGTTCCCTGAGTTGTTGGTTTTTGAACATTTTTTCCTGCTCAGAATGTTTTTGAACATTTTTTCATATATATACAAAAAAAATTCATATCTCCCCCGAAAAATTTTCTTACTACGCCACTGGACCTCAACAGCATGATAGCCATCATTGCCGGCCGTCCCCATCTCCATCGTTCACGGGGAAGGATTAGGTAGACGGGAAGTGCTGATGCTCCAGCTACTTAACGGAATGACGACGGTTCATCAGACTCTTCCATAGGTGTTGCGGAGTTGGTGGTTTGGAAGGGAATAGGGTCTAGGATTCGCTCCCAGCAAGCGATGCGACCTGCAAAGCAGTAGTTTAGTTAGTTTTCGAGAACACAATCGCTCGAAAAAGAAGATCTTGTTTAGTTTTTGGTTCTTTTTAAACTCTGGGTAGCCGGCTACCGAGATCATCCTATGTTTTCTAAATAAAAGCAATTTCAACTTCACACAGCCGACCGTGGGAGTATTACCTAGAAAAGCTAATCTTATCTGCGTAATGGGCCGGATCACTATTTATTGCGACATTATTTAGACTAATTTCGCTATTCCTTTTCTACGATATATTTTTGGGTTGCAAACTACCGAGTGATAATACGTTATACAGACAAAGAGTTAAGATAGCTCGAGATGTTATAAATCAACGAAAGTATTTTCTATTTTCCACATCAGATTGTTTGTGAAATACACGTATACGAACGATCATATCGAACATTGAAGGGAAATACAGAGGATCGTTAACCTGATGCACGGGCTTGTTACCAATAAAAGAACTTGAAATTACATTCATTAAAACAGACGCGGCGAATTTTCAGTACGTATTGACCCGCGATCATTGATACCAGTCAAACCAAAGTCCCATTGGAGCCGACCTCCGAACAACTATTCATTTTTACGGTATTGTCTTCTCGGCTAGATCCGTTCGCACCATCTCATTCTGCCACTATCGGCAGAAGGCCGACAGCACCCAGTCATCGCCGGTCTATGGACCAAATGTCATCAATAGACCTAGACTCGCGTGGAGGCATGAGATAGAATTGAAAGCTAACCAATGAACATGACAGCAAAACACCCATTCCTCGTGCTGACATAGCCGAATGCAATTGCCAACCGGTCCCCGATCCCCCTCGCGAATTGCCAACTCTCAAACCCCACACATGACTGAAGCCACCACTCCACTCAAACAAGGCCATGCGTTTTCCCCATGCACATTGAATGCTCTGTAGATCAATTACCTCGTTGGCAAAACAAACCCCAAACAAACACTGAAACTAGTTTGCTCAGTCCAAAGAAAGTTGGCCGACCGGCGGATACGTGTTCCCCTATAGCGCCATCACATCAACGAACACCCAAAATTTACACGCGACAAAATATCTGCAATCCCAAATATAAAATAATCAAAACCTCTACCCAAATGCAATAAAAGAAAGCAAAAAAACAGTTGAATATCCAAGCCGGTCCATTCTCAAAGGTAGCACCGCCGATGAAACACTCAACAAAAAATAGGTGACAAGGGACGCGGACGAAAATAGCTGAACACCGACCAGCTGTTTTGCCACCTATTTTTTCGGGCGAAGAATTTTGGTGCGACACCTGGTAGTCGCTAGTCGCCGATGAAACGCCAATTATTTGAATATGCCAATTTTTCTTATTGCCGTATTTTTTCATTTTTCGATTCGATTTTTTTTTCTCCGAAAAACCGTTTTCCACTATTTTTAGAATGTACACTGTGTTTTTAGATGTTTTCTGTGCACTTCTATTGTCCTTGCATCGGGAATAGACGGCCCGTAATGCGAGGAAAAGATTTTTTGTTCATTTGCTGGAATTCGATTTTCACAAACTGTCTCCACTCGCGTCAGTCGAAAATATGACGAAAAATGCTTTTATAAGCCCCTTCACTTTGTATAATCGTTCAATTGCACCGTTATTCACATTTTCGATAACCGTGAGGCAGTAAACTGTGCCGAAAATGTTGGAAATTAAACGACTCGAAGGGAGCTCTACGAGAGTCAACCGCTCGCGACGAAGATACTTGTGAACTCCCTTATCATCTGAGAGAGAGAGAGAGAGAAAGAGAGAGAGAGAGAAAATTGAAAAGAAAACAGTTTGCAGTTTGATTTTATGTATAGAAGTTTGAAAGCAGATTATATTGAATCTTCTTATTTGTAGACTGAAATGATAACTGCTGAACTGGTTATGTTTCTAAATATAAGCATTAAAAAAAAACACGATTTTAATGAATGTTTTCCTTAGGGAGCAATATAGAAAAGTGTATTGCATCTGCTTGCCAACTGAACCGTGTTTTGCTCTCACCATGTCTCAACTCCTATCAGAACTTCTGTGCTTGCGAGAATTCAACAGTTGTTTGCTTGTGAATACAAGTCGTGTTTCGATTCCTTAATAAATTTCGTTAATCTGTTTATTATAATTCTTATTTTTTTATATTGCATTGCAATTTTCATTTTCAGACATTAATTTCTAGAATTATACTGTATTTTATTATAGTGTATGGTATTGTATTGTACTGAATATTAAACCGTAAAGATATGGGGTTTTTACGGCAGTTTGAGAAAAATTTACATGAGGCTTCTCTCAAACTGGTTTTCCCTCATCTTAATACTTATTACTTAATATTTCATTAAGACCAAGTCAGATGATTAAATAAAATAAAATAAAATGACCAAATCGGTTCTATCAGTAACTGATGAGACAAAGTCGAAAGGGAAGTCCTTACCTTTCAATAATCAACTAGCTGAATAAATTGGCAAATTCCACGTTATACGGACTTAACACTAACTGGAAAGATGATTTTTGAGCACCGTGCGGGGAACAACTACGATTAATACAAGTCTGATATGTGCAGGATATGCAAGGCTCTTACTTCGCAGTAGATTAAAGAATCCTACTGTCCATCACTGCCAAGTTTGAAACAATTACCAACAGTAACGAGAACCGTCGAAAGTGGAACAGAAGCGGCCTTTGGCTTGTGGTTAACCCCTCGTCCCGACGTTTCCGACCACTAGCCAGCAACAACACGAACAGCCATGTCAGCCATGGCCAGCTCTTAACCAATTAAAATGCAAATGAGAAAGCGTATAAAACTCATGCATTCTGCTTAGTTGGTGGAAAGAACTTGTCCCACCATTTGCAACCCTTTGCCATTGCCGCCGGGACTTCGGGACTGGCAGCGAGAGTTGGTCATTTATTTTGCTTTGGTTACTCGCTGTCGTCGTGGGAACTCCGGTGGTTTTGCCTGGTGCACTGGCCACCCAATCAAACCAACACTGAGCAAGAAGTGAATGAAACCACAGGAGACAGTTTCATTCCTATTCAAACTCCACTTGAACAGCATTATGTGTTGTATGTAGTATGATTCCTTCCACCCGCTCGACGGAATTCTTGGAACGGGAAGTTTTCTTCTGTGTGTAGACCGTAGCCCGGCTTCTACCGGCATGATCTGCAATTTTAATGACCGAAGCAAACGGTACGACACGCTGCCTGCCCGCCGACGGAGAGAATGAGCCGAATAATGAATGAATAATTTTCGGAATCAAAAGAACGTATTTAATAGTAAGCACTAAGCAGACGTCACAGTCTTAGTGGGCGTCACAATCGCTGTAGGTTGTTTGGGGCTTTGGTATCGGGTCGGGAAGAAAAGGGGACAAATTATCCAGCAACATAGCTGTGACCAAGACACGGGAAAAAATGTCAATGTTCGACTAACTATATTTACTATATTTTCCAGATACATTGTATCTTCTTAATAGCATAAGTTGCGCTCGAAAAATTTTGCAGCTACTCAGATGAATTGTAAAAAAAAGAATTTGTAACGAGGATCTTTCCCGTGTTTTTCAATTTGTTACAATAGAAATCCTCTACCTGTACCTGCTTCTTATTCGTTTAATTAATTTAAATATTTCCAACTGATATCATAATCACTTTTACACTTGACTGCTCGGTCGGTGGCAATCGCAGCTGAGCCGAATCGTGAGCTCCCCCTCCCCGGCACGATTCCTTTTTTTATTCATTTATTCACTTCTCGCATGGAAACTATACAAGTTGCAAAGAAGCAGATTATTCCAGGGTTTAAATCTTATTTGAATAAAAATAATGAGCAAGCAGTGAACCGTGTTCGGAGGGAACGGCGTTAGCCAAGCAGGAAACCCGGTGACATTGATGTGATTTCTAATTGCTTCTTGTCGCTGATGTTGCTCTCATGTTCGATCGTCATTATTGTGACCATAATGAGTGTTAATGCAAAAAGTATGTTCGCGGGTAGTTTAACTATTCCGAACTGTAGGTCGTTGATTTAAGCTTGGCGATGTGTTTATCGTCTAACGGCCATAATAAGCAGAGTAAAGAGTAACACTTAGGCTATAATTTTGTGAACCAGTAAGTCTGAAAAAATTAATTGTTTTTCTGCTGGGTAATAAATTATTCATAGCATACTTATCAATGATTTATGAGTAATTCTTTTCAATGAAATCTATTAGGTTGAATATTTTGAGAGTCAATGGTTTGTCCGTAAATCACATTTAAAATCATTAATTAGGATAAATTATCTCATATGCATCGATAGCGGGTGTCCTTGCGACCACACTTATATTATTTGAAAACTTGCCAATTCTTGTAAACTGAAGGAGCCCTTTTTTCGGAAGGTTGAAGGTTGTTACGACTGTTGTTGTTTCAGGAGAGTTTATTTGGTTGTCCAATCAAGTAAATTTTAATGAACACTACTTTTTGTAACATCCAAACGCTTCGACAGGTCTTCTTCAGTGAATTTTAATAAGAACCTCGAAACCAACATTCGAAACATTTGGTCGCTAAATTTTATCTTGATGAAACGCTATGTGTTGATTTTAAGAAATGTTCAGCTGTGACAGATATCAAGAAAGTTCGTGCAGATTCCTGTCCACAGCAAGAAAGTGACATTACAGGCGACAAGTCCTTTATGACGGTTTACCGCATCTACATGCCCAATCGCATAGTTGAGATCGACGGCGTGGTCATTGGCGACGGGACAAAATTGTATGTCCCTTCAAACTCGTATTGCGAGAGCTTTTGCGGGACTGCTTTACCTTGTTGCGTCTTCTTCGATAAGGTTCGTCTGTCTGCTCGACTGTTTTCACCGCGGCAAATACGCAGAGAATCATGACGATGAATATTACACACCGTCATCAAAAAGCGTGTGTTAGCCCGATTAATTCAATGGATCATTACATTACAGCCTGCGTGTTGACAAATTGGCTCAAATAGCACGTTCCTCTGGTAATTTGGTGAACTTGCTGCCCTTTCCAATAAATAAGCTGCTCTATATGTTCTTGCATGATGCGTGATTTATAACTGAAGGCACAACAAATGCATTTGAGTTCCAGTTATCTTCAACTGTTATTTTTGCATTTTGAAATGATCAATGCAGTCGACACGAGCAGATAAAAATCTTCTCTTACTCATTAGGACTGCCTAAATATGTAGTTTCAAATATTTGAGCAACCGGTAAAGTTTAAAAAAAATATTCATGCGAAATCCAGCCCAATCCTGATGTTTCGCATCATGACCGAATATATATATATATATATATATATATATATATATATATATATATATATATATATATATATATATATATATATATATATATATATATATATATATATATATATATATATATATATATATATATATATATATATATATATATATATATATATATATATATATATATATATATATATATATATATATATATATATATATATATATATATATATATATATATATATATATATATATATATATATATATATATATATATATATATATATATATATATATATATATATATATATATATATATATATAGTCGCTTGATCTTCGGTCGCCAGTCGCAAGGCTTCTTTTACGCTCGATGTCTGCGCATTTTAGTCAAGTGCATACTGTCATCGAATACGAAGACTGCCAAAAGTCGATGGTCTCGTACAGGTTATCTGCTGAACATAATTATAGTCTAATGTCCTATTCGATCAATTGATCCATTCAGTCAAATGACCCATTCGGTCAAATGACCCATTCGGTCAAATGACCCATTCGGTCAAATGACCCATTCGGTCAAATGACCCATTCGGTCAAATGACCCATTCGGTCAAATGACCCATTCGGTCAAATGACCCATTCGGTCAAATGACCCATTCGGTCAAATGACCCATTCGGTCAAATGACCCATTCGGTCAAATGACCCATTCGGTCAAATGACCCATTCGGTCAAATGACCCATTCGGTCAAATGACCCATTCGGTCAAATGACCCATTCGGTCAAATGACCCATTCGGTCAAATGACCCATTCGGTCAAATGACCCATTCGGTCAAATGACCCATTCGGTCAAATGACCCATTCGGTCAAATGACCCATTCGGTCAAATGACCCATTCGGTCAAATGACCCATTCGGTCAAATGACCCATTCGGTCAAATGACCCATTCGGTCAAATGACCCATTCGGTCAAATGACCCATTCGGTCAAATGACCCATTCGGTCAAATGACCCATTCGGTCAAATGACCCATTCGGTCAAATGACCCATTCGGTCAAATGACCCATTCGGTCAAATGACCCATTCGGTCAAATGACCCATTCGGTCAAATGACGCATTCGGTCAAATAACCCATTCGGTCAAATGACCCATTCGGTCAAATGACCCATTCGGTCAAATGACCCATTCGGTCAAATGACCCATTCGGTCAAATGACCCATTCGGTCAAATGACCCATTCGGTCAAATGACCCATTCGGTCAAATGACCCATTCGGTCAAATGACCCATTCGGTCAAATGACCCATTCGGTCAAATGACCCATTCGGTCAAATGACCCATTCGGTCAAATGACCCATTCGGTCAAATGACCCATTCGGTCAAATGACCCATTCGGTCAAATGACCCATTCGGTCAAATGACCCATTCGGTCAAATGACCCATTCGGTCAAATGACCCATTCGGTCAAATGACCCATTCGGTCAAATGACCCATTCGGTCAAATGACCCATTCCTAACGACCTATTCGGCCTAACGACCTACTCGGCCTAATGACCTACTCGGCCTAACGACCTACTCGGCCTAACGACCTATTCGGCCTAACGACCTACTCGGCCTAACTACCTACTTGGCTTAACAACCTACTTGGCCTAACGACCTGCTCGGCCTAACGACCTACTCGGCCTAACGACCTACTCGGTCTAACGACCTACTCGGCCTAACGATCTACTCGGCCTAACGATCTACTCGGCCTAACAATCTACTCAGCCTCAGTGATGTCCCTATCCTCTGTGCAGTAAAGAGAAATTGAAATTACTCCCCACACTCTGGCAAGCAAAACGAGAGCGCTTCTCTTTCGTTCATATACACCACCGTATTTGATATGTGTAAGCGCACGTTGATGGCAGAGGTAAATTTTCATACACCCAACACTGGAACGATCTAGAGTGTGGAGAAGAGCTCTTGAAATTCTCTGTGGCGCGCTCAGATAAATTCACCACCGCGCGCGCCCCAGAGTCGCTGTGGTGTATTCACTGGCGTGGTTTCACTGGCGTGTATTCACTGGCGTGTGATCTTTGGTTCGTTTTCGTCTTACAAGCGGTATTGCGGGTGAGATTGATTTAATTTGCACAGGTTATTGCGTTGTGTTGTGTGGATGGCGGTGGCTTATTTCAAGCTTATATATTTTCTACTGAAGATTTCATAGTTGCTTGGTAAAGCTTGCGAGTTTATAGAGTGTTGTTATACTACCGTGGGAAGCCTGAAGTATTCGAGCCTAGGGGCATAACGTATAACAGATGTAAGACGGGATTTGTACATCCACATTAGGAACGGCCTATTTTTTGTTCGACTGAATAACTCAATGGTAATTTAACTTATTTTGATTGCGAATTTGGCGACGCCAAAAAGTAAAGTGATCCATTACAAGTAATGTCCTGGTATTACACACGTTTTCGATTATTATCATACGCAGGCATTGTAATTCTCTCTCACTCACGCGAGAAGAGGCTTATCCAATGTCCAACTTTTCTGAGATAAAGTCCACATAAAACAAGATAACGTTCACGAGAATTCACATTGTTACTTGTTTTTTTCTGTAGCGCGTTATTAAAAATAATAACGTGCCAATTTAGAAGCGCTTCCATTTGACCGGTACAGTGCTTTCAAGGGGTTACAACACTGTAGATTTTTTAAAACATTTAATTTTTATTTATTGGTTGAATTTTGTTTACTGGTGCTTTAGGATGCTGAAAATGATATTCCAAAAAATGAATCGCGAAAACAATAAATAAATATTCAATTTTTTTCGCAACGCCTCTTATGTATACCTCGAGTATACTGAAAACGTTAACCGTGTTTTTCTCGAAATATTTGATCTGGCCGGAAATGTAACTCGAACAAAAGATTTTTGATGAGCCTAAAATTTTTACAACATGTTCAAGATTACTTTCTCCAGCGATGTACGTGGGATTTAATTTTTTCATTGCATAATTTTTTAATAAGCAAATTTTGTGTCGATTTTTAACACATTTTCAGCGTTTTTCGACTAAAAAATGTGCCATTTCGCGAAAAATCAAGACATAGAAAAAATCTTACGTATGCTGCTTGCTGTCGTTCTAAGAAGTTTAAAAAGCTTTGGTTTTTGGCTCTGGATCAAAAATTACGGGACATAGAGTTCCGGCCGTGGACCGCTTCCAAAAAAAAAACTCCCCGACATTTACATAAGTTAGCTGGTTTTCTCTCGAATTTCCATGCGATGGAGTAATAAGAGAGAGAATTAAAATTAAAACCTAACATGTTCGGGTACGAGTATAGCAAAGAAGTTCAAAATGGCAAATCCACCGTCTTTGCAGTACATACTAAATTGTTCCAAAGAACGTTTATCTGTTTACCGTGATTTTATAATTTGTAAAACTTATAATATTAAGTTTATGTATCAGAGAATGTTTATGACCTCACCGAATAAAAATCTTCTTGTGTAAACCTTGAATCTATAGTTGATTTCGTGACGTGAGGATGTGCTTTTGTTTTCATTTCGATCCGAAAAAGGAATACGATCTACGTGTATCCCAAAAATTAACGTAAACTTCGTATTCTATACATATATTAATCAATTCACCTGTAAGTATTAATGCATACACTTCGAATCGAGTACACTTCCGTGATTTTTATTCTTAGTCCAATTAGGTGATTCAAATTTTCTGATAAACAGAAATATAGGATTTGATTCCTGATGAAATAAGTTTTTATGGATATTTAGTAATATTATATCAGACAATACTAATTATTCTCAACATATTCCATTTTCTTCTAAAAATTTATCAATTTCGAATGCTCTAGTAATGCTAACAAAGTAAATACATAATAGTTTAATAGTTCCGCACTTAAGGTGTGAGTCGCATTTTAGTCATGCTTGGGTCAGTAAAAGCCAAATATTTTACGCTTTTTTGGCTATTCTCGAGCGACGTAGCGATACAAAAAAATATTTCGTTCTAATTCTAATATAAATTTTTTGAAAATCTACACTTGTACTGCATTACAACGATAGCATTAGTTAGACTAATAATATAGTGCAATAAAAGCAAAATGTTGAAAGTTGTTCTACGTGTCTTATGAACTGCCTTAGAATTGCAAATATGGGAAATCATTCAACGTATCTTTGGTATGTGTGCAAAGAACTAGAATATTTGAGTGAAAATTCTGCTAAAAAATCGATGAAAAGTTCTATGGGCGATGGCAATATATTAAACGAAAGCATTTAATCCCAAAAATGATAAAAAATGTTAAAATTGTTTATTAACCAATTTATGTATGTGAAACTTCTTGTACCATTACCACTACCATGTATCATTAATATAGCCATTGCTAATTACGGCTCCTATGGGACATGCAACTATAGATACATTAGCTCAACTATATGTAACTTTCATACTCGGTCATACAAACAACGGGTTGTTAAGAACCGGCCACCATACCAGAATTTGCTTTTTTCCATATATATATATATATATATATATATATATATATATATATATATATATATATATATATATATATATATATATATATATATATATATATATATATATATATATATATATATATATATATATATATATATATATATATATATATATATATATATATATATATATATATATATATATATATATATATATATATATATATATATATATATATATATATATATATATATATATATATATATTTTGACAACATACCATTCAAGCACCATTTTAATTCTTTCCCATTTTAATTCTGTCGATTGATGATTTTTTTTTTACACGATGGCTTCTGAAGAAAGCTTCGTTGACACTGAAGTAGCCTGACTCTTTATCCTATTGAGCTATTGCCGTAATACTATAGAACGTAGTTTTTTATATCATGTTAATCTACAGGTTTTTGGAATCTTTGAAAATCCCTCGGAAATCCCCTGTTCGAAAATCGTGCAAGATGTTTTCATAAGGCGAACTTTTTTCTATATTTTCGTTGATATAAAAGTTCGCAAGAGATCTTTTCTTCTTCCGATATTTGCTTGAACCGAATAATGTTCCCAAACATCGGCACTCTTGAAGTTCACTGACGATTTTTTCCGTAGCGATATTTTATATCAGTGAACTTTTTATTAGAAAATCGGCGATGAAAAGATTCTGTTGTGAACATTGATATTTTGATATTTTCCCAACACTACCTTTTGGATAAAACACCTCATTCAAGAAAGTTATAATGAGGAATAATTTATCACACGAAAATCGCTTGTTTAAACTTGAGGAAACACCTTACTTGTTACTTGAAAATACGAAAATTTCATAGAGATTGACAGAGATTCCGACAGATACTACCAGATACCTAATACTTTGTTTTGCTGTTGATATTACGTGCAATAAATCCGTGCATTATAATAACGGTCTAAAATACTAACTGACGCAAAAATCTAGAATACGTATTATAAACATTGTTGCTGCTGACCCATTTATAACATCCTTTTTATGGAACACAAGATTCATTGTTCATTTAAAATAAGCGCGAACACTAGTTGGCCCCGAAACTGAGCCAATTTATTTCGCTCATTGACGCGCAGAATCCCGGTCCTAGCTCCCATGCTCTTGAAACATTCGCTTTCGCCTGCTGTTTAAACGATTTCCACGCAAAATAATAGACAAATAAACAAATGAATAACGGGTGTACGCTCAATTGTGATGTTGTATGTTAATTAATTATCGTCACAAGCGTATACCTAATTTTACTGAATATGTCAAGCCAGTCGACGAAATCTAAGATTTCGTTTTAAACTTGTAGGATTCAGTTAGAATAAAACTATTAATACTTATAACACGAGTTTGCATATCAGGTGTCTCTGGTCATTATAAAACTCTTTATACGATGATACGTAAAAAGTTTTCCCAATTTGCTCCGAGGACCGAGTACTTTCAGTTTTGCAGGTAGTGTAACAATACTTTATAAACTCGTTCGCTTTACCAAGCAACTTGTATGAAATCTTCAGTAGAAAATAATATAAGCTTGAAATAAGCTACCACCATCCACACAACACAACGCAACAACCTGTGCAAATCAAATCAATCTCACTCGCAATGCCGCTTGTAAGACGAAAACAAACCAAAGATCACACGCCAGTGAATACACGCCAGTGAAACCACGCCAGTGAATACACCACAGCGACTCTGTGGCGCGCGCGGTGGTGACTTTATCTGAGCGCACCACAGAGAATTTAAAGAGCAAGAGAGCACGGTTATCTCGCACCCAACTACCTCAACACCAGCGCACACTTGAAATCGGTCTATACAGCTCCGAAAGAAAGAGCGTTCTGCTTCTTTTCTGTGGTGTGTGATCATTGTATCCTCTGTGTAGGCATCACACTTACGCGCCAGTGCATCACTAGGGTGAAATGCCATCACTGCTCAGCCTAACGACCTATTCAGCCCAACGACCTATTCAGCCTAACGACATATTCGGCCTAACGACCTATTCAGCCTAACGACCTATTCCGCCTAACGACCTATTCGGCCTAATGACCTATTCGACCTAATGACCTATTTGGCCCAACGACCTATTTGGCCCAATGATCTATTTGGCCTAATGACCTATTCGGTCTAATGACCTATACGGCCTAATGACCTATTCGGTCTAATGACCTATTCGGCCTAATGACCTATTCGGCCTAATGACCTATTCGACCTAATGACCTATTCGGCCTAATGATCTATTCGGCCTAACGACCTATTCGGCCTAATGACCTATTCGGAAACTTGTTTTTCTTTAATCCTATATTCGCGCGTAATTGTAATTTGTTTCAGGATGATAAGCCTTCGCGAGTGTAATTTTGTTTCGGATAAATGAAACAAATCTAAAACAAGAATAACGCCATCGGTTTTAAAGGCCTGTGTAGCAGCGATGTCACATGTTTTTGTGAAATGTTTGTTGAAGAATAATGTGAAAATCCCAGTTACACTAGAATATTATTTTAAAAGTACATTGAAAATAAAATACTATTGTGAAAGAAAGTATTTGAATAAGTTATTCTAGTACTATTTTGCTAAACAATATTACTCTTTAAAAGTCTGTGGATGTCTGCCTACGTCTATAAGAGACTATCAAAAGTTTGTAAAATACGAACATATCTGTAAATCTGGCATCGCTGCTGTGTAGTCTCATGAACCGAACGGTAAAACAAAAACTTATTGCGGTTCACTTGCTTCGTCGACTTCTCATAACAGTCTAGTTCTTTCATGCCTTGCATCGTTCAAAGTTATCAAATAGGGCGGAGCCAGCAATGCAATAAAACACTCGCTCGCCGATTGAATAATATAGTTGCTTTAAAAAACATATTTTTCCTGTCCTGGAGATTTACATTGATGGCTCTGCCTGAAATAGGCAGGAAAATGTCGGTCAAGTGAACAGGTTGTGAAATTTCGTTTAGTACAATGATGGTCACTTCAACAAATGAAGTAATGATTTTGATTCAACATACAATTCTCTCTTATTTAAAGATAATAATGTTTTACACAATCTTGATGTGGTATTCTAATGCTCACTCTGCTCACCAGCCCCCGCACCGGTTAATAACATTACATCAACCTTCAGCTTCAAATTCTTTACCTTAATGGAAAGACGATATAAATCAGCGCCCGTGTTCTCGACGGTAAATTAGGTGCCGAAATTGAGCAATTTGTCTCGTTTACTGCTGCACATTTGACCGAGCTCTGCAGCGAAGCAGAATCAAACACGACCCCACTTCAATGGCAAACAAGCTATTTCAACCTTCGCCCCCCACCACGAGTTTTCACGGCACTGACCCAGTCAGCTGACGTGACGGCAACCACTTGGCACGAGTTTATAATACTACCCCCCGTGGAAAAGAATAAGTTTCGCTGCATATTGAAGCCATAAATCATCCGTGTGATGAGAATTTTATTTGTCGAAAAAATTTATCCTCCAAACGTGATTCGATTTGCATAATACACACGGGTTCAACCTTCGCTCGTGTACGCCAGTAAGAATGAACGACTTCCGGAGATGACCTACTCCCATCTTGTGAGTGCTAATAAATGTGAAGTCAAACGAAAACGAACTAATTTTATTTCCAAAATTTTACTGCAGACGCAATCACAGACGTTCTCGTTCGGCAGTGATGACCTGTGTGCTGGCTGTGGAGTCGAAGTTTGCAAATGGGAAAGCCACCTATGCCGGCCGAACTATTGCTGCAGCTGTGGAATGCAGAAACTACTCCAAACAAATATTTATCTGCAAAGTGTCTACTCGACGGCACTGAAGAACTATATAGCCTTTCAAGCTCTAACAACGGCAGGAAGTGGAGACACTCGGCAGCTAGAGAGTAAGAGAGAGATCATATTCAGTTATTTCCGCTTTTATAAGCTCTAACAAATCAAAACAAGTTTTACTGTTTGCAGCATGAAGTCGTTCGACCCTGCCGGCTGGCTGCTGGTACCTGGGCTGGTATGATGGCTGGAAAGACAAACGCTGCGCACGTTATCCTGAAAGGTGCTCATAAAGTGGTGAGCAAATGAGAATTTGAGAGGAAATCTACCCTACCTACATGCTGTCTGTCGGAAGTTGTCCATATATAGATTAATCCCGACAGTAGACTGGTTCTGATACTGCAGTGGCGTAGCCGGTGTTGAGGATGGAGTAATCTCGATCTACCGCAGCCAAAACAATTCGAGAATCGAAAATCACAAATCAAAGATTGGGAATCGAAAATCGAACTCCGAAGCCCGAAAATCAAAAATCGAAGATCTAAAATCCAGCTGTTAAATCAACGCTGTCAAGGTAACTGAAAAGATCGTATGGTGGCCCTGGTGTTGTCCAGAAAAAGGTGAAACATTATTCCAAGGTTTAGAAAACACCAACACCAAATTAAGAAGTGAAATGGCATCGTCACGGTTAGATGACACAACTCAAAGTTCAGTACTCAAAGTATAAATTCTGTGTCTTCACATCTCTTCTTCTTCTTGTTGCATCAGGAGATCTTCTTTCTTGATGGGAAATCACTTGCTGTTTGTTTATTGGTCGTTGAGTCCACTTTATCCCTTGCCTTAAGAATAGAGGCAAATACACAGACTTGCAGAGACAAAAACAGTAAAACTAGCAATATTTACTGGCATCACGGAAGATCTCATAAGCTTTGCATGGGCTTACCCCTTAACGTCCCCTCATGAACGTTTTGCATTTTTGCTAGTCTGTGTGTAATGTGTCTGTAGAGTTTTTATGTTTAAAGGTGCGCCGACAGTGAAGCCAAATCTCCCTATCAAGCATGTCAGTGCAGGAGCGGATCCAGAAAAAAATTTCGGGAGGGGCCCGAAATTTTGAACATTGTACAATACGTCATGCGTTGAAACCTCATTTAATGAAATTCAGTTTTGGTTGTCAAATTTGGTTTGTAATGATTTTATGTTTAAAACTGATATAAAATTGAAACTAATTCAAAATTTCTCAACAAGTTTAAAAATTTTGGAGGGGGTCCGGACCCCCAGGACCCTCCCCCTGGATCCGCCACTGTGTCAGTGGCTACTTATCGTGCAAATCGTGTCTTTCGAAAATCACGCAAGAAAAGTATTAGTGTTGTTGGAAATAATATTACGGTAAAATATTTCAATCGACTAAACAAGACATTATTCATGTTATCATACTCTTTTATAACAGTGTACAAAAATATAAAAAGAGTATTGTAAATAAAGGGCTGTAGCCACAACACTGTGACTTTTCAGCTCACTCCGTATAAAATAATTGCGTAGCTCAATTGAAACCACTCAAAGCTACACCAAAAAATGTGGTTGCCAGAAACACAAAAGTTGTCATCATTTTATGTAGTGTTGTGCATTTCTCTGTACGAGACTCTATAACAAACCGACTCTAGAGTCAACCTTCTTCATATTGAATCAAGAATTCAATAAAATTTCAAACCTTGTCACATTTCATTGGTACTCCGGATCCATTAAAACAGTATTTGATTATCAAAATTCTAGATTTATCAAAGATGCATCATAACGCAGCTGTCCGCCTCACCCTCGTGATGAATTTTTGGCTACGCCAGTGTGATATGGTGAACTAGTTCAGCATTTTGATTGTTTGGACAGTGTACCTTTAAGACAAGATGTATAAAAAATTGAACGCGGTTTTAATTTAAACTTTAACTGAATTTTAGTAGAAGCATTATTCATAATGTACCATAATTTTTACTTTATTGATGGCAAAATAACCATTGCAGTGCTAATGTTTTATTGAAGCCATTTCACCCCGTCGTCACTGTTTGCATATACGAGAAAGGCGTAATTACATCACCAAGGACTAAGTTCGAGTTTTTAATTGCTTCAAAGCAAAAGCGAAGCTTTGGTGTTATGATCCTTCAGAGAAAATTTGACCATTTGACTTAACAGCCTCACCAATAGGAACACTATCCAAACCGCTTATCATACATTTCCAAGTAGGTATAAAACAACTCACCGAACAAGTTCAACTACGAAAAACACGAAACGAAACTATACAGTAATTGAATGCCAAACTATTATGCAGAACTGTTTGCAAATTCACAGTGCTCGAGCAATAATAATTCCGCCTGCACAAGTTTACGTATATCACACCAGCAGCGCGAACGTCCGAGCAGTTCTAGATTTGATTCAAAGTTTACCGGACCGGAGTTTCTTCTGGCCAACAGCATCGAGCAACAAGCTACTAATTGAATTTAAGCAGAAAATTCAGAACCCTTAAAACAACTAGCCGAATGCGTTTGGGACCTGCATTCACTTTGAGTATATGTAGAAAGAACCACTTAAAACTGGAAAGAATTAATCGTGCCGAAACTAGTATTTTTCCCTAGAGTAATGGTGACTTTAATGTGTAGGAATAAATATTTCTTTGAATTCAAAAATTTGGAGATAATGTTTCTTTTAGTCTTTGGACTTCAAAGACAAATATTGAAAAATCGAGCTGAAGATATTGGAGACGCCCACTAAATATTCAGAATATATTGCGTATCTATTACAGTCGTGATTCGCTGGTTGGACGCTTTTAAGGTTGGACAGAGAAAGGGCAAAATTCGCAAACGAAAAAAGCAGTTTTTTCCACACCGTATGTCAGATCTTCATAAAAATCAATCAGCAGTACTGTAACAACATTCTACATACGCTGATTGATTTTTATGAAGATCTGGCATACGGTGTGGAAAAAAACTGCTTTTTTCGTTTGCAAATTTTGCGCATTCTCTGTGCAACCTTAACTGGACCGCTTTTTAGCTGGACCTCCGATAATTGGACCATTGTCCATCTAAAAAGTCTGATCTGAACGTGAAAATCTCATGTCGAATTGACTTTAACAATCTTTTACACTACTAATGTCTTCTTTGGAGAGTTTTTGGCATTTGTGAGTCGGTCCAACTAGTGAATTAAATTCGTTAGTTGGACATAGGCTGTAGCCCAACCAACAAATCACGAAACTCAACTTAAAAAGGGATTCCTTAAATTTTCTGACATTGTAGACTGGATATTCACAGCTTTCAACACTACCGATCCTCTGAAAAGCTTGCAGGTCGCTATTCTACCAACAGTAAGAACATTTTTGCAGCGATCGTATCCTTCGATGGCTAACTTATTAAATGGAATCACGGATCTGATCACTGTTGTACAGTGGAACTGCAGAAGTATTATCCCCAAAATTGATTCATTAAAACAGTTGTGATGCCTTTTCCCTATGTGAAACATGGCTTGCTTCTAATATAAACCCCTAATATAACTTCCACGCCTTTAACATTATCCGCTTGGCTCGAGAAGACTCGATATCACTACGGTTAGATTGCAAGTGGAAGGTAATATCTGATTCCCACGGTAGTGACCACCTGCCGATTGCAATTGCAATCACCATTCGTTCAAGACCTTCGGAACCAATCAATGTCCCCTATGACCTCACACGAAACATTGATTGGAAGAGCTACGCAGATAAGATAACCAAAACGATCGATTCAACACAGGTACTTCCCCCGGAGGAAGAGTATAAGTTTTTGTCCAACTCGATATCGCGATTCAAACTCAGACGAAACGAGTACCCGACATGAACACCCAAAAACGTTCTCCCAACCCGTGGTGGAACAAAGAGTGCTCAGACGTGTACGCGGAGAAAGCTGCCGCGTATAAAACCTTCCGGAACGACGGGTTAGTTGCTAGTTACCGCGTGTACGCGATATTAGAAAAGCGAATGAAAAATTTAATGAAAGCTAAGAAACGCAGTTACTGGCGCCGGTTTGTCGACGGGTTAACAAGAGAAACATCGATGAGCACTCTTTGGGGCACGGCCCGACGTATGCGAAACCGAAACAGAACTAACGAGAGCGTGGAAAATTCAAACTGTTGGATATTCGATTTCGCCAAGAAGGTTTGTCGGGATTGCGCCCCGGCACAGAAAATCTACCGCGCCGCGTTGCCTTACAATACCGCGAACGAAACACCGTTTACGATGGTGGAGTTCTCACTTGTTCTCTTATCATGTAACAATAAAGCCCCGGGGCCAGATAGAATCAAATTCAACTTGTTGAAGAATCTGCCAGACTCTGCCAAAATACGCTTGTTGAATTTATTTAATAGGTTTCTTGAGGGTAACATTGTCCCACATGACTGGAGACAAGTGAGGGTCATCGCCATCCAAAAACCAGGAAAACCAGCCTCCGACCACAATTCGTATCATCCGATTACAATGCTGTTCTGTATCCGGAAGTTATTCGAAAAAATGATCTTGTTTCGCCTCGATAATTGGGTCGAAACAAATGGCTTACTGTCAGATACACAATTTGGCTTCCGCAAAGGCAAAGGGACGAACGATTGCCTTGCGTTGCTTTCAACAGAAATTCAAATGGCATATGCTAACAAAGAGCAGATGGCATCAGTATTCTTGGATATTAAGGGGGCTTTCGATTCAGTTTCTATCAACATTCTTTATGAAAAGTTGCACCAGCATGGTCTTTCGCCAATTTTAAATAACTTTCTGCTAAACCTGTTGTCTGAAAAACAAATGCATTTCTCGCATGGCGATTTATCGACATCACGATTTAGCTACATGGGCCTTCCCGAGGGCTCATGTCTAAGCCCTCTTCTCAACATTTTCTACGTGAATGACATTGACGAATGTCTTGTCAATTCCTGCACGCTAAGGCAGCTTGCAGATGACGGTGTGGTCTCTATTACAGGTCCCAAGGCCGTCGACCTGCAAGGACCACTGCAAAATACCTTGGGCAATTTGTCTGCTTGGACTCTCCAGCTGGGTATCGAGTTCTCCACGGAGAAAACTGAGCTAGTCGTATTTTCTAGGAAGCGTGAACCAGCGTAACTACAGCTTCAATTAATGGGTTTAGTTTGCTCAGGTTTCAACATTCAAATATCTCGGGGTCTGGTTCGACTCCAAAGGTACCTGGGGATGTCACATTAGGTATCTGAAACAGAAGCGCCAACAAAGGATCAACTTTCTCCGTACAATAACCGGAACATGGTGGGGTGCCCACCCAGGAGACCTAATCAGGCTGTACCAAACAACGATATTATCAGTGATGGAGTACGGATATTTCTGCTTTCGCTCCGATGCGAGCATACATTTCATCAAACTAGAGAGAATCCAGTATCGCTGTTTGCGTATTGCCTTGGGTTGCATGCACTCGACCCATACGATAAGTTTAGAAGTGCTGGCTGCGAAGTCCTTCCATTTAAAAAATCGATTTTGGGACCTCTCGTATCGATCGCTCATTCGATGCGATATTTTGAACCCATTGGTGATTGCAAATTTCGAAAGGCTTGTCGAGCTTAATTCTCAAACCCGATTCATGCCCTTGTACTTCGATTACATGGCACAGAACATCAATTCATCTTCGTATAACGCTAACCGTGCTCATCTCTTAGATACTTCTGCTCCAACTGTATTTTTCGACACATCCATGAAGGAAGAGATTTGTGGAATCCCGGATCACACTCGCCCACAAGTGGTCCCAAATATTTTCTATAATAAATACCATCAAGTCGACTGCGGCAAAATGTTCTACGCTGACGGATCAGGTCTCGACAGGTTCGCAGGCTTCGGTATCTTCAACCAAAATCTTGCTGCCTCATTCAAACTCAACGATCCTGCTTCAATTTACGTCGCAGAATTAGCTGCCATTCAGTATACTCTCGGGATCATTGACACCCTGCCCGCAAACCATTACTTAATCGTTTCGGACGGCCTCAGCTCCATTGATGCCATCCGTGCGGCGAAGACTGGAAAGCACTCACCGTATTTCCTGGGGAAAATACGGGAATATCTGAGTGCTTTATCTGAAAAATCTTACCAGATTACCTTGGTTTGGGTCCCGTCACATTGTTCTATTGCGGGCAATGAGAAGGCGGACTCCTCAGCCGAGGTGGACGCATTAGAAGGCGACACTTACGAAAGACCAATTTGCTTCAATGAATTTTCCAGTATCTCTCGTCAGAGGACACTCGAAAGTTGGCAAACTTCATGGAGCAATGGGCATCTGGGACGGTGGCTACATTCTATTATCCCGAAGGTATCAACGAATGCTTGGTTTAAGGGCTTGGGTGTGAACCGGAACTTTATTCGTACGATGTCAAGGTTCATGTCCAACCATTACACGTTTCATGCGCATCTCCGTCGTATAGGGCTTGCTGACAGTAATCATTGTGTTTTTGAGAACGGCAATCACGACATCGAGCATGTTGTTTGGCTGTACGCAGAGTACCGTGTTGCCAGGTCCCAACTAATAGATTCCCTTCGGGCTCGAGGTAGATCACCCTATGTGCCAGTCCGGGATATCCTGGCAAGCCGTGACCACCCCTACATACATCTTTTTGAAAACTATTGATGTCCAAGTTTAATACATTTTTCTCTCTCATGCACAGTACAACCTCGTCAACCTCTCCCTGTATCTACAATATGGCATTGCTTCACGAGTCTACGATGCATACCTTTCTTGATATCCGTCCATCCAGAACATCATGACACACGTCACAAGAATATCATGACAACATGCGATTACAGGATGGAAACCACTACGATAAAGTGTGCATATCCCCCACAAATGTCAACCAGCCAACGAGAATGTCAATTTTACAAAATTTTACAATATGTATCCCACTTCCTACCTTTTTCCTTTACTAACATAAGAGGGGAGCAAGCCGCCCCTAAATACGGCTTTCTCTCCCCCCACTAACACGTGCGATGTACCCTAAAAAATGAATTATCGGCCTTGTTATCGGACACAACTGGTCCGCGCGCTCTTGTACGGATACATGCTTTGGTCCGCACTCTGCACGCATCGAACCGTAGAAAGCCAACCCGCTGGGCTCGTAGCAGGTATAGCCATTTGTCAAGTGTCACTCCGACAGGTATAGACTTATGTGAAGTGTCACCCAGGGTGAGTAAGCAAAAAGTCCAAGTTCAACACCGTGTGAGGTACATTATCCTTTAAGATAGAAGTTTAGTTTAAAATTAAAATACTACCTAAATATCGGTGAAATTAAATCTACTGGAGTGAAACTATGAGCTAGGTAAAACTTTAAAACATATAGGTATTTCGGGATACATACATATATTTACAATTATCTAGCTAGCAGGGTACTGCCCGCACGAGATTTTGTGCTCTAACCTAACATTTACTCATCATTGCGCTACTACGAGGTGAGAAACTAACTAAAAACTACTGGAATATCTTCTAAATACTTACAACTAAATACTTACGAACTACAGGAAATAGTCCCTGGCTAATAAACACCTGAATTGCTGGCAAAACATCCGGTTACGAACACCTTAAAAGGAACTAGACGAAAGTCGAAAACCTATGATCTTAATGATTATTCTTATATACAATTATATCTAAGTTTATAACTAAATAACATATATAACTAAAATTTGAAAACTTACCATGTTAAAACCTTTGATCCTATACAGGAAAATTACAATCTCTCTCTCTGTATCGAAACCATACGTCGGTTGTTTTATTTACTAGAGATTGTAGTTTCGGAATAATCCCTAAAAGCGCGTTGACCGAAACTGTCAACATCTTATAACTTTCGTTTACGGATTGAATTTAAATTGAGCAATGTCGGGTCGGTCAAAAGCGGTCGCGAAAAGTGGTTCGAAAGGTTCGCGATCAAAGGCAAAAGCCGGAGCTGAAAGTGGTAGTGAAATACAAGTGGAAGATGGTGCGTTTGGTGGTGTGTCAATGGTGGCGGAAGAGAATGTGGAGGTAGAGCAACAACCCGATATAACTCTTCCCGGACAGGCGTGTAAGATATGTGGTGGTCCGGACACCAACGACATGGTTCAGTGCGACAAGTGGCATCATTTCGCTTGCGTGGGGGTAACGAAGGAGATCAACGACCAGAGCTGGAACTGTCCCAACTGTACTACGACAAAAGGGATCCGGTGAAAATCTACGATTTCAAACCAGACTCCAGCGATAGTAAATCAAGTCACAGACAGCATAAAGCAAGGACCAGGAGCCAGGCAGAACCAACTAATTCCCAGTACCCCTCAGTTGCAGCAGCGAGAACAGCAGCAGCTGAATAAAACAAGCAAGTCGGTCAAGCAGAAGGCTCTTTCGGAACAACCACCCAGAGGATCTCTCTTAATGGTCTCATACGCATCTTCTAAGAACTCGCTGCTGAAACTGGAGCTATTGAAATTGGAAGAGGAGCATGTGCTTGATCAGCAAGCAGCAGAGAAGCAGCGTTTGTACGTGGTAAGGAAATACAACATTCTTCAACAGATGGCAAGCCGGACGAATGTGTACTCCCACGACGGTTTGAGTCGCGTGAACGACTGGATAAATGATGTCAATACGCTTCAGAAGGAAGGACAGATGAACGATTCGGTTCCAAAACACTTCAACCCACAACAACATTCAACGCACAACGCTTCTAACAGGGCAGAAGACCATCAGGATATTTTGAATAGACAGTGTTCAGAACAAAACACATCGCATCGAAGTAACCAATCGTATTCTCGAGTTTCCGAAAACGGTATCATACATTCTAGGCCAATTTCGGAGCAGAATTCGGAAAGATGTGGCCCTTGTCCAGATAATCAATCATGCGTTCGAACCCCCAGCCGCATCAACAGACCCAATTCGATCACCAATCCGTACCGAGCGGAGCAGCAACCACTTCCACAAGATAGTGGCTTGGCGTACCAATGCGCATCGAAGTGTGGACGATCCATTATACATCGGAACCCTTTAGAACCACAACAATCCCGTCAGCCCACCCGGGCACAGCCCTCAGCTCGACAAGCAATATCAAGGGGTTTACCTACATTCTCTGGTAATCCTGAAGATTGGCCGATCTTTCTGTCATCGTTCAACAGTACAAATTGCGATGTGCGGATTCACGATGGACGAGAATATACGGCTGCAGAAGAGCTTAAAAGGACGAGCATACGAAGCGGTAAAGATCCGTCTGATGCACCCCTCTAACGTTCCAGGAGTGATGGCTACACTCAAGATGATGTTTGGGCAACCTGAGGCCATTGTATATTCTCTGATCGCCAAGATCAATGCCTTACCACCTCTGAGGGAGGACAAGTTAGAGACTATAGTCGACTTTGCGGTGAATTTACAAAACTTCTGTGCAACAGTGCACGCGTGTGGCCTGGAGAACCATCTTTGCAATGTCTCGCTACTTCAGCAACTCGTCAATAAACTGCCGCCAACGATAAAGTTGGACTGGGCGTGCCATCGTCGAGCTCTACCTAGGGTCAACTTGGCGACCATCGGGAACTGGGTCTACTCTCCTGCCGAAGCCGTGAGCACGGTGGCCGACCCTTCGATTGTACAGGAGCATAAGCCGGCACGTAATGGAGATCGCGGTCCTAAGAAGGGTAACGCTTTCTTGAACGCTCATCTTGAATCACTTGAGCAGAACCCAGCATATAAGACGCCCAACGCAGACGCCACTGACAGGGACCCAAAGCTCGCGCCAACCACGACTGTCCAACGTGCAAGGGTACATGTAAAGCGGCAGACAAATGCAAGCGTTTTCTGGAACTATCTCGAGATGCGAGATGGGCTGCGGTTCGGGAATTTGGTTTGTGCCGAACATGCTTACACGTTATTACACAACGACCAGAAAAACGAGCGTCCTCCATCAAATACCGTGCATTCTTCGTCTGTACAACCTGGACCGAGCCAAGGGCATGGGATCAACCATCATCGAGCATCGTCGTCTGCTATACTGTTCCGATACTTACCCGTAGTACTGCAAGGAATCAACAAGGCCGTTCATGCCTATGCTTTCTTCGATGACGGTTCAGAACTTACACTTCTCGACAGCGGGTTGGCTAACGAGCTTCAGTTAGATGGTGAAGTCAGTCCACGGTGTCTGCGGTGGACAGGAGGTAAAGAGCGTCACGAAGAGAACTCTCGATTCGTTGACGTAGGAATAGCAGGAGTAAACGGCAACACCAAGGTGTTTAATCTGCGCAACGTAAGAACGGTAGGTGAACTACAGCTTCCACGCCAAACTCTGGACATCACCGAGTTGTCGCAACTGTACCCACACTTACGAGGTCTGCCAATAGACCCGTATCATGAGGCACAGCCGCGTATCCTGATAGGACTGAAGCATGCACGGGTCGGTTTGGTTTTGCAAAGCTGAGAGGGTCGAATAGATCAGCCGATCGCAGCTAAGACAAGGCTAGGATGGACTGTATGCGGTGGTCATGTCGAAGAAGCTCCAATGTGCGTCTCACGAACACCACCCAGAAGAACAGATGGACGAAAGCCTACATCGCAGTATGAAGGAGTATTTCGACTTGGACAGTCTTGGAGTATCGAAACCGGACAACATATTCTTATCTACCGATGATCGTTGGTCACAACACTTGCTGAAGTCACTTACAAAATTCAGAAACGGTAGATACGAGACGGGGCTACTCTGGCGATTTGACCATATTCGCCTCCCTGACAGCCGTGCGATGGCTCTTCGACGGTTTTACTCTCTTGAGAAACGCATGGAGAAGGATGCAGTGTTAGCCGAAGCCCTCAACTGACAGATTGCAGATTATATTACCAAAGAGTATATCAGGAAACTCTCGAGTTTGGAGCTCGCTCAGTCATACGCTCGTACGTGGCCCTGAAGGAAGAAACCATCGAAGAGAAAAATCTTGGTATGTTATCCGAGATGGCTACCGAGAAGGTGCTAGGGAAGTAGTGGTGTACGTCGTCGGACGCTTTCACCTACAAGGTCGGCTGGAGCCGGCATGATCGAGCGCTGCTAGAAGGCCAACGGTATCCTACCAAAAGGAAAATACTTCGGGTGCTCATGACGATCTTCGATCCACTTGGACTGATTGCTAACTTCCTGATGTTCCTGAAGATTTTACTGCAAGAAGCTTGGCGATCTGGCGTTCAGTGGGATGACCCGATCAGCGAATCTTCGTTCGAGAAGTGGAAGCGGTGGCTGCAGGTTCTCCCGCGAGTGGAACAGGTCACGGTTCCGCGATGCTACCGTATTCGGACTAGTTCCAGTGCAAATTATGAAGTACAGCTGCACACATTTTTCGATGCCAGTGAGAACGGCTTTGCCGCCGCCGTATATCTACGCTTTGTCCAGAACAAGATCGTGGAGTGTGTTCTAGTCTCGGCCAAGACACGGGTGGCGCCGCTGAAATTTACTTCAATTCCGAGGCTTGAACTCCAAGCAGCTGTTATTGGTGCAAGATTAGCACGATCGATTGGAGAATCACTTTTTATTCCAATCTCTAACCGTGTTTTCTGGACCGATTCCTGGGATGTAATGTGCTGGATAAACTCGGATCATCGACGGTACTCCCAGTTTGTGGCGTTGTGAGTTAGCGAGATTCTTGAAATCACTGAGATAAATGAATGGCGCTGGGTGCCTACCAAGCTGAACTTAGCCGATGACGCTACCAAATGGAGTGGTCAGCCGGATATAACTCCCGACAGTAGATGGTTTAAAGTACCAGATTTTCTTTGGCGTCCGGAGGCGGAGTGGCCACAATCGCCGACCAAAAGCGGTTCCACAATCGCAGAGCTTCGCCCCAATCTCCTGTTACACTACACGGTCCCTGAAGCAGTAATCGATGTGAATAAGTTCTCCAGCTGGAAGCGACTCGTCAACATCGTCGGATATGTATACCGCCTTCCAGCCAACTGCAAACTGCAACTTCAAGAGAAGCCTATCGTTTCGGGTCCACCAAAAACAAAAGGGCGCAAGAAGGCAGAGAGCTACCTTCATCGCCTCGCGCAACTAGCGTACCAAGGAGAAGTAACCCTATTGCGTAGGGCACAGGAATTCCCGGAAGAACCACGCAAGCAAATTCCAAAGAACAGCGAACTATGCCAACTAACGCCCGTACTCGATCAACGGGGCGTCATCAGGATGAAGGGTAGAACACGGTTTTGCGACTACGTAGCAGAAGACGCAAAGAATCCTATCGATTTACCTCGCGACCACCACCTAACCACCTTGATCATGGCATACTACCACCAAAAATACCACCACCAGAACCATCAAACCACCATAAATGAAATCCGACAGAAATATAAGATTTCGCGACTACGAGTTTGCTACGCTAAAGTTAGAAAGCAATGTCAACGTTGCAAATATGATAACTCAGTTCCACGTCCTCCAATCATGGCCGATCTCCCGCCAGCACGACTCGCGGCATTCTCACGTCCATTCACGCACGTTGGGATCGACTACTTCGGGCCAATGGAGGTCGTCATCGGTAGAAGAGTGGAAAAACGATGGGGAATGCTCGCAACCTGTTTAACCATTCGTGCGATACACATTGAGCTGGTACACTCACTTAGCACGGACTCATGCATCATGGCTCTGCGCAGCTTTATCGCCCGTCGCGGTTCACCCAGGATGATATACAGCGACCGTGGGACAAACTTTGTCGGCGCAAGTCGAGAACTACGGAATGCCGAGTGCGCTATCAACCAACAGGCGATAATGGTAGAGTTCGTCAGCTCCGAAACTAAATGGTTGTTCAACCCTCCAGCTTCGCCGCACATGGGCGGCAGTTGGGAACGCCTGATCCGCACTGTTAAAAAGAATCTGACCGCCATCTGCCCGAAGAAGAAACCGACCGATGAAGTACTCCGGAGCCTTCTGACTGAGGTTGAGAACGCAGTGAACTCTCGGCCATTGACCCACGTTCCGATCGATGATGAATCGGACCCCGCTCTAACTCCGAACCATTTCCTGCTCAATTCCTCGAATGGAACGAAGCCGCTCACTGTAAACGACGACAGCGGCATCGTGTTGCATGAAGGCTGGCGCGCATCGCAAGCGCTAGTCAATCAATTCAGGAGGCGCTGGTTAACAGACTACCTTCCAGAGATCACCCGAAGAACGAAGTGGTTCATCCATACGAAACCCGTGTGTGTAGGGGACGTCGTTGTCATCGTCGATCCGAAACTGCCGAGAAACTGTTGGCCGACGGGAAAGATCATCGAGACCTGCAAGTCCAGAGACGGTCAGCCACTGTACGGACGGTGAATGGCGTGTACGAGCGGCCTGTAACCAAGCTTGCTGTGCTGGATGTTCGGCGCGACGGGAAGTTAACTAACCACAGGATGACGTACAGGGGGGGGGGGGGGGGGCAGTGTTATGTTATTGAAACTTTATCTATGATATTTAAGAAGTTATGTTGAAAAAAAAGTTTCAAGCGGTCATTAATAAACACGGTCAATAACTTTGAGGGTACTATAAATTTTAGTCTTCAGTAAAGATGTTCACCAAAGCAAGTTCTTTAACATTTCTGAAGACTTCATCCTATTTTTCATACTTTGAAAAAAATTGTGGCAAATATCTCACTTCAAAGGGAATTAATCACCATAACTATTTCATAAAAATGAAGGTCTTGGATCGTCATAAAACATCAATGCTTTTGCGTTAATAATTTTTCGCACGTTTTTGGCGGAAAAACCACTGTGCAGTGGCGTAGGCACATTTTTTATCGAATTCTGGAAATAGGAAAACTATATTGGATAGTGGTGATCGTTTGGTTTATGCAATTATTATAAGATTGAAGCGCAAAGCAAATCACGCAGGATTGGCACACACAAGGTTATTTCTTACACGATAAATCCTTTCTAATATCATTGTGTACATTTTTCGTCTTCGCAATAGCATGAAAGTACATTTCCAGCAAATATTTAAATTTAGTCTGTGATCCCCTTTTGTTCATATAATAATCCGCTTTTCTATTTTGAAGAATTCCGAATATTTATAATCTCAGGAAATTTTTTTTTATTTTCGCTTATTGAATTGGAAGATTCTATATTTCAATCGTACATATGCTGGTAAAATATTATAGATAAAACTTGTTCAAAAGTTCTACCTCACTAAATTGTTTTCATTAATCACTAATTTCATAATCCGACATTTTCCTTTCCCTACAATATGAAGAATAAGAGAAGCAATTTTGGCTGTATGGGTAGGTACTTACGGCTGCCATGTACGCATATTGATCGGCTTGGGTAAACTTTAGAAACATCCCAAACCAGGCAAGAAACTCCACACTGATTGCGTCAATTAATTCATTCAGCGAAAGTTCGAGCAGTGCCTAATGGACGGAAGAAAAGTTTGCCGGGCACTTTCAACAGTATACGCAGGCAAAATTTCAAACTCGCTCAGCACCGACACATGTGACATGCCTGCCGGAACCAAAACCGATGATCCCAATTAGAGATGCAAATCCAGAGCAAACACGTGTCACCAAAGTCTAGTTGAAAAAGGGAAGCGGGTTCCGCTATGAGTTTGAATTTGATGTAGATATAAATTCCGTTTCCCAATAGCAGCAGCCAGCAGCCGGTGGCAGCGCGGTGTACAGGCCGGTAGTTCGAGCGCATCCGAGTCGAGTAATAATAGAATTAATTCTTTTAAGTAAACCCGTTCCTTTCTGTTTATTTACTTTATTAACTCGGAATCAGGCTGGTGGTTTTTGGGTACTTACCTTACATCGTGAAGCGAAATGCGACGCTGCACTTGCTCTTCTTCCAGAGATATTAGGTTCGGTTTCTGGTGCTGCGAGGGTTGTCATTTCCAGCGTGAGCAAGATTTGGAGAAAGTCATGTTAAATTACGTGGGTGTAAGGACCTGAAAGCCAAGATATGAATGGTGGTGCGTGAGATTGCGGCACGATGACACAAGGGATGGAGGCTACCCATGTTCGGAAAGTCCTGAAAGGATTAGCGCAAAAACTTTCTCACATGAGTAATTAGTAAAAGTTCCATAAGCGTTTCACTCAAATGTTGGATGTAATTCTGTCTGAATAAACCATGGTATTTCTTTGTTTCCAGCGGAGGCTGGGTGGTTTTCTTGAACCGTAGTTAGAAACATGGAAACTTTTTCTTCAACACATACGACAGTGTATTATTTGGAAATGTGGAGAAGTTTTGTCCCCAGTGTTGTTAGGCTATTAAGAAATTGAAATGTTGAAAGGTCGTGTGCATAGTTAATTTAATTGAAAAATTTTATGTTTTGGCATGATTTGATTTCTGTCCAGGATAGTGATTACAATTTATATATGCAGCTTCCAACGCGTTGTTTAGTCACTACCATTGCCCCAAACTCGTGAAAGCAATCTGCATATATCATCGCATTTCGATTTAATAATAGATACTATCAAATATATGATTATCTCAGACTAAGAGCCTTATTTCCCCATTCAAAGAGCAGTCCCCACCGGAAAGCATTAAACGAAATATTAAAAGTCACACCAACACCGCAGATTAGTGTCAAACACCATCAACCGTACCAGACCTGTCTTCGAGTCGGACACCGCCGACGGCTTTCATAACCTGGAAAGAGCTGCTGGTATTAAAATCCAAAATGAACGATGATGAACGACGACAGGCAGTTTTGGATTTTAAATCCAGATACCGAAGCCTATTTCGGACTCGTTGATGCGAACAATCGTCTTCTCTTCTGCATGTTCAGTGCTCTGTCGCAGGAACGCTTGAGGAACAGACTGGGAAATTCCTGCTTAGTCGAGAGGGAAAATAAGCCCCATTTCTGCCGGTACATTTGCTATAGAACAGCACCGGCAGCAGCAGCAGCAAGCGTTCGTGATGACTGGTGGCCAGGCGGCAACGCACTTCAAAAACCGATTTCATTTCATTTTGTGAGGAATTACCATTTTTTCCCATTCGTTTCTCACACTTGCTGTATCCGGCGCGGTTCTCTAAGGGGAGCCTTTGAAATGGCACGTCGCTCGCAGGAGACGGGCACCCGGAGGGACCATCCGAGAGGATCACAGGAATTATAATACGAATATCTGCCGGAAACAGATTGTCTTCTTGGGGGGTGTATTGTTTCCTTTGTGTCGTGCTTTGACTACCACTGACGACTGGTGCACAATTTTCAGCCTCAACCGCACACAACCGCACCCTCGATGAGTTTTCCCCATCAGACACAGTTGTACTTACTGGTTGTACTATCCTGCCTCACCACGGGGCGAAGTTTGTTGCAGGATCTGGATGAACGAAAGCCATAGCCGGAAGAAACGACATTACTTATGTGTGACAGGGCAGATATGCTTGAACTTCTAGATGTCTCTACCGTTTCAACGTGGGGGTCACCGATGCATGGGAAAAAGGGACTTCGCAGCAAATTAAATTTTAGAACCCCGGCAGGCGAAGCGTGAAATTTCATTAGGAGATAACGAGACGCTTTCGGTTTCGCATTTGTATTGTGCCCGCCGGCGGAGAGAGAGAGGAATGCTACCCGCTTCGGGTTGTTTTGTTGTTTCGCAATTAGCTACTGAGGTCGGCGACAAATTAGAATCACCATTTCTCAACTTGAATAGGTTTTGGGTACTGTCATTGTGTATCCCTGAAACGTATGAAACCTGCAACACCCAGGGTCGGTTTTAATTGCGGTTCGGATTTTTTTAAATCTTTTGTTCCCAATTCTGTACCCATCGTCTCGGTTCTCAACGAAAGAGTAATACAGATCACTTAATCCTAATAAGGTTTTTCGATCACCTTTAGGATTCCACCATCACCACATCATCTACAACAGATACGCGTATTATGTAAGAATACTTGTGTATCATCGGTGCCATTTTGCACACAAGTGATGCTAACGAAACCGGTTAAATACTTATTCTGCCGCACATTTGCACGCATACGAAAAATTACCTAATATTGAATTCTCTTGACTCAATTTTTGGTGATCGTTTCCATTTAACCTTGGGTTAAGTATGTTCAAATTTGAGTTGAATTTGTCTAGTTTTGAGTATAGCTCAAACAACTCAAAAGTTCCTTATCCAACGCAAGATTGCGAAATGGCGTTACTCATCAATTTTCGATATCTACTGACCACCCCTTTCAAATGACTCATAGATTAATAATAGTTTACACTGTTTTGTGGTAACTGGAAATCATCATCTTGAATTTCAATATGGCGTTAATCATTTTCGATGTTTATTGACCACTCCTTTTCAAATAACACCCAGGAGGAGCTCTCCATTGTCTGGTAAACGGAAGTCACCATCTTGGATTCCTAAATGGTTTTTATCATCAATTTCTGATGCCTGCTGATCACCTCATTTCAAGCATTCGTATTGATGACGGTTTTTACTTGCTTATGGTAACCGGCAGTCACTATCTTGGATTTCAAAATGGCATTAATCATCGATATTCAGTGTCTACTGACCACCCAGTTTCAATTGACACCAATATTGACGATAGGTTTCAAAGACGTGTGATAAACCTTTTCTGAAATTATTCTCAGCTTAAAGGGGTCATCTTATATAATTGTGCAAAAAGTACCTATTGTTTGATAATTTTTTTTTAAGAAGTAAAATGACTTTGACATGTGCGCTATTCCGCGCTATTATGAAGGTTTCATCAATAAAATTAAAAAAAATTCGAGTGTAATGTGTCAAAAATGGCGTCCAAAACGGCTGCTCCAGCAAAAGGTGTTTCGAAAACCAACCTCATCAGCGGGCACGATACAGGTCGAAATTCGTCGTCTACAAGAAGCAAACCAAAACGATCTTGGAGATTACATTCCGTAGAGGCGCCCCAACCTAAAACACATGAAAAAATTCGATAAAGAAACAAAATGGCGGCCATAAAATAAAGTATCGTTTTTTCGAATTATTTTTACACTTTGACCGGGTGTTAAAAATCGTTAATGATCAATATATTGCGATTCTGCAGGTTACAGCGCCCGAGAATGTTGCCTTCTTTTAGGCGGGCAAAACCCGAAGTTGATTGGCTGAATGGTTCAAAAACGAGAATGCCCGCAGATTCGAAAAATCTTGTTCCGAGAAAGCCGCCATTTTCGCAACTTACACTCAACAATTTTTATTTTATGAATGAACCCTTAATAAGCATTTTTCAGAATAGCGCACATGTCATAGTCATTTTATTGCTTAAAAAAATTATTAAACGTTATGTACTCTTTGCCACAATTATATAAGAGGACCCCCTTAAAAATAGAATATTTCTCCTCTCAGAGCAAAAGTGGTATAGATTTATAAGCCATTTTAGCGCTTTCATTAGGTTTTTTCATCCCATTTCTGCTCTTGCTGGTACTTAAACCCGGATTGGTCTTAATAAAACGTATGCCGTTTTTGCTGGCAATCAGATTTTCCATATTTACAGTTTTTTCTGTAATGTCACCGATTTTTTGTAAAAATTTTTGATCACAGATTCAAACATTTTTCTGTTACGTGAGTATAGAAACTATTTTAATTTTTTGCAAAAACCTAATAACTTAGGCTTATAATATATTTAGATAAGTTGTTGTACTTTGCAAGACCCTGCTTTTCGTTTAAACAGGAGCTATGGTGGATTTAAGTGTAGTAATATCTTAAATTGAACCTTTTAAAGGTTCGAAATAGAACTTCACTGTTTTAAATTAAATAATAGAACAATATATTCTAGAAAAAGATTAGTTTTATTTATATAACATTTGTAGTTTTTTATTTACAACAAAGTAACCTGGACAACTGGACAACTGGAAGAGTATTTTAGGGCGCACACCAACTACTAATATTAATTAAATAAAAATTAAAATTAAAACCCAAGAAAAACAGCTTTAGTGTCTGCGACAAAGTGTTTTAAAATTTGTTTTCCCTTATTTTTCTGGCAGCTTGCGGAAGTCTATTTCGAACTGTTGAAAAGCTATTTTTCAGATTTCAATTAATTCAGAACTACCCTACCCACTATTTAAAATAATATAAAAGTCTTGTAAAGTGCAGAGTTTTATATAATGCTCATGTTGCAGAACTGTCTATAACGGACACTGAGGAAACGTCATTTTTGCCTTTCTCATATAGAAAGGTTATGCAATCACTCTGAAAAACGTCAACCTAATCCCGGCCCGGAGGGCCGAGTGTCATATCCCATTCGACTCAGTTCGTCGAGATCGGAAAAAGTCTGTATGTGTGTGTGTATGTGTGTATGTATGTGTGTGTGTATGTGTGTGTATAAGTGTGTGTATGTATGTGCGTATGTGTCAAATAATGTCACTCATTTTTCTCAGAGATGGCTGGACCGATTTGCCCAAACTTAGTCTCAAATGAAAGGTGCAACCTTCCCATCGGCTGCTATTGAATTTTGGATCGATCGGAATTCTGGTTCCGGAATTACGGGTTTCAGAGTGCGGCCTCACAGAAATTTCTCATAAAAACTATAGGAAAAATAAAAAATAGAATTTTTATTTTTGATGCTAAATGTATTCAAGGTGCATAAAACGTCGAGATTTGATGCAAACACGAAAAAAACTTGACGAAGATTCACTTTTTTGGATTTTGCACATTTTTGCCTTTCTCATATAGAAAGGTTATGCAATCACTCTGAAAAACGTCAACCTAATCCCAGCCCGGAGGGCCGAGTGTCATATCCCATTCGACTCAGTTCGTCGAGATCGGAAAAAGTCTGTATGTGTGTGTGTATGTGTGTATGTATGTGTGTGTATGTGTGTGTATGTGTGTGTGTATGTGTGTGTATGTATGTATGTGCGTATGTGTCAAATAATGTCACTCATTTGTCTCAGATAGGGTTCGTCGCGGTGCGGATGTGGGCGGTAAATGGATAGTCCGCACCGCAACCGCAAAAAAATAATAAAACCGCACCGCTTACCGCAACCGCACTGCATTTACCGCACCGCGCGGTAATGCGGTAAATGCGGTAAAAATAATGTTTTTTAAAAATTGTGTTGAAAAATTATTCATTTATTTTGGGTAAGCATATATAATAAAATGTTATTCTTATTTACACGAAAATTAATTTTGATGGACTCCTCAGAATGTAACATTTATGAAAAAATTCAAATTTGCAAGTTTTATTAATAAAATGCCGTACATTTTTAAACAAATACTTTCGAAACAAGGTAAAACATTCTCATTTCTCTAAATATTAGCATAGCACTGAAGTCCTATGAAATGTAGCTGTATTTCATCATTATTCATTCAAAAACGTAAACTTTTAATTTAATTATCCTGCAGTTATTTGAAAAAATGGAATAATAAAGTTGCATATATTTTTCTTTGAATTTTTATATTTTCAATGACTTTGCCACATGAAAATGAAATGAATGTTTTTCGCATTTACATAGCAAAAATCACCTTAAACTCTTAAAAGAAATTCATAGAAAAAATCAAGGAGAAACACCAGTACTTCTATATATTATCCCAATACGTCGCCATATTTGACAAAAAATCAGGAATCCATCTCATCTCAACCGGTATAGAGTTGTCAAACATTTCAAAAAAAACCAGCAAAAGATGTATGATTTACAGCATACAGCAGAAATATTATTACAAATAGGAGATTTTAGGAACAAAATACCCCAAAAACCTAACTTCGTATTTTTCAAGAAACGGCAAAAACTTCAATGGAAGTTGGCAGGGGTAAAAAATTGTCCAAACTGCAAAATTTTCTATCTGGGCTAAATATGACACTTGAGAAACACAAAAAATCGCAATACTCTACTAACATCGAAAGTTTACTTTCAAAAAGTTACAAAACTACTTTCTAACTGAAAAATATTAATTGTTAATTAGGTAGAAAATATCTCCAGTTGGACGAACAATGGACGTACGCGAAAAAAAAAGTTATTTAGAATATCAAAAGAGATAGAAATACGATGTTGATGAACGAATAATAAGGTAATTAGCCTAATTTGGACCCCTCCTTATTTTAGACGCTTTTCATACTTTTATCTCCTTTACTGACAATTCCTCCAAATTCGTTTGATTTGATGATGATTATTACATTCTTTGGGTTGTTTATAAGTCGCAGTATTATAAGTTTATCTTTAAGTTCTCCAAATTAATTGACATTCACAGTTGACAAGATGTCATCAAAAAAGATTCATAATTCTACAATCGCCTAGAAAAATCGCGAGAAATGAGGCATTTTCAAAATGGATTTGACAGTACAATTCAATTGTTTTTTTTTCAATGATTGGATTGTGCGTTATATGTAGTTGAAAAGATTTAGTAAAGTGTTACTTTGAAGTATAAAATAAATAGGGGGACGGATATAGTGTAGTTGGTAAATCGATTGCCTTGTACGGAGCTCACCTGTGTTTCTTTCCCAACCCCGCACATAGGGTTAGAGATTTTCCAAAAGAGTTTTCTCTACCCCGAAAAGAGGCGAATGACCCTAAGGTTGAAAACTCTGTAGTCAAAAATTAAAAAAAAATAAAAATATAAAATAAATAGTGTTCAAAATATGTCGTAAAAATAATGATGCCAAATTATATTGGACACAGCTTATAGATTTTATTTCTTAGTAACAGTAGCAAATACAAATACATAACCAAAATGTAAAAAATCAAGTAGCGATAGGTCTAATACAGATTGTATTCGGATTTCTTTTCAAATCATTGTCAAGTCTATGGAAATTAGAGCAATCAAATGTTAATTATGTTTCTCTATTGTAGGGTAACAAGTAAAAGTAGAACGTTCTGACAGAGAGATTTTCCTAATAATGACATTGCTAAGCATTCGTTAAGAAAATAAATCTAGTTGCGTCCTTCTCAAATGGTAAAAGTCATAGTTTTAATTCACTTTTTAATGCAGACTGCAGACTTTATCAATTATTTTTTGAAGTGCGGTTGCGGTAATACCGCGCGGTAAAAGCTCATTTCCAGCACCGCAACCGCGGGAAAAAGTGACTCACCGCACCGCAGATTTTGCGGTGCGGGTGCGGTAAATACCGCGCGGTTGCGGTAATTACCGCAACCGCGACGAACCCTAGTCTCAGAGATGGCTGGACCGATTTGCCCAAACTTAGTCTCAAATGAAAGGTGCAACGTTCCCATCGGCTGCTATTGAATTTTGGATCGATCGGAATTCTGGTTCCGGAATTACGGGTTTCAGAGTGCGGCCACACAGAAATTTCTCATAAAAACTATAGGAAAAATTAAAAATAGAATTTTTATTTTTGATGCTAAATGTATTCGAGGTGCATAAAACGTCGAGATTTGATGCAAACACGAAAAAAATTTGACGAAGATTCACTTTTTTGGATTTTGCACATTTTTGCCTTTCTCATATAGAAAGGTTATGCAATCACTCTGAAAAACGTCAACCTAATCCCAGCCCGGAGGGCCGAGTGTCATATCCCATTCGACTCAGTTCGTCGAGATCGGAAAAAGTCTGTATGTGTGTGTGTGTATGTGTGTATGTATGTGTGTATGTGTGTGTATGTGTGTGTGTATGTGTGTGTATGTATGTATGTGCGTATGTGTCAAATAATGTCACTCATTTGTCTCAGAGATGGCTGGACCGATTTGCCCAAACTTAGTCTCAAATGAAAGGTGCAACCTTCCCATCGGCTGCTATTGAATTTTGGATCGATCGGAATTCTGGTTCCGGAATTACGGGTTTCAGAGTGCGGCCACACAGAAATTTCTCATAAAAACTATAGGAAAAATTAAAAATAGAATTTTTATTTTTGATGCTAAATGTATTCGAGGTGCATAAAACGTCGAGATTTGATGCAAACACGAAAAAAATTTGACGAAGATTCACTTTTTTGGATTTTGCACATTTTTGCCTTTCTCATATAGAAAGGTTATGCAATCACTCTGAAAAACGTCAACCTAATCCCCTAATCCCTAATTTTTTTTTCGACTCGCTTAAGGTTTCTGGATTTTAACAGGGGCGTAGTTGATGGTTTACGGAGAGGGGTTACACTCCCCCTCTACTTTTCACTCCCCTCCTTTAAAAATCTCGTTAAATCACCCCTCAGACCACCACCTCATACCCCTCCCTTTCAACCCCATCATCTTTAAACCACCACTATATTACAAAGCATACCAATTTAAGCTGGGGAGTCGTTCGTTCATGGGACTTTCGCCCTCCTCACATACCCATCCCCGCATGACAAAATGAGTTAGCAAGCAGATAACATTGATCTAATGCTGATTAGGCTAATGGAGTATGATATTTTTTTGTTTCAAGTGTTTCACCGTCGACACGTAGCTCATCAAGTTCGTGGCTGGCATGCCATTGTGTATAAGTGCAAAGTGTACTAAGAATGTAATGGACATTTCCACAATTATGTTGAACATAAAAAGCCTACGTGCCATAGTTTAGAGAAATGAGAAAGGCACAATTGCACCACTAGGTGGATTAAAACAGGTTTTTTACTTATAACAGAGTTACAAGGCAGCCACGACATTATGATATGTACACTGTTCGTAGTATTACCTTGACTAAGAAATAGTAGGGATCCGAATTGGACCACGGCTTCCTGCACTTTCTTTCATTTCATTTTATTTATTCATTTTTATCAATTTATTAATTTAAACTCATTTTGTTAATCTAATTCGTTTGGTTTATTTTATTAATTTCATTCTTTTTAATCATGTTATTAATTTTAGTCGTTTTACTCCTTTTAATGGCTTTATTGATTGTAGTCATTCAATTGATTTTATTGATTTTTTTAATTTATTGATTTTATTGATTTCAATGATATTATTGATTTTATTAATTTTATTGATTTTATTGATTTTATTGTTTTTATCGATTTTATTGATTTTATTGATTTTGTTGATTTTAGTGATTTTATTGATATAATTGATCTTATTGATTTTACTCAATTCATTGATTTCATTGATTTTATTGATTTTATTCATTTAACTGATTTTATTGATTTTTTATTTTATAATATTTTTTTATATTTTTAATTAAATCAATTTTTTGATTTTAATGGCTTTATTGATTTTATCGATTTTTTTTTATTTAATTGATTGTATTGATATTATTGATTCTATTGATTTCATCGATTTTGTTGATTTTATTGATTCTGTTGATTTCATTGATCTTATTGATTTTATCGATTTTATTGATTTTATTGATTTTATTGATCTTATTGATTTTGTTGATTTTATTGATTTTATTGATTTTATTAATTTTGTTGATTTTATTGATTTTATTGATTTTGTCGATTTTATCGATTTTATGGATTTTATTGATTTTATTGATTTCATTGATTTTAATAATTTTATTGATTTTACTGATTTTGTTCATTTTATTGATTTTATTGATTTTATTGACTTTTTTGGCTTAATGGATTTTATTGATCCTATTGATTTTATTGATTTTATTTTTTTTTATTTCGTTGATTTATTGATTTTATTGATCAATAAACTTAATGATTTTTTTTATTCTTTTTTGTTTTATTGGTTTCATTGATTTTATTTATTCGCATCATTTCATTCAGTTTACTCACCTTATTCACTTTCTTCACTCTCTTCACTTTCCTTACTTTCTTCTCTCTCTTCACTCTCTTCAATTTCTTCACTTTCCTCACTTTCTTCACTTTCTTCACTTTCTTCACTTTCTTCACTTTCTTCATTTTCTTCACTTTCTTCATTTTCTTCACTTTTTTCACTTTCTTCACTTTCTTCACTTTCTTCAATATCTTCACTTTCTTCATTTTCTTCGCTTTCTTCACTTCTTTCAATTTCTTCACTTTCTTCACTTTCCTCACTTTCCTCACTTTCTTCACTTTCTTCACTTCCTTCAATTCCTTCACTTTCTTCACTTTCTTCACTTTCTTCACTTTCTTCACTTTCTTCACTTTCTTCACTTTCTTCACTTTCTTCACTTTCTTCACTTTCTTCACTTTCTTCACCTTCTTTACTTTCTTCACTTTCTTCACTTTCTTCACTTTCTTCACTTTCTTCACTTTCTTCACTTTCTTCACTTTCTTCACTTTCTTCACTTTCTTCACTTTCTTCACTTTCTTCACTTTCTCCACTTTCTTCACATTCTCCTCACTTTCTTCACCTTCTTCACCTTCTTCACTTTCTTCACTTTCTTCACTTTCTTCTCTTTCTTCACTTTCTTCAATTTCTTCACTTTCTTCACTTTCTTCGCTTTCTACACTTTCTTTACTTTCTTCACTTTCTTCACTTTCTTCACTTTCTTCACATTCTTCACATTCTTCACTTTCTTCACTTTCTTCACTTTCTTCACTTTCTTCACTTTCTTCACTTTCTTCACTTTCTTCACTTTCTTCACTTTCTTCACTTTCTTCACATTCTTCACTTTCTTCACTTTCTTCACTCTCTTCACTTTCTTCACTTACTTCATTTTCTTCACTTTCTTCACTTTCCTCACTTTTCTCAGTTTCCTTACTTTCCTCACTTTCTACACTTTCTTCACTCTCTTCACTTTCTTCACCTTCTTCACTTTCTTCGCTTTATTCACTTTATTCACTTTATTCACTTTATTCACTTTATTCACTTTATTCACTTTATTCACTTTATTCACTTTATTCACTTTATTCACTTTATTCACTTTATTCACTTTCTTCATTTTCTTCACTTTCTTCATTTTCTTCACATTCTTCACATTCTTCACTTCCTTCACTTTCATCGCTTTATTCACTTTATTCACTTTATTCACTTTATTCACTTTATTCACTTTATTCATTTTATTCACTTTATTCACTCTATTCATTTTATTCATTTTATTCCTTTTATTCATTTATTCATTTATACATTTTATTCGTTTTATTCATTTTATTCATTTTATTCAATATATGCATTTTATTTTTCATTTTTTTAATTTATTAATTTTGTTAATTTTATTCATTTTATTCACTCTTTTCATGTTGCTCCCCAGTTCCACTTTCGAATTTAGCTGTAACCGAATTTCGGTACCGCTTCTGAATTTCGTTGACGCTATCGAATTCCGTTGAACTTGCCAAACTTCGCTGTCGCTCCTTAACTCCAATGTAGCTGTCGAATCCCACTGTCGAATTACACTGTCGGATTCTTTTCATTTATTTGATAAATATTATCATTTACATTCTTTTTAATCATGTCATTCGTTTTAGTACTTATATACATTTTGTTCCTTTTACTGGTTATTTATTTTATTCGTTGTATTCATTTTATTTTTTTATTAATTTATTACTTCATTTATTAATTCATTCATTTTATCAATTTTTAATTTTATTTCATTCTACTTTTTTTCTGTCGCTGCCAAATTCAATCATTGATTGCCATTGCCGCTGCTGCTGTCGAAATCCGCTATCTATAGTGAACTTCATTGCCGCTGTTATAGTCCGCTGTAGAATCTGCCGCTGCTGCCGAATTCCACTATCAAATTCTGCTGATGTCAAATTCCGTTGCCGCAGCTGAATTCAGCTGCCGCTACCGAATAGCGCTGTCGAAATCCGCTATCGGTTTCAACTGTTGAATTTTATTACCGTTGTCGCATTCTGCTGTAACTGACAAATCCCGCTGCTAAATTCAATTCCCGCTGCCGAGTTCCACTGTAGCTATCGAATTATGTTGTCGATGTCGAATTCCGTTGCCGCTGCCGAATTCCGCTGTCTAAGCCCGCTAGCGAACCTGAATTACGCTATGGAAATCCGCTGCTAATTTCAATTAACGCTGATGAATTCAGCTGACGCTGCCGAATTGTTCTGTTGAATTCGGCTTCTGAATTTCACTGCCGAATTCCGTTTGTCGATCACGAATTCCGTTGCCACTGCTGAATCTACCGCAAGTTCCGCAGTGCAGTCCGATTCCGCTGCCGCTGCTTAATTTCGGTGTAGCAGCCCCCGATTAACACTGCCTTATTTCGCTACCGAATTCCGCTGTCTCGGCTGCTCCCGAAGTATGTTTTTACTGCACAATCCCCAAAACTGGCTAAAATTATTTTTTGCAATTATATATGTTATTTTAAATTTATACACCCTGAAATGCTTAATTAAATAATATTGAAACAATTTTCCACAAAAAGAAATCTTACCAGTGTTGATTTTTTTTCCTCTGTTTTTTTAATAATTATCAACCCAGCTCAAACAATTGTGATCTACATTACCATGATTACCTTTATAGACCATTATCTACCTACAATATTTTTTTTGTCTTAGTGACCATACATAAATCATGTAATTCAATTTATGATCATTCCAATTCTTGTGCGGTTTCTCGCAATACAAAAAGTAATATATTATTAGATATATACGGTTTTCTCAGTCAGTATATTTACTTGATTTTATAGCCCTACCCAGGGCCATCAAAAGCGACCAATACTTCGTACTAACTGAGAGAACCGCAAATATCTGGTAAAATTTTACGTTACAATTTCTAAGCAAAAAGTAATATTTTTAAAAGAAACGATCTTCCATCGATTTGACACTACTGCTTTATACTAGCTATGTATTCGATATCACACATACATTGAAAATGTTCAATATTGTATATGTGTACGTATTTAACGTGCAATACCAGTTGTTAGGTTTAATATTATAAATTTCGATTGATTGTGCTTCTATTTGTATTTTTCGTGTTCAAGTTCAGTCACCTTTCAGAACCAGTGAAATAAGATACTTCCAGTTTCTACGATTTTGACTGATAGAACTAAGTTGTAAGTAGTCTTGTTCATCCGAGAGGCAATCTATCTCGTTGTTATTCATGGCATCGATATATGTACAAATTTCCAACACCATAAAAGTATTAATAATTTGCTGTCGTAAAAGAACCCATTTCTCAGGATTGCATTTTTTATCAGAAATGCGAGAAAAAAACCCCATAAACGACAACTCGTCTAGTTTGATCGCCACCAATCAACCAACTTTTACAGCGGTTTCCTTCCAGCACACTAAACATTTTCAACAAAACACCAACCCACACACAAAATTACATCACGCCCTACGAAGTAAGAATAAAATTGGTTCTAGTGCAAATTCAAAGAAAAAAAACTTGTTCATGAAAATCAACTTTCAGCGAACGAAAAAAAAAATCACCCTCGATTTACCACCGCCCGTGTTTGGTGAACGAATGTTTAACAAAGAAACTGTGACGGCGATAACCACTAGAGCGGTTTCAGTTACCAAAAAGAAGAAAAAAATAGCAAAATTGGCGAACAAACTTCCAGCCTGGCGCGTAATCAATGGTTGGCCGCCTCTCGGGTGGGGCGTGTAATGTGTTTATTGCATCGTAAAAATAAATTGGTAATTGTTTGGAAAATCGCTAGAGCTGTCGCCATCAGACGACGAATGGTTTGCGGAGAAAGATTTAATACATACACAATGGGTGTTTTTGTTGTTTGTGATGATGGCTGACAATCATTACGTGTTACTATTTGAGTTTTACCAGAAACAAAAAACTGGGCGTTAAAAATGGTTAGTTACTTGGTCACACAAAACAAGATTAATCCAAATAATCTGAAACCCAATAGGATATGACATTTACGGCTAGCCATAACCTAATACTCCAAATACGCAAATTTCAACCCTCGTATTCCGGACCGATGGCACACAAAAATAATCATGAAATAGTGGATCGGAATTCTCCCGGCGACTCTTCGTCAAACCGTAACTAGACCAAATCGGGTAGTCAAATGAGCGTAAAGTTGCGTATCAACAATAAGAAAAATGCCACCAGGAGAAAATCTCGATTTATGGTTCACAAAAAAGCCATAAAATAAACGGAAAAGCACTAAAGCTTCCTCTTTCTTTATCAAACCGAACCAGCCCGTTTGCAAGAGAATTCGAAAGCTCAATTCACCATACGGCCTCGTAAATTTAATTGAACAATATAAAATGGGGTGGTACGGCAGCAGCGTCCCGTAAATGTCCCCTACAGTATCTATCGAGATATATATTTAGAAAAACATATCACGAATCTAGTGGAAAGGTTCTATTCAGATGTGGTGCTTGGTAGAAGAAGAATCTTATTCCGCATCCCGCTGAGGTTATGTATCATATTATGCATAACTTAGCAAAAACACGACCCAGTTCGGTTTACTGGCGCAAACGGTGAACTCGAGTCATCCGACTTTTACAAGGAGGTTTTTTTCGCTGATTTCATTGCGTTTAGATCAACGTACAACTATTTTAAGCAAAGTTTGCGATTCTATCTTTTAGTGTATGCAAATAAATGCACTCGTAATCTGGAGCAGCGGTTCTCATCCTATTTGTACTACTGGGGGCATTTTCACCGGACGCAAAAGAATACATACGTACGAATACCCGATCAGAATAGTTTCGATAGTTGGCGAAACGCAAAAAATGTGCGTCTCAATTGAAAAACAAATTAAGGGGATAGTCTCATATTAATTTTTTAAAATATCGCATTTTACTTGTGTTTCGAATTCATCTCATCAGTACCTAGCACCAGCACACAGAGGAGTAATTAATTGAAAAACCTGGCCGAAATTATTTTAATACTTGCTTGCAGCAGAAATTAACATTCAACTAATATAATATACTGGGTGTTTGGTTCATGGTTAAGACCCTCTCGAGGGGTCATTTACTGTCATATTTGGAGAAAAAAATCGTTCTATACATACCATCAAAGCTCAACCGGTACTAAGTTATTGAACTTTTTGTGTTAAAGACTTAGCTATCTTAAAATACCTCTAACTCAAAAAGTATACTTTGTATTTCAAATCTTTTAGAAACATTGGATAGGTGAGAAAATTTCACATTGAGCGATGTCCTCACATGTCTCAGCTAATGAGTCTAAGTATCCTTTTTAAAGTAATTTATTTAAAATTTAACAATTTTGATTTATTTTTCGTTCATTTCTTGAAAATCTTAATAATTAACACCATCATTTTAATAATTCAGATTGTTAGTCTTGAAGAGCTACATAATTCGTTCTTTGACGTAATACACTTATCTTTTCTTGATTTCATTGTTTGGGTTATTGAACTTGGATATTTTTATATCGTTTTCACTAATACTAGCTCTAATTGAAAATGTATGGCACTTATTGTACCTTTTCTTCTTTTTATTCGAAAGCCAGAAAATTTTTGCAGAGAAAAATTTATTAATACCTTTCAGTTAAGTGAATTTAGTATTCTTTTAGAAGTAAATTAGGTTAAAGTTAGTGTTATTGTTAGCATTTTCTTTAGTTTTCTTAAAATAGTAAATAATAAACATCACCATTATTATCATGGAATTAATGCATCTCAACAAGGTCAACAATTCTTTCTTTGACTCCATTCAATTGTCTCTTTTTGTTTCGACGCAAAATCATTTTTATCATATCGTTTCATAAGCAAAAACAACGATTTCGAACCCATCACATTTGCGGTGTTAACTATTAAATTGCAGCGAAATGAAAAGCGATAGGGATAAAGTTTCAAATAATAAGTTATAGAGAATTTGGTGCTCCTTACCAAATGAACAATAGTTACTATAAATTTAGTTGATAATTAACTAGAATAATTACAAACCTATTTACTAGTTAAAAGTAATTTAGTACACTTAACTAAGAGATATTTGTACATACATCGCACTTTTAAGTCGATTACAGGAAAAGTTTAGTATTGAAATTACTAAGAAACGAGAAGAGATAGGAATATGATGTTCAAGAACAAATTTTGAATCGTCCTAAAACCTAACTTTTGAATAATAGATATTGCTATAATAATAATGCATTATTTTCAGAAAATCATCAAAAACCTCATCAAAAATACTAATTTTTTACTACTTTGCCACTAAAAGGTAATTAAAACTAATTAACTGAAAGATATGAGGACACCATTCAATAGGAAATTGTCTCAAGTTTCCAATGGAACTAAAAGATTTGAAATACGAAGTACACTTTTCGAGTTAGAGTTCAAGGTAAATAAGTTTTTAACACAAAAAGTTCAATAACTCTGTAACGGTTGAGATTTGATGGTATGTGTAGAACGATTTTTTTCTCCAAATATGATAGTCAATCACAGAGGTTCTTAATCATGAACCAAAGACCCTGTATAAAATCAATGATTTAGTAATAATCTACAGGTTTGTGTTATACAAGTGCAAGAAAAGCTTTCTGTTCAATCAAAGACTTGCCTTCTCTGTCATGTTAAAAAGATATTTTTTACATATTGTATTTCCAAAGGATGGCTGTATTGCAATTTTGATTAGTGAGGATTTCGGTTGATAACAAGTAAGTAGCAGATTTTACGATGTAATAAATTATTTGGCATGTTTGATAGCTTTTTGTGTTATTTCGTTTAGCCTTCTAGTCAAGTCAATATGGAGAGATATTTTTTCAGCTTTCAATGGAACCTTCCAGCAGGCAAATGAAATAGTTTTGTGAAGCCCTTCTCTATTTGCAGTTATGAATCGATTTCATTTCGTGCAAAATTGAACTACATATTTTGCTTCAACCGCGTTTGGAAATGAATCAGCTAGTATCGAAGCACTTTGGAGCGCTTTGGTTTAATAAAACCATAGTTTTGCATCCCTGGTAAGTATACTATAGTTAAAGTATAGTTTATAAACCTGAATTTTGCCCACAATTGCCCATTATTTTCAAAAGAAATATCCTGGCAAAAGTTTTAACTTCGTGCGGTCAATGTATTAAAACGAGGAGAAATGTAAAAAATATCTAGTTATTCAAAGCTCACATTCAAAATGGCGTTATTATGCGCAAGTTTTTTCGCCGATCTAATAGCCTTTAGATTAAACTTAATCTGGATATAAGAGTTTTGACATGGACGGATTGGGAACATGAACTTTTTCAATTTTGAAAAGTCAGAAAATCGCGGATTTTCTATAAAACCACTGAGAACTGACATACAAGTTAAGTTTTCAACTTGTGTAAGAAATTAAACTGTCGCTTTGAAATGACAACAGCAAGTAGCAACTTGCCACTGGGCGGCGCTACGATCAGCCAGCCATCACTATACGGACCTTGCGTACAAACTTGAATGCAATGATGATTCACGCATGCGAACCTGTATGCGATGGTGATTTTCAACGTATTTTCATTTAAATGTTTACACAGGTTTTTCGAGAAAGGTTGTTCTAGCTTATATGTCTGTTCTCTGTGATAAAACTGATATACTTTTAGAATAGAAGGAAGCCAAAATGTGACCCTGACCTAAGTAGTTATAAGCCACGCAAAAAAGAGAAAAAGCTAAAAATAGCAATTGTAATGTCTGCCAAAAAACCGTCAAATTGAACCACCCTGGCCAACCGTCAAATCAAACACCTTACACGGAAGGTGAAAGGCAGGGGCGTAGTAAGAAATTTTTTCGGGGGGGGGGATATAATTTTTTTTGTATATATATGAAAAAATGTTCAAAAACATTCTGAGCAGGAAAAAAAATGTTCAAAACTAACAACTCAGGGAACGGGTTTGGGTAGTCAAGGTAGGAAAGCTAGCTGTTGGCATAGAATTAATGCTCTTCCCCTACGAGGACAATCTGGGCGGCAAACTTCGGACTGTCTAATTTACTGAGCCCTTCAGTTCCCTTGTGCTATTCAGTACCACTTCCTCGTTGAGCTTCCGACTGGTTCGCGAACTACTCGGTCTAGTCCCCGACGATAGATCTAGCCTACTCCGATGAAAAGTTCCCCGCGGAGAGAAGTTCGAAAGCTAGCCAACGAGCCAGGTGCTGCGGTCATTTCGGCGATTCCGGTAGAGTAGGGCATCCGGTTTGCTGGAGCCCCGGCGCGGCTGGTGGTGTATCGTCGCGATCTACGCGGTCTCGTTCCCGGCGGTGAATCTGACTGTCGCTGATCTCAGATGTCTGAGATTTCAGACGAAAGAAGTTCTCCCGATACCGATTCTTATTTGGTTTCAGTACTACAACTTCTTGAGCCCTTTGGCTCCGTGACCGGTGCCATTTAGCACCGCAACTACTTTAAGCCCTTTAGTTATCTTCTTGGGTCATTTAGCACTACTTCCTTGATGATCCATTCAGCTCCTCGACTTGACCTACTCCGACAGAGAATTCTCTGGCGAGAGAAGTTCTCCCGAGATCGAGCTAATCAGCTAGGTGCCGAGGTCAGTTCGGCGATTCTGGTGAAGCAGGGTGTCCGGTGCACTGGTGCGCCGATGACCCGCGACTAGTGGTGGCTAGTCTAGTCCCCAGTGAATCTAGTTTACGCTAACGGAGATTTCCCTGGCGGGGAAATCTCCCAATATCGATTCTTCTTTGGTTTTCGCTATTTTTCTATCGGAACAACCGGCGGGGTGCCGTGGTCGGTCTGACGAATCCGCATGGAGCGTGACGTCCAGTTCGCTGGCGTTTCGACGACTCATACTCGCTGCTCTGTTGCAGTCTACTCGACTAGTCCTCGGCGGTGAATCTAGCTTATTCCTGCGAGAGTTCCCTGGCGGTGATTGCTCTCCCAAAACCGTTGTTCGATGTCCATTCCGTTGTAAGACGGTCATGTTCTACATCAGCAGTTCTCAACCTTTTTCGTACCACGGACTCCTTAGATATCACACTGGGTTGCTGCGGACCCCCATAGATAAACATCAATTTTGTATGCTATCAATATGTTATTTTCAATTTGTTAGGAAACATGACTTGAAATTTCAATATGCACTCGGAAAATATATTTTTCTTCGCGGACTCCCAGCAATGACTTCGCGGCCCCCTAGGGGTCCGCGGACCCCAGGTTGAGAATCACTGATCTACATCATATCTCTGTTTACTGCGTTCCACGTCTTTACGTCGCTTGTCATTCTGTAGGCTACATTATCAGGATTGATGTCCGGTCCTCCCGTTTAAAGTAGCTCCCTGCACGTCACTTTAAACCTCGGACATTCAAAGACTCTCCTCGGACATTCAAAGACTTCAAACCTTGGACATTCAAAGACGCTCCGGTGTCTCCTCGACGATCTCACACTCCAAGCAGTGTTGACGTTTCACTTTCCTGGGAAGTCGCAGTGCTAAGACCCCATCGTACATCCCATTCCAAAGTGTTGGACAGAGAATGGAGCCCTGAGGAACGCCCGCTGTGACTCGCATTGCCTATTGCCCGTTTGTTCGTCTAATACAGCAGTGCTCTACTCTGGAAGTATCTCTTCAGGATCTGGCTCATTCTTTTATGCCACGCTGCGGCATTGGTCTATTCGAGGCTGGATGGCTCGGTAGCTTCCCACACTTTGGGAGCAACATCAGTTTCTGCACCTTCCTCATTTCGGGGATTACCATCATCTAAAGACTTCAGCAGTAGCATCCTGAACATGTCCGGATATGCCAGGATCGCAGCTTTCAGCGCCACGGTTGGTATTCCATCCGGACCGGGGGTTTTCTTTGATTTTAGTCACATCGACGCTTCTTTGAGCTCGTCGTTAGTCACGTACCACTCGGCTGTGTTACCTCCTTCTTCTTCGCCGTACGGTTTCGGTGACCAGGTAGTTGAATCGTGATTCGGGAAGAGACCCTCAACGATTATCTTTAGCTTACCCGGGTATATTTCAGTTGGTGTTGACGGACCCTCGTCTTCGTCATGATGACTAAGTACGCGTCCCCCAGGGATTGGCGTTTATTTCTCAGCACAGCTACTTATGGCAATTGGCTTGCTAAGCTTGATCTCCCGTTTTAAAGAGTCACTACCCTCTCGAAACATCGCTTGCGCTCCTCTCTCAATCTCCGATCTTACGCTCTGAGTCCGCCTTCTGGATCTAAGACAAGCAGCGTGTAGCGTACTGAGCTACTCATTTAATCCGTAAGCTGCACGCCGTCTACTGCATGGCCCTAGTTTTCGCGACATTTTGTCCCCAAAACCACCCCCCCCCCCGCTACTACGCCACTGGCGAAAGGTCTTTCGCAAAGCGACGCTTGAAATGCACGCAAAGACACCATCGTGCGATCGAAACGCACTCTCACAACACAACCTAACACAACCGTAGTGCTAGATATTGCCTCGGCATTGACACAGCAACGCCAAAAGTAAAACCGACGCTGCAGAAGTAGGTTTATGAGCACGTTTCTCGATCGAAAAAAGCTCGGCTAGTGATTTTTAGACTCGATCTCGAAAAGTTCACGGTCATTAGCAGCCGTAGAAAAATTTGCAGCACTCAGATCAGCCGAAAGTGAATGGTTCCCGCAAGGAGGTTACAAAAAGCGACATCGAAGCGCTGAAACAAGACCAGATAGCAAGAACCTGTAAAGATCCGGAAGGCGAGCCCATCTAATGCGGTTGCATTAGATTGAAACGACGTCAGAGTGGAAGGACTCGTGAAGATTCTAAGGACGATGACATTCGACATTGCAGCCTACAGTCAATAGCAGCCGTCGGATGGTTTCGCCGATGTCGAAGCGCTAAGCAAATGCATCACATTGTGGATTTCGCTTAACGTCGTCCCCTTTTAGACTTCATGAAAAAGCCGATCGAAGAAAGGCACCGACAACCTGAGAGCATTGTCCTCGAACAACCACAAAGTGCTACTAGCGGTAGGGATAATATCAGCCAACAGTAAAGCACGTCTAACATGCTTTTCTTCCAGTACTCAAGCAACGACCGGATAGAAGCAACCTGTGAGATTCCGTCCAAGGCAGAGCGTCTTGAACAAAGACCCCTTTCGAAGGGTGATTTGGTTATAAAAGTCATACGAGACCGCGGAGGTCAAATGTCAGTGCCCAATAGGGTCTTTTCTCGTGGCCTATTTTTACAGCATCCTACGTTCCACTGATCAGGCCGGATCACCGAACCGAAACGACGGAGATAAATCTGCGGAGATCGTCTGGGGCCTAGGCGAAGGCCGGTGGTATACATTCGACCCACGCATTACTCACGGTCGACAAGCGTACGGAGCATGTACAATGAAACTTCCCGGTTGTTAATTAGAACGGCACGGAGGACAGCGGAGTTTGGAGTCTGTAATGGAATAGGAACGGAACTGAAATGAAGCTGAAATTAGACCTGATATGCAACGAACTTGAAAAAGCAACAAAACTGAACATGAAGGGGGCGTGACGTGGACCTGACATGGATCTGAAACGGATCTGAACTCAACCTGAAGCGAACTTGATATGGAACACAGTTGTACTTGAAAGGAAAAAATGAAAACAGGTTTTTAATGGAACGAAAAGTAAAATGAAGTGGGTCTGAAATGGAACGAAAATGAACCTGAAATTGAATAAATGTGGCCCTAAAATCGAGAAACAGACCTAAATTTTAACGAAAATGGACATAACATTTATGGAAATAGAACGGAAATTAACCAGAAGTTTCCCTAAAATAATCAGATATGAACCAGAAATGGAACGGAATGGGGGCCTAAAATAAAACGAAAATAATTTGACCTGAAGTGAGTAGAAGACAGAAAGTGATTAATGATGCAATTTTGAAAACCAAGATGACGGCTTCCGATACCTCAAAACAATGAAAGCTATAATCAATAATGATGTCATTGGAAAGGAGGTGGTAAATAGAAAACCGAAATTGATTATGGATGCAAATGTGGAACCCAAGATGGCGATTTCCTGTTACCACAAAACAGTGACAACCATCATCAATATGGGTGTCAATTGAAAGGGGGTGGTCAATAAACGACAAAAATTGATTATTGATTCCATTTTGAAACCAAAGATGTCGGCCTCTTCCGATTTTCACAAACCAGTAAAAACCAGTATCAATATGGGTATGATTTGAAAGAGGGTGGTCAGTAAAAGACATTAAAAAGATCATTGATGCAATTTTGAAAGCTAAGATGGCGACTTGCGGTCAGACATGTGCGCCACTGCGCCACGCCGCCGAACGATACGCGGACGACGTGGCGCCGTGACTTATTTCCCACACCTATTATGTAGAACTCGAATATTCCTAATATCCTAATGTCACCAAAAGAAGACAAACTACTATGATATAAATTCACTCAATTTTAGATTACCCGTTTTTCTAATGTTATACATAGAAGATCCGTTTTTATCAGCCCCCGATTTTATCAGTTTTTTTACCTAATTTTGTCAACCAGACAGGGTTATAAGGTTATGTCTTGGGATTGTAGAAGAACATTAGTACACTTAGGTTTATTGAAAAGAAATAAACAAATATGTTCTATTATTTTTCTTATTCTGTCAACCCAAAATTAGCCAAGGAGGCTGATAAAAACGTGTCTTCGCTGTATTTACGTTGAATACACCGCACGACAGATTCGTGAATAAAATGCCATGACTACTGATTAATTTTTACGTAATATCCTTCCGTAACGCTTGTCTAATACTTTTATTTATTTCCAAATTTTTTCTGTCCGTGAATTAGTTAACTTTATGAATATTAGCCATAAACAAAATGTTGAGTCGTGATTAAAGGGCGAACACGAAATTATTGCGACACATTCAACAGGGCATAATTTTTTTCCATTGGGTAAAAATCAACCAAATTTTGCACACTTTTTCATTGATGTGTATTGTTTACATACTGTCGAAGTCGTGTTTTTCGATTCAACGAAAATGGAGGTGAACCAACGCGAGTCGAGAGAACAAATTCTTAACCAACCACCTGGAATTTCCTGACCTGTCGCACCGGCAGTTGGGAAAAATGTTGAACATTCACCATTCAACCGTCTCCAGAATGTTGAAGCGGTTCCAGGAGCGGTTGACGTTGGACCACGGCAAAGGAGCTGGAAGAAAACCGGGACCGGAGAACAAAAAGACGGAGGGAAAGGTGAAGCGGATGATTAAAGCAAATCCCAACGTCTCAAGCCGTTATTTGGCTAAAAAGATCGGCATGTCGCAGAGCTACGTCCAGAATGCAAAGAAGAGAGCTGGACTACATACATACAAGGTACAGAACTTCCCAAACCGCGATAAGCGGCAACAATCGACGGCCAAAATTCGGGCACGGAAGCTCTACGAGAAGATACTGACAAAATATGGCTGCTGTGTGATGGACGACGAAACGTATATAAAAGCCGATTTTAAGCAAATTCCGGGGTTGGAGTTTTTCACCGGCAAGCAGGGCAGGAAATATTCGAACCGAACCTATGTTCGAATGCTTTCAAAGCACGAAGCTTTGCGTTACTGGTTCGTATACACAAGCTTCGCATCACAATCGCTTACCATCGTAATTGCGGACATTTGGGCGATACTTTTGAATGCTCTTCGGCGAGGACTAATGAAGATTCTTGTTCATTTCATTGATGTTCGGAAAGATATGTAAAAGCTTTTGCGTAGTTTTCGACGAAAACGAGCTAAGCTCTTGGTTCGTGTGATCGATGTTTTTGAAAAATTTACACGGAGCTTCGAAATGATGTTCGCGAACACAGAAAAAGAGATTATCTCGAAGTATTTCAGAGTCACGAACACCAAAAGATTATATCAATTTAGCATCGCGAGGGCCATCGCTAACATGTTCGCCGGACGATAATAGTTTTCTTTATTCAAATACCTACCTATTAGTTATGCAAAAAAGTATATTCTAGACAGAGGCCTTGTATTAAGGGTGGAATAGGTGAAAAATAATTGTGACAATGTGTGGCTTATGGATGCTGAGGTTAACTGAACAGTGACGTAACAAGTTCATTTAAGATACCCTACTGATATATTACCAGTAGGGATAAAATCAAGATTTCGTAACAGGGCGGGGATAAATTTTCAAATGAAATAAATTAGGGCTAGAAAATGAAGTTAAACACCATGTACACGATATAAAATCATCAAATGTAGAATTTATACATTCCACGTATATTCTACATTGCACATTTGCAATTGATGATGTTTCAATTCAAGCAAACTTATTGAAAAGGTCCTACGTGCAAATGAGAGCCTCTTTTTGTTTACTTTCTCTTCCGCTATTAACATGGTCGCATTTGCATTTGCTGCTTAACTCTTTGCATAATGTGGTAGTCGAAATCATAGTCTACCACTATGTACTGGAGCATTATTGGAAAGATTAATGGTGAGGCCGTGATAATCGAAAGAAGAAGTATACAAAGAGAGGCTCTCATTTTCACATAGGTCCATATTAAAAAGTACGCGAGAATAGATTGCCACCAAACAGCTAATGGAATCGCAGCAGGCGAGGGCTGGCAAACATATTCTTCGCAGTATATTCTTCGAGGTGACAGGTCGAAATTTTTTTCCGGAAAATAATCTATATTGAATCCCTTATGAGCCTCAAGACTACGCAATACTTGATATTACTGTTAAACTAATGGATAACATTCAACCTAACATGTGAACTAGATAAGGCTTTGGTAAGTTTTCTGGATTTAGAAAAATATATTCTGATGTATCTTTAGAGCGGGTATAGTACTTCGTTCGCCCAAACGGTTGGGTCTTTAATAGATTCTATATACATATTTTTAGTATGAGTATATAGTCATGAAATTTTTTCACTAATGCTGATTTCATTTTTAAATCAGAGCTGCTCTAGGTTCGCTCGGAGCTGTCACTTTTGTATGGAAACTGTAAACATTAGAGCGAACCTAGGGCGACTCGATTCTAAAACCGAAAACAGCATAAGAGTCTGGCCGTTTTTCATTGAAAAACCCCGGGGCAGTGGATTGCACTGGTGTTGCACTATCTAGCAGAAAAAGTGGGAATAAACCCGCACAGTGGTCTGCTCTTCTGCTGGAAAATGCAACTCCAGTGCAATCCACTGCAACGGGTTTTTTCAATGAAAAACGGCATATGGCAGGTGCTTATACATTGCAAAATAGCAAGATTTTCAAGCGCTATTTCCTTAACTTCGAGCTCCTAGCATTAAACGTTTTGTCTAAATAAAGCTCAAATAGTTTTATCACTAATACTGAGAAAAGTTTCCATGGAAAACAATCAAACCTTGTGAAAACGACTTCCCAACATTAGAAATAGAATGAAACCCATGTGTGAGACTCCGTCAATTACGCAGTATTCTGTTCAGGCCAATATTCAACTGGTTTTAATTTTCAACCTCATAAACCTTAAACTTCTTCGTTTTTCACATTATGCTACAAACAATGTTTATTTTCCAGTTCGTTTTGATCGAGAATTTTTTCGAAGACTCCAGTACAACAGTGCTCAACAAATCGAGCTTGAGGTCGACTGAAAACAAGACAAGGAGAACGTGCCAATCGAGCCAATGAATTCATCCTCAAATTCAAAAACGTAATCATCAAAATTCTTGTATAAGTCAACCTCGATCAAATGTTTTCACATAACCAAATCAGCGGCGGTCGGATATCGATGTTTTGGCATTGTTGTTGCTATCAAACATAACGAAAGGATGCAGTTATTCTTGATCACAATTTTACTGGCCGATGGAGGCACATGAGACTTTCAGAACCGAACATCAAGAATCACCTATCAATGGATGCGTTTGATGCTTTGTAGTACACAAAGTTTGACAAAAGTGTATAGTTAGGAAAAGCATACTGGACTGATCTTGTATGCAAAAGTGACGTACACGCCGCTGGTCGAATTTCCCTTTTTTGTAAGTGTAAGTTCGCTACGGAAATCTGCGTCTTTCAGCGCAAGCGCTTTTAAATGATAGTAAAAAATTACCCCTTAAAGCGCCAAAATCAAAGTGACAAAGGCATGCATTTGGCCTTATCACGCAAGACAAAAAGAGATTTCCTGAAAATATACTCGATGGCGTCTATGTCATCGATCTGTAGTTTAAATTCATAATATTAACCATAACTGAGTTAGTGCACATACCACTAATCAGAGCAAGATTGAAGCGGAAACTAACATTGAAATGTCAAAGGCAAGAAATCTACTTCGATGAAGTCGAAACGAGCACTACCGCTATACGCATAAATGTTTCATGTGCTATGCGACTTCCTGTATACGTTGTACATTTGCGCGTATAATGGCAGAGCATGTCATTGTGAAAACAAGTAATCCGCTGCCTTCACCACTTTAATTTGCTGCAAGTTTGTCACAACTCGTATCTTAATGTAAGTTTTGGCGCCATCTCTGATTTTTTTTCCTACCTTTAGGTGCTGACAGTGTAATAGCAACAGACTTGCTGATCTGATAACCGGTAGACGAGACAAAACACTTCATCTCAAAATCTGCAGCCATATTAGAGTAAAGGCGAAGCAGAACTGAGTCCTCACTTCGCTTATAGTCTAACATGTTTGCAGAAGTTTTAGTTTTCTGTTTCTCATATCTAGCAGAAACCTATTTGCAGCGACTGCAGGATTTTCACCACAACTATTATCCGCGAAGAGGATTTGTGGGAGAACGTCTACACGTCCATTGTAATGGGTAAGATTGTGAGATAGTCTAAAATATCGAAATTACCAATTCACGTTTATTATTACTTAAATAAAGAATAGATCACGAGTTTACTCGAGGAAAAACATCGTACATTGCCTGCATTATCAGGCTACTATTGGTTTTCACCTTCATTATATTCTGCAAGCCACGTGAGTCTAGTGAATTTCTTGATTTAGTGAAAATGTTATTGAATGAGCTGAAATCCCTCTCAATAGAACATTGCGTAGGTGCAATTGTCAATAATGTTTTAACAATTCTCCATAACTTTTCGTTTCGATACAACTGCGGGATCCAATGTTGAATCAGATTGAAGTTCACATCTGCATCAATTCGCTCCTGGTATGCGATCGCGCGAAGTATCGCTTCAAATGAAACTTGGTTCGGTGCTTGTGGCTCCTGTCCGCCTATCGTTCGAGATAAATATTTATTAAGGCTGAAGTGTCCCGTTGGTGTTACGGAGTCTTTGGAACTGCAAGGGCTTGTAAATACATCACTCTCTTCTCTCACTAAACGGGAGTTAAGACGCATTAAATATTCCTATAAAAAAATCAACAGGTTTCTTTTTTCTAATAGTGTCTGAAATGTAATTAAATATACTTTACTTACAATAATTTCATCTTTTTGTGTGACCGAAAACAAGCTAGATCCATTGAAATTTATTCTTGGATCAAAAAATAAAGCTGCTCTAAATGCCGCATTTGCGAATAGTAATTTTTGTCTTGATTCCATTGATGCTACAATCTCTTGTTTGAACCGATTGTTATCCTGAACTTCAGTAATGCGGCCGTAAGCACGAATCCATTCCATGAAGAAATCAGGCAATGTCAATCCAAGTTTCTGAATGGAAACCGTGCAATCATAAAGTGGTTTGAAAGCTTCCACATACGAGTCGACAAACTCCCAGCTCATCGACAGATCTAGAATCACTATTCATCAGTAACAGTGTAAATAATTTTAGCCCTACTCACCTAACTCCTGATACTGTTTTCCTAAATTGGAGAAAAACTTTTTTCCTTTAACGAGGGAGGCCATCGATCGATAGTCTGAAAACCATCTTGTCTCGTTTGGCAGAGACGGATACCCAATTTCCTTATTTGCTTCAAAGAAATGTTTGTACTCCGCAGAGCGAAAACGTTTGACCACTTTTCTAATTTGCTTTAGGTCGTCGCTGTGAGGCTTACATGCATCGTGTACAATAAGCTGTACGGTATGAGCTCCGCAGCGTGTAATAACTATGTAACTATCGTTTACGGTCTCCTCTAATGCTTTAACCCATTCTGTCAAATCTAAATCATTGGAATCATCATCGTCAGGGTCTATAATACCGGCCTCGACTTCATACCAATGTTCAGCTTCGGGCTCTTGGTTTAAAATTTTGCCAAACTTCAACATGTTGCTTGCGTTGTCAACAGTGACCGATATGACTTGAGAAAGCTGTATATCATAGCCATCCAAGACCTTAAGAAATTCGTTCTTAAGAACGTTGCTGGTATGGCGGTCATGTAATTCAACAATCGCTGAAATTCAAGAGTCATCTTAGTAAGATATTTATGGAAACTACTTTGATAATATTTAAACTAATTTTTCTTACCCAACGTTCGCTTCACAACTTCGCCGACATTGTTTATGTATTGGCAATTCACGCCAAGCATGCTCCGATACATTTTTGTCACAATATCCATTTTAATCGCAATCATAGATCCTCGTAATTCCTCCTTTATGATTTTGTCGATTCCTTTGGCAGCACTTCCGACGAAGTCAACTATGTTGTGTCGATTCACTTTAATATTGTACGCATCTAGTATTGGTTCAGCAATATCGCGGAAACCCTCCCATTCCATGGTAGCGAATGGTAAACCGTGTTGCGTAACGAGTTTGACTGCCCCTCCGACCATTTGCTGTTTCGATGTCTTTATAATTACTTTTTCAGATAACGGAAAGAATTCGTTTTTATCGATCGTATTTACACCTAAATTTAGCTTGGCATATTGTAGCGGATGGGCTGCTTTGAAATGCCTCTCGAAATTTTGCTGACGAAAAACTTTTTGCATATATTTGCAATTGAGTTCCAGTATGCACTTTATCATCGAAGCACCATCGTTACATTCCGAAGTGGTATGTGCCAAAATAAAGGATTTTTTGGAAATCTGCTCGCTGGCACGCATCCGCTTAGGCTTGGGTTCTGAATTTGGTTCATCTGGTGATTTTTTTGAATGCACTGAGCTAGATGGTTCGTCTTGGTTACAGAGCAATTCTTTATTCATGTTGTCAACTTTTACTTGCGTCATTTCACCAAAGAAATATAAAACACTTTCGAAACAATGAAAAAGGATTATTTGTACGACGCGAGGATATGAAATGAAAGGTATTCTGCTCTCGATGGCCTAGATAAATTGCATCATTTTTCGATCGGGTGATGTGTGCGCCCAGGGTTGCCGCTATTTTTCAAAGAATATCTGGCAGATCAATTAAAAATATCTGGCAAAATCTGTCGACCTCAAAGTCATTAATATTTATCAATCGATTTTTTATAAATTTTGGAAAATATGCCCCAGATTTTCAAAATGTGTGTGCAAACACTTCTTTAATTTAAAAATCTGGCAGAATGAGAGGTTTGTCTTTTTGTCTGTAAGCTGCAAAAAACTCTTGCTGTGCCAGATAAATCTGGCATAATGGCATCCCTGTGTTCGCCTACCTGTGTTCGGCGAACTTCGTTTCGGGAGCTTCGTGATTCTACTCATAGCCTTCGTATATACGATATAGTTCTTTCGGCTCATTTGCCGAAGGTTGCTTCGGAGAGTTGTCTATATATTCTCGAATAGTAACAAAGACGAACCATCAGCGTGATTCACGTTCACCGAGAACGGGATTGTAGCTTCGAATGTTTCTTCTTGAACATTGATGTATCTTTCCCGAAGCTTGCTTTAGTTTCGTAGATGGCTTTTGTAAAGCTTCACCGAAAAGCTTTCAATTCTCGTGGAACCGATGCAAACGCGAGGTTCGTCTGCACGAATATGTTGTATTAAACTTCGTTCTTCCTTCGGTTCATTTTGCGAAGATTTCCTGCCCTGCCGGCAAGAGCAAGTTATATGTGGACGACAAATTTAAGAAGAAGAAAATGTCGAAGTTCGCCTCCAAATATCTCATTTGGCAGGCCATCTGCTCTTGCGGACTGAGGAGTGAGCCTTTCGTGACAAAGGGCACAGTAAATGGCGAGATCTACAAATCTGAGTTCCTCGAGAAGCGCCTTTTGCCGTTCTTGCAGCAGCAGGACGAAGCTCCGCTATTTTGGCCAGATATGGCATCATGCCACTATTCTAAAAGTGTCCTGGAGTGGTATGAGGCCAATTCTGTCCATCTTGTTCCAAAAGACACGAATCCTCCAAACTGTCCGGAACTGCGCTCGGTGGAGCAGTACTGGGCAACGATGAAGCGGGAACTTCGGAAGAGCAAGAAGACAGTCAAAGACGAGAAGGACATGTTAAGAAAATGGAAAAAAACTGAGAAACTGGTACCGGATGGCACTGTAAAGACTTTGATGGGGGTATCAAGCGAAAATGCGTTCAATTTTACGCTCAAAGCTCCATCGATTAACTTTTCTTTTGATTTTTGGAGTAAATATATGTATAAAGCTACCCTAAAATTTTGGTTTGATTTTAAACATTATAAGAAAATTGGCATGACATTTTCGGTGTCGCAATAATTTCGTGTGCGCCCTTTATATCCATAAATCTACATTATTTACGGTCCAACTAGACGACTGGACCCATGATTTGTTACATCTTGATCACGGTTTTGAATTTGGGAACAGAACTTAAACAGTCTTGATGTTTTCTCATGAACTATTTCATGAAACTCAGAATGTTATTCATGGATCCATTCATGTCATGCTCACGTTTCGCAATCGTTAAATAGTCGCTAAAATCGTGAAATTCGTGCTTACTTTCATGATTTACTTCATGAAATATGCAAATTTGTGCATGATCTTAATATTTTACATTAACAATTTCACGGAACTTGTTCTTGTTTCGTAAACTGCGTGCTTTTGAATAAGTTCATAAACTTAGAAAATATTTCCAATCATTTCCACTTTCATGAACTTGATCTTGAACTTGTTATTTGAAGCATTTGAAGAAAATTTTGAAATATCATTCATGGATTTATTTTTGTTCCGTTGACTGTTTCATAAAATATAACATATTTGTTTATGTCCAGCTGCTGACGACCAATCATAGAGTACGAGTAGTAGATATATGAAAACGATGTTTCTAATAGTCTTAACATCACAACAATATCAGTTAGTTATAACATCGCAACTCAAAACTTACTAATTTTCAAATATGTTTTATTATGTTCCCTGTTGTAAAGAAAATGAAGAACCAGTCCGAATAGCAGTTGTTGATTAAAAAATTTGCACAGGATTGTAATGCTTCATATCGCCACCGTACAGTTAAACGTCTGTATAACATCAAGTATAGGGTATGACTCACCTTCGGTTTCTACTGACCACCGCCTTTCAAATGACACCCATATTGTTTCCACTATTTTATGGTAACTGGAAACCGCCATATTGGTTTTCAAAATGGCGTCATTTATTTATTTAATTTCGGTCTCTTGCTGACTACCCACTTTACAATGACAACCATACTGCTGATGCTTTTCACTGTTTTGTGGTAACCGAAAGCCTCCACCTTGGGTTTCAAAATGATATCAATAATCAATTTCAGTCTTATACTGGCCACTCGCTTTTAATTGACACCCATATTGATAATGGTTGGTACTGTTGTGTGGTAATCGGAAACCGCCATCTTGGGTTTCAAAATTGCATAAATAATCTATATCGATCTTCCACTGACCAGCCCTTTTTCAAATGACATCCATATTGATGATCATTGTTTTGTGATAACCGGAAGCCGGCATCCGAATTTTCAAAATGGCGTCAATCATCAATTTCCGTGTTGTACTGACCACCCGCTTTATGATGACACGATTATTGATGATGATTTTCGCTGCTTTGTGGTAATCGGAAGCCGCCATCTTGGTTTTTTTGTTCTTATTTGATTCCATCCGGAAACGGTGCAGAAATGGTCATACCAAGGTTGAGGGAGCTGTAGGAGTATTTGATTTAAAGAGCTTTGTATTTCGTATAAATCTATGAATCCAAAAAACTTAAGTGATAGGAAAGTTTATATATTTTTAGGGCTCTCCCGGAACAGTTTTCCGGTGGCCAAAATTAGTCCAATTGATGTCCATTGTGGAGGATCAATGAAAAATAGGCATATGAAGGCTAATTCAAAAAAATTTACTTACATTTATGAGATGTTTCTTCAAAACTTGTCCATCGTCCCATTTGGAAGCCGGGTATACCCCACGGGGATTCTGAATAATTCCGAAACTGGTCAACGAATTCGAATGCAAATAGCGACACAGAAACTGAGCTGAAATTTTTTTCAAAACCGGATCCATCCAAATAGTTCAAAAATTTACGAAATTAGAGCAAAATTAAAATAAAATTTTCAGAAAAATTATAACCTGGTACTATAAAGCTAACATCAACTTCTCTTTGACGCATCAGAAATAAAGAATACTTCATTTGTCACGGTGTTATAAGTCATGTCATTTTGCCCTTTATCGTAATACGTTTGAGTACAACAGCTGCAAGCTAGATATGATATTATCATTAATCGCTAGGAAATAGTGAGCCTCATGACCACCTACAATATCAGTAAAGCGAAAAACAGTAGTTTCCAGCCCTTTCCGTTAACAGTCGACACACCACGTACAGGGAAAATGTTTCAATTAAAAATACCACCAGCAGAACCAAGCAGCTTCCTTTCTGGTAGACTTCCTTCGAGAACGGTGAGACATGTTTCCTATATTATCTACATATGTCGCCGTTATTCCCGAACGACCAAAGCGCAAGCATGTGACAAGATAAAGTTGTTAAGAGTTTTGGTTGATTGGGAAATTACCAGATTCTTGGGGAATGTTCAGTCGGTTGAAAATTTCTGCTTCGGTAACTTTTGTCTTCGATGTCCTCTCAGCTGTGCGGGACCGAATCGTTAGGGGGGTGTACGTGTAATGTGTGTGCCCCTGGATCCAGGAACGAACCACGTTCGGTTCCATTCTAATGAAATGTGATTTTTATTTAACAAAACAGCTTGGGGACGTTATTTGCGTTTCACTCGATTTGGGGCCTGGCTCAGGCAGTTATCGACGGCCGATTTGGGTTTCTGTGGATGTTCGGAACGGTTGGTCGAACCCGCAAACATCTATTCGAGGCTAATTTTAATTGGCCAAGCAATTTTCTGCTTAACCAACGAAAATGATTTGCCCCCCTTCGTTGATTCAAAATGTGTGATGGATAGCAGCATCGCATCTTCATAAAAGACGGACACAGCACTGGGAAAAGTGATAGAACTTTCATCAGAGCTGACTCTTTGTAGCAAAATGTTCGAGAAAGTATTTTTTGCTGTTTTCTTTTCTTGGGGAAAGCAAGTTGTTATCATTTTCACACGAGTCCTAACGGTACAACGAGCTACTGGTGTGTGCCGTTAGCAGGCGGAAGTTCCTGCCAGCTCAAGTGGCGCGCCATCGATCAAGAGCAAAGCAATCATAACTCCATTTACTCAAGAGGGCAGCGATAAAAGTGGTGGGTGGTGGTGGGAGGAAAATATCAGTCGAATGCGGATAAGTGAACAGTTCACTGAATGAGACCTCGTAGTTTTGGATGGGAATAAAATGTTGCGCTGCTGGTCGAAAGCTTCAGCGGAAGAATCGAACGAATGGGGAAGTTTAAAATGCATCTAGCATTTGACAATTTTTATCACTATCCCTAGCGTCGGAAAACTGTTTTGCTCTTCGGTCTGTTCGGTGAGGGATATAGAGTTTCTGCGAGGGTTTCAAGCGGTTGGTACTAGCATTCGAGTCTGTCTCCGTGAACGCTTCCCATGTGTATCCCAAGCGAATCAACATCGTTTGAGCAATGTGTTGGATGCATGTTTTGTGTGATCGGACTGTTATTCTCCTTATTTTTACTTTAGGTAATAGTTGTGGAGGGAAAACACGTTTATTGTTGTTTAGAAAATCAACAAAAGTAATCTTTGGATGGATCATGTTAATTTTTTCTTTTATTTCAATTATAGTGTATTTGACTTTTGGATCATTTTCCTCTTTTTCGGATAAGAATGATTTCTACTTCTATGTGCGGGGTTGAGAATCAAACCCAGATGAGCTGCGTACAAAGCAATCAACTTACCCAATGCGCTATGATCGCCTCCTAAAGAGCATGTTCATGTTTTTTCTTCGTTGTTGGTTTGGAGCAGGAAAGCATCTTGCTTTTGTTATACGGATTTGATTGATTCGATTAGAACTAAAAATTTTATCGTAGTTTATTAGTTGTAATCTCAATCATTTGAGAGGCACAATTCATTTGGAATCAGAATTTGGATCTTATTTAAGCTATTCAATTTTTGGGGTCGAAATTAACACGAGGATGATCAGTGATTTTTTTTTTTTTCATTAGTATGATTTACGATAGACGGCCCCGCATCCTATATCATCGACACAGTTTCATTCCAATCTGAAGCATTCGAAATCCTGAGTGAATAATGTTCATTAAATAGTCAATATATTACAGAAACAAGCTTTCCCAAACTTTTCAGGTTAACCTTCAATCAATTCGTCAAGCTTTATGTTTCCAATCAATTTCCCCCCAATACAGGATTTATCGCTGAGCAAAGACAATCCAGAAACAACTTTCCGTTTCTGACTCAGAGCTGACTCACGCGAACTTGAAAATCTGCCGTTCAGCATTACACAATTCCGGACCAGACAAACGCTATCTCAAAAACTCTCGCCCAAAGCCTAATAACTATTCTGATTGAAACAAACCGTTCAGCAGTAAAATGAATTATTGGCCGAGTGGCGACAGATATCTCCTACCTACCGACCCGACTACCGAATATCCTCATCGAATCAAAAGGAACCTTTACTTTGCCCTGTTGACCCATACATCGGTATATCGTACACGCCTTAAGACGCACATATCCTTTCGACGCTTTCTTCGCAGATGACCCCATAACTACCGAACACAAGTCGGGCAATAAATTTCGATCGCTTCTGTTACAGCAATATGTGTGTACTGTGTTGTATATCAATGTGCACGGATTGTCCACCACCACATTCCGTCGAGCAAAGCTACGCGAAGGGTGGTGAACAGTCCAAAAGAAAACTAACGCATCCGCCCGTCGGAAGATTAGAAAATATTATCTCTCTTGGTGGAACCTTAATCCTGCCTGTCGCCCTGTCGTTCGCGTTCTTGGTGGATTCTATTGGCAATACACGCGCGGAGAGGATATCGATGGTGTAATACAGGGCTGTAATCGTTGGCGTGTTGGGGATGGACGAGAAACTTTTACTAAAAGTCAACGATTTTTTTGAAACTACCAACTACTCACAGTTTGTTTAAGGGGGGGTAAGGGTTTCAGCGTGAGAAAAAAAAACACTTTTTTGCGATTTTTTTAAAAACTTTGCGTGAAGTTAATTGATCAAAATTTTTGTACATTATAGTATATCATTCCAATAACATGCTGTATTTTTCTATGCAAAACGACAAACGACTCGGCGACGAAGCTTTTTGTAGAACGTCTGTGGAAAAAACACCTACCATTCCAAAACTACTTAACCGATTTCTTTCAAATTTTGCATCCTCTTCTTGTATGAATCCGCTTTATTGTTGATGAGCAATGGTCAGGTTTACCCTCCGCCGCTTTTTGATCATTTCGTCTACCGCCCCTCGCTTGTGTTTACGTCCATTTCGTCGTCGTTAGTGTATTGATTTTCGCTGTTAGATGTTTGGTGCTTTTTTGTGTTTTCGAGTGACTTTGGTATAGCCCCCTTCTTTCTTGTTAATTTCTTCCCTAGGTATGTTAACTATTGGCTTTGGGATACCGTGAAATATTGTTTGTCCGGTATTTATATTTTGGCCAGCTGTCTGTAGTGTATCAACAGATGTCGAAGGCTGTTTAGTGATGTTGTTGGTAGTAGATGAGTTTTCGTTAGTTGATTTGGCGCATGACTTACCGTAGTGTACTGTTTGGTTGCAGAACTGATCCGTGGGCGTTTTTCCAGGGTATGTGGGGGTTATTGGTGTATAGTTAACACCTTAGGATGATCTGCCTTCTAAAGTCAAGTTAGACGGTAAAGATTGATTCAGCCGTATTCGCACAACCTGAAAACCGTTAAGACTTTCAGGGAAAATTTCTATATGTGTCGTTAGAGACGGATTCCGCTTCCCCACACTTCGAAATGAATCTTTTAATATAATCCGTTCTAGTACGAGGTGCCAGATCATGTAGGCGTATTTCCGTTAGATCAAGCTCCATATACACCGGGATCTTGGTTTTAATGTTTTCATATTCGACGTCATGTTGAGGTTTTAACCTTAGAAAAATTTCTAACACTATCTGCGGGGTTGGAAATCGAACCCAGATGAGCTGCGTGCAAGGCATTCGATTTACCAACTACGCTATGTCCGTCCCCAATTATTAGTACTACTTGCCTCGTATGGTGTAACTGGATGTGTTAAACTTCTGTAAGATCAAGTTCCACTTTCACCTTGATCAACTGACCTACATCGCCTACTGAAGGTCTTAGACGGATCTGCAGAAATTAAATCGCGATTGTGTTCTCCCGCAATGGGCGAAACTAATTTAGTGGTTCACTTATTTTACTCGCAGTTGATGGCAACGGAACTTTCCTGTATGAGTAAGTTACACGTCCACGATAGAGTGGCGCAGCGCGGGTAGTATTTTTTGTGTGTGTGCTGTTCACAAGCGGTGCACTTTTTGGCTTCCGTTCTGTACGAGATGAGGAATCAGACTGTGAAGAGATAATTGTTTAGTACCACATTCGCGCGTTAAGGGCACAACACCTTCAACGACTTCGTCTCATCAGAACCCGACACTAAATTAGTGACAGGTCTAAGCTAGCGTCGAATTGACTCTAACTCCAAAAAATAAAATCAAAATTTGTGTTAAAGTTAGTATCGAATTCTAACGAGACGAAGTCGAAACAGAAATTCCATAGCTAAATTAAATTTTAGTGTGTTTATTAACCAAAACTCCTCCACAGCGTACATCGATTTACTGCTTTTTCTGGTGGCGGTAAATGAGCGGTTTCGTTCGACCGGCCGGAACTGCAACGGCCGAGTACTCTCGGTATGTCTTTGACTGCTCTGGCAGTGGTCCTTTGCAGTTCGTTGAAGAGGTGAGCAGGAAGGAACCATTCTTTGTTCTAACAACTAGCGCCGAATCGCCTACCCGCCGTAAACGATGCCGGAAACCACTGCAGTGAACCTCCGAGGAGGAACCTTTGCCCATCCTGCTTCGTTCTCCTTTGCGTATTACTGGAAAGCTTTGCTCGTGTAACTGCTGTTCCATAGTGAGAACGGTCGGTATCTCAGTTCCTTGGTTTTTAGTCGGGACAGCCAAAACACTCTTTCTCGTTTAGCTAATAACGAACCGATACCGCACTTTCGAGGATACTCTGACAACAGACCGACACTTTCCAATGGATTTAACCCTACGCATATACGTATTGACTATATGTTACGGTAACGAACAATTGTCCGGAAAAAAGGAATAAATTTGGAATATCTGTTCGTTGCTGTGGTCCATCACTTTCTCTCTATGGCCACCTCGACCAAAACAAACGACAAACCGCATCGCCGCATAGCTGCCATCGTCGCTGTGAAACATAATCAGTACACATTTCATAGCAAGAGGGTCTTTGTTACGTATATACAAATGTTCAACAAAAATTGCTACACCTATCTAAGCTAATAGAAAACTAAAACGAAGAAAATTTACAAGGAAAATGTGAACGATCATAAGAATCAGGGGTAAGCATTATGTTGCATAAACAAATACATTTGTTACGGAGTGAGTAACCAAAAATAGGTATTTGTCCTCTTAGTACTTGTTACTCTGATGGGTTACAAATAAGAACATTAGACCTGACGTCACACTACTCGGCGCATGACCAAATAACGTGCTCGATGTCGCAACAGCTATCGCAAGGACTGTCGTCCAAAGGGTAATAAGCTAGCGAACAAGTTTGAACATAAATCTCCTAATCTTGGATGTGTCAAATAATACAGTTTAATCAGGAGTATCAAAGAAAAGAACTCAACTAAGATTATACCAAATAAGACTATTATGCTATGCCATGAAGTTGAAGTACAAAGAAATAAATCGTCTCTGAGAATTAAAGGCGACAAGTTACTCAAAATTGTCATTAATCAGTTCGAATATTCCGCGATCTCGTTGTTACTGTTTAAATTGTGCATTCGTCAGGTTGTGCTCGTGAGAATGCTCGCCGATGTTTTTCTCGTTAACCCCTGAACGAAGCGGCCCCAATAACTGCGTTTTTTGGCTTTCATCAAACTCGTCGTTATTTTAAACGTCGAGTGCTTCCTGATACTATCGGTTGTTGCAACGTTCACTCTTTGTCCCACGTTTGAGACCGTTCGTCAAAAGCTCGCGCCGGCAATGCGTTTAACCCGTGCTAGATTCGCGACGTTGATTACAATGTCGGTCAAAAACTTGAACACTTCTACTGGAGGATGCCCATTAGTGGATCCGACTATTTTGGACATCGTGGTCGCGTAACTCTTTTCATCAATGTTTCGGGACATTGATTGTTTTCGATTGTTTTGAGCCATTAGCATTCGAAATCACGATGGGTAGTTGGTCACTATCGTGGTGATACGAGATTACCCTTCACATCCACCGGTAACGATCTCGAGCATTGCATTACATCTTATGTACCTGCAAGCGCTGGTAGCTTTGATCCATGTCATACCGTGCGAATTGAAGTTGCTAAGTCGCGGGCAAAAGTTGTTTAATTAACAGAAGAGTATGCTTCTTATTTAGAAAAATATAATTGGAAAGGGAAGATTCGGGTCGGAAATGTAATTGCTTGCCATCTAGTTTTTTCGTCTGTCGAAATAAGGGATTCTTGAAGCAGCCAACCACGTATTTCAATAGGTTTTCACGCTTTGGACCCAGCTCGATGATCACACCATTGTTCTTCACTGCTCGGACGGGTCTTTAGACACGATAGTTCAGAGTGAAACTCTCACCGCTAAAAAATCTGATTTACCTGGACGATGTCATCCAATATATCACGCATCTTATTTGCTTTACATTTATGTTCTGGGTTACGGCCGGGTAGTTAGTAGTTAGATTTTAAAAAAGTTGCGAATGAACTCGCCGATTTCGTTCCGGTCCAAAAGTACAAAATCCAAGTTCTGATGAGTTTAAGATTTTTTTGATTTGGGAGAGAGTTCCGAGAATAAGAGAAATCAGTTTTGGAGACTTTCGTGATTTGCATGTTAATATTAAGTTGTTAATCATCCTCTGCCATTTTTGCACGTGGGTGGGTGTGCTAACAGGAATGTATCTTAAATTTAAGGGAAGTGTGCAAGAAAGGAATTGAGAAGAAAACTTCGTTATCTATCGACGGTAATCGCTAAGCGGCTTCTTATTCTACCGGAAAAAAGCTCGCATTCAGCGATTGTAGTTAACTACAAGATGGATTCTTCTGTATCGATTTTGTTTGGATAGGTATACTAGAGTGAATCAGTTATAAACTTAGAACGGAACACTAGGACTAGGCAGGCTCATATGGACATGATCGAACGGAAATGTGAAGAATCCTTTACCTTCTGCTAAATAGGAGTTGGGCGTTGCACCTAAGTCTACCGCATGGTCATTGATAGAACATAACACATCATCATGTTTTACCGTCGACGTGTGCTCTCGTTCTGTAATTATTTTAAAATGAAGTCTGCGACTGCGCGACTTCCGCGGGGTTAAGCAATTTAATAGCTATTATTTCCACATTTGGTTTCAGTGGTATGCGGGAGAGGATTTATTTGCCCACATTAGCAATCAAACCAAAAACCAATCTCCATTCTGATGGCTCCGAAACGAGTATGAGGCAACCCCTGACTATAACCCGTTCATCAGACCGAGAAACAAGTCGAAAAGATTCATCGAATGCACTATACAAATCTAATTTTCTACTGCAGCACTCTTCTCGAGCATCCAATATTCACCCCTGACGGCAACAAATTCCACAAGAAAACTTTCCACACTAAAGTTTATATCCTTGGAGAGCGCTTTCGGAAGAGCATAAAGAAAACGATCGAAATTTATTGCTTTTTCAAGGATCGCACCCACCACCGTCGGTGATTTTATTTTTGCCCTGGCGTGTTCACTGGTGACCACTTGCTAATAAATTCTGCCATCCATCCCGTACCTACCCACTATCTATCTATTGGTGCGGTTCGATGGTGGTGGCTAGCTAGGATCACACTAACTGCACATCGGTTCCTTGCAGCATCGCAAAGAATTACTGCCAGGTGTTTTTTCCCGACCAAAGCAAACACGTTGCATGCGAAATGTGTCTCCAGAATCAAATCTACCCGCGTTATGGGCGACCTTCGTAGGTGGCCGAACGGTGGGTGCATTTTAATGACGGGACTTTAATTTATAGCCCATTCGCGTTCTAGGTGTTGCCCGTTGCTATTATGACCTACATCAGAAGGTGGAGCAGTTTCTGGGAAAAAAGGCATTCCAACTGTATTTCACAACAAAACGAAGACAGCTGAGCATTTATTCTATCGTACTGTTTTGCGATGAGGTGCACATTTTCCCATTACTATATGCTGAATGCCATTTCGCACGATGGACTGCACAATTTTTTGATCGGAAATTTATATAAAAAAAGTGAACTTCATCTATAATATATAGGTATTTTCTTACCGTTTTATCACAACAATGCAAAAATAGCATTTGATTATGAGGATGATTATTAAAAAATATTGATTGGTCAATCCCTAAGTAGCAGGACTAAAATATGTTTCCATCGAACTTTAGGACTGTAATAAAGATGTTTTCCAAGCTACACATAGTATATAGCTGCACACGTAACGTAACGAAGAATAGTCTTTCCACTAAAATTTTCACAGTTTTTAGGTAATCATTACTTTGTCCGTATGTGAGTTTGTTATCGTTTCAAATTTGCTCTCCTGCCTCAATAATCCCCATACAAGCTTAATGTCGCTCCTGAATATCCAGTCTATAAATACATTTGGGTTTCTAATGTGGATTGGTGAATCACCGACAACTAACAACAACTTAACTTGACTTTTCCTATGCTGGGACTAATAAGTTTCTCATTTGCCTCCCATTATTTCCTGACACACTCCATGTTTAAGCCACACTATAAACGTATGAGAGTGAATCCGCCCCGTACCAGCACTGTAAAGACTGCACCAGTGGCCTAACTAAGGAGGGAGGGGATTGTGGGTTGAGAGTCCCTGCCCATTTTCTATACGAATTTTGCTGTCTTTCTACGTATTAGTGTCCCATGTGCATAGGACATCCTATTTTTTTTGTTAGAGGAAACTTTTGCCACGGCGACCACTATTCAGGCTATCTTTTGTGGCTGCCCCTGTTTACTCTACATGACATCGCATAGAACATTGGACAATTATGCGTATAATTAAGTATAATCGTGGTCGAAAAGTACGATGAAAAATTTATTTTTTGAACTACTTATACAACGAATTTGTCACAATTGCTGTTGATTTATGGTGATAGAAGATGTCCTTCTATTCGTGAAGTGCAATGTTTATTGAAATAAACAATGTGGATTAGTTCCGCGGTCACCTATATGCATATTTATCGTGCCATGAATACAGTAAAAATTGCATTAAGAGCCTTTATCTACGCAGAAATCCTAATTTGTCGAAAAAAATGAAACACTACACTGAGTGAGAAGGCGTTCGAACCTAAATCTATCCAATTTATACTCTGTTGTGTTTGGTGCATATGGTAAGATGCTGGTCTGATTAGTCAATCATCGTATGTTCGAGTCCCAGCCAGGAAGCATTCTCTGTATCAGCAGAGTTGTTTCACTATCCCTGCAATTGCCCTGTATACTAGGAAGCGACTGCAAAGTCCATTGAAAGAGAAAGTCAAAATTTCAAAAAGAGACTGTAGTGCTGTTTTTGATTTCATACCGCTTACTATCAAGTTACAATATTCATAGAGTTAAAATATTCAGGGAATATAAATAAATGAAATGCGTAACTAATTGAACTTGGATATTTTTTCGTCCTAGCATTGATAACAACGTTAGAGAGCTCAAATACAGTTATCCCACGCTATTATATCTCTCGCAAAACTGGCATTTTTTAGCCTACAGACTACTTCAGAAAATGAACTCCACGGAATCTTCTAAAAGTAAGGTATCATGCTCATTATGACCGAACAATCCGCGTGTTCATAACATGTATTGGAACCTTCAAGGTCGAAATCGGGTCGTCACTCTTTCCTTGCACGCGCGCACATCTTCTACGATTGCATACAGTTACCGAGTGTGGAGTTTGCCCCGAAGTCGCCGACCACTTGCTGGATTTCTGTTGAACGTTATTTTAGCTGTTTTTTCGGTATTCGCGCTACATTGTCAGCCAAATAGATATACAAATGCAAATTTATTAAACAATTTCGCGGCTGACAAAATCAGCTGCAATGCAAATCTCGCTTTTCAAACCCCAGATACAGACAGCCTGCCAAACCAGATATTTCTTAGGTAGCTTCGGGAGTTTAATTTGCTTGAAAATGTTTGGTACCTTTCCCTTCAGATTTCTGTATAAAATTCCTGCACATAAAATTGTTTAATTCTGCCTTAACGTAGACTTCGTCATCGATTACCTTCACAGCAAAAAAATATGAAAATTGACTTAAGCGTATTTCATAATATCGCGGAAAAACTATTCGCGTAATTATATTTCACGAATAAATTTACGCTATATATTATGCACATAAAAAGGAACCCTAAAAATCATGAAAATCTGTATGTTCCTATGGAAATTTGCGTCATTCTGTTCGAGACTTGCGCGCTGTTCATTCAACTTTCAGCTAAAATATCTAATTTTACACGATTTCATGCGCAACGGTGTTGAGTAAAAAGAAAAACTAACTGCGTTATACACATACATGCACGATCCGCAACTCAATGAGCTTGGATCGTTCACGCTCAAGCGAAGCTTATATACGCCACTTTGCAGTCACGTTTTTATGTGACGCTTTAGCTCAGCCAGTAAAGGGGTGTCTTTGTTGAGTCTATAGATGTCGGTTCATGTTTTGGCATATTATTTAATAGGAATTTTTTTTAATTTCGGTATGGTCACCAACACATACGTAACTAATTTCTAGCTCGATTTGTGGCAAATATAAAATTAATCACACGCATAATTTTACACTATTGGTCGCGTTCCTTTTATGTGCAGTATAGTTAGCATAACTTTACATGATTTTTTTTATCTGTGTTCCAACCGAACCTTATCAGCACCAGGCCTTTTGTTTTGCACAGATCTACAACGTGGGAGGGGGGTTGTAAAATGTATGATTAAAAAGAATGCGTCTTTAGATGACTACTCAAACTGTAGAAAGTTATATTCGAAATATGTATTTTAATCTCGCGGCCACAATCGTTATCGTCACTAGTATTTAGTCACTAGTATTTCAACAAGCTATATGATAGCTTCATACAGTACCCCACTTCCTCATCGGAATGAACACCGATTGCATCGTTCTCTACCAGCCATCATGTGCTTCGTATTGTAATAGTTGACAGCCAGCCTCTCTTTTAAAAAGCCCATAAGCCTCTTCTACTGCTCGGCGATCGACTCCCGTGAAATCAACGTAGTCCACGAAGCATGGAAGCATGTGAGATCTATAAATGACAGTTCCGTTCATTTGTACACTAGATTTTCGAATCGCTTCTTTAGAATGAATTGAATAATTGCCGAATGTCACAACCCAACGACGAAGTCATCAATGAAAATAAACAAAATAATATTAAGAAAGGTGCAACGTCAAGAAAATGCATCCCCGCGCACCGACGGTTGTCACGGTAAAGATGGACATGTCTGTCGATACCAGGACACATGCTAGTGAACTCGGGTGATTCGTAGTTATGCTGCCTAAGCTCGACCCTCATAAGCCGAAGACAAAAATTAAGCCCGTACGATATTAAGCCTGTTTTGATGACCCTGCCACTTCTGCTTTTCCGATCTGTTTACTTCACATCCTTGCTTTCAGTTGAGTACTATGGCTCTAATTTTCATAACTTTCCCTACCCAGTAATCTCTAGCTAATCGAATGTTGTTAAAATGTAAAAAAGAAAATGTGACTAACATAGTCGAAATAAAAAAGAAAAAAAGTTTCTAAATTCCTTTTCGTTGTGGTAGATGTTTTTGGGATTAGGTACACCCTCGTAGGGTAATTTCCCGTTGAATGCGGATGGTATACAGTATTGACACATGGGAGACTAATCGTCATAGGTACACAGCGTGGTCTGAACATTGGCAGATACAAGTTTCAGGGTCACGAAGTGCGAAATGGGGCGTTCCAACTTCATTCTCATCACTCGAATACCATTGAGAATACCTGGGAGAGATCCTTATTTTTTCCTGAAGAAGAAGGCTTATTGATATGGAGACAAAAATTTGGTATTTCCGACATAAAGTGTATCTGGAAACTGATTGTTCATTATATTCAACGTGCAGAGACATTTAATTAGCAAGAGACTGGAAGATATGAAAGGATTATTTTGAGCCACAGTACTCAAGGTAAAGCAAAGGTTTAAGGGAAGAAAATCTAGCAAGGTGTGTAATAGAGTTACATGAGCAAGCCTGAAGTTGGATGCCTTCTGAAGATTGAATGACTTGAAGCTTGGATGACTCAACCTTTTCGTTAATTTGATAAGGCACGTTGGCATTAACTTAAAGATGGCAATTTTTTTGTTTTACATTTATTTTTTGCCTTTCTCATATAGAAAGGTTATGCAATCACTCTGAAAAACGTCAAACTAATCCCGGCCCGGAGGGCCGAGTGTCATATCCCATTCGACTCAGTTCGTCGAGATCGGAAAAAGTCTGTATGTGTGTGTGTATGTGTGTATGTGTGTATGTGTGTGTATGTGTGTGTATGTATGTGCGTATGTGTCAAATAATGTCACTCATTTTTCTCAGAGATGGCTGGACCGATTTGCCCAAACTTAGTCTCAAATGAAAGGTGCAACCTTCCCATCGGCTGCTATTGAATTTTGGATCGATCGGAATTCTGGTTCCGGAATTACAGGTTTCAGAGTGCGGCCACACAGAAATTTCTCATATAAACTATAGGAAAAAATAAAAATAAAATTTTTATTTTTGATGCTAAATGTGTTCAAGCTGCATGAAACGTCGAGATTTGATGCAAACTCGAAAAACCTGTTTTAATCCACCTAGCGGTGCAATTGTGCCTTTCTCATTTCTCTAAACTATGGCACGGAGGCTTTTTATGTTCAACATAATTGTGGAAATGTCCATTACATTCTTAGTACACTTTGCACTTATACACAATGGCATGCCAGCCACGAACTTGATGAGCTACGTGTCGACGGTGAAACACTTGAAACAAAAAAATATCATACTCCATTAGCCTAATCAGCATTAGATCAATGATATCTGCTTGCTAACTCATTTTGTCATGCGGGGGTGGGTATGTTAGGAGGACGAAAGTCCCATGAACGAACGACTCCCCAGCTTAAATTGGTATGCTTTGTGATATAGTGGTGGTTTAAAGATGATGGGGTTGAAAGGGAGGGGTATGAGGGCTGGATGGGGTGGTGGTCTGAGGGCTGATTTAAGGAGATTTTTAAAGGAGGGGAGTGAACAGTAGAAGGGGGGAGGTGTAACCCCTCTCCGTAAACCATCAACTACGCCCCTGTTAAAATCCAGAAACCTTATGCGAGTCGAAAAAAAAATTAGGCCGGGATTAGGTTGACGTTTTTCATAGTGATTGCATAACCTTTCTATATGAGAAAGGCAAAAATGTGCCAAAATCCAAAAAAGTGAATCGTCGTCAAATTTTTTTTCGAGTTTGCATTAAATCTCGACGTTTCATGCACCTTGAACACATTTAGCATCAAAAAAAAATTCTATTTTTAATTTTTCCTATAGTTTATATGAGAAGTTTCTGTGTGGCCGCACTCTGAAACCCGTAATTCCGGAACCAGAATTCCGATCGATCCAAAATTCAATAGCAGCCGATGGGAAGGTTGCACCTTTCATTTGAGACTAAGTTTGGGCAAATCGGTCCAGCCATCTCTGAGAAAAATGAGTGACATTATTTGACACATACGCACATACATACACACACACACATACACACACATACACACACATACACATACATACACACACATACAGACTTTTTCCGATCTCGACGAACTGAGTCGAATGGGATATGACACTCGGCCCTCCGGGCCGGGATTAGGTTGACGTTTTTCAGAGTGATTGCATAACCTTTCTATATGAGAAAGACAAAAATGTGCCAAAATCCAAAAAAGTGAATCGTCGCCAATTTTTTTTCGAGTTTGCATCAAATCTCGACGTTTCATGCACCTTGAAGACATTTAGCATCAAAAATAAAATATCTATTTTTAATTTTTCCTATAGTTTATATGAGAAATTTCTGTGTGGCCGCACTCTGAAACCCGTAATTCCGGAACCAGAATTCCGATCGATCCAAAATTCAATAGCAGCCGATGGGAAGGTTGCACCTTTCATTTGAGACTAAGTTTGGGCAAATAGGTCCAGCCATCTCTGAGAAAAATGAGTGACATTATTTGACACATTATTTTTTGTTTCAAGTGTTTCACCGTCGACACGTAGCTCATCAAGTTCGTGGCTGGCATGCCATTGTGTATAAGTGCAAAGTGTACTAAGAATGTAATGGACATTTCCACAATTATGTTGAACATAAAAAGCCTCCGTGCCATAGTTTAGAGAAATGAGAAAGGCACAATTGCACCGCTAGGTGGATTAAAACAGGTTTTTGCCTTTCTCATATAAAGAAAGGCTATGCAATCACTGTAAAAATCGACTTTTTAACCGAGGCCCGGAGGGCCGAGTATCATACACCATTCGATTCAGTTCGTCGAGATCGGCAAATGTCTGTGTGTGTGTGTATGTATGTGTGTGTATGTGTGTGTGTATGTGTGTGTGTCATTTAAACTCACACAATTTTCTCAGAGATGGCTGAACCGATTTTCGCAAACTTAGTTTCATCTGAAAGGTATAACGCTCCCATAAGCTGCTATTGAATTTTTAGTTGATCCGACTTCCGGTTCCGGAGTTACGGGTTGAAGAGTGCGGTCACACAGCAAATTCCCATATAAACTGGTACCACCATAATGTTCAAATGATGTAAAACATATTAAAATTGATGTAACATTACTCTAGTTTGCGGGTCTGGATCACTAATGATCAATCAAAGCAGCTTTGACCACATTGGCCACCTATGGCGGTTCATGACGCCCTCGGGAAACCCGCCAAGTTCCTAAGCTAATATCACACCCATTCCACAACGAATTCTCTACCGATTTTTACGAACTTAATTTCAAATGAAAGATACAGTAATGCCATTGACTGCTGCTGAATTTCATTCGGTTCTGACTCTTGCTTCCGGAGTTACAGGGGTGTTTGTAAGGATACACTGGAATTTCCCATATAAATCGTAATACCTCAGAGGCTAAAAACTATTGAAATGGTCACCAAATAACTTCTAATCGCAAATCTAGATCACTGATTGCCAATCAAACATTCTTTGAATATATTGTCCACTATCGACGATTCCGGAAATCCGGAATTCCGGGCATATTCCACAATTAAATTCAAATCGGTTCTTCGGTGATGACTGCACCGATTTTCTCAAACCAAGTCTCAAATGGAAGGCAAAATATGCAGTTGAGTATTGCGTCGCGCGCCCCCCCCCCGTCTTGCCCTTACACCTCCCTCCTTCATACCCTTGGACCACCCTCACGCCCGCATTTCCTTCATCCATCCCGTATACCGAAATAAGATGAAGGATTTCTGACGCATCCTCCACTCCCACTCTACTAATCCCCCATTTCCTACACGTTCAAACCCATTCCACCAACCCTTGCAAATTATAATCACATGAAGATAACATTGAACTCATGCTTATTAAGCTAATTAAATATTATTCTTTTGCCTTTCTTATATAGAAAGGTTATGCAATTGCTCCAAAAACCGACTTTCTAACCGAGGCCCGGAGGGCCGAGTCTCATATCGTCGCTGTTGTGCTATCTTATGACAAACGCCATTTTGGGGTAAACTGAGTTAGATATGCCACATTACTTGTTTGAAAAATCTCTACAAAGTGGCGTTTTCAGAATTTTGAAATTCTACTTGGTTACTTAGATATAGCTAGAAACATGATAAGAAATTGTGAGTTTTTTGCTTCAAATCTCTATATCTAGGGATTGGCTCAAGTTATATTGAAGTTTTAGACGGTTTTATGTGTGAAAATGTCTGAGGAACACAATGGCATAAACATTTTCGAAAGAAAATTATACGAGTTGTGAGAAAAACACAGTTTTAGTTTTGAACTGGAAATAAAATATATTTGGCAACACTGTAATCAAGAATAACTATTTTTTCTAGATTCCCTGACTCATTTCCTTTAAAATGCATTTCACCGAATGTTTATAGACCATATGAACCCAAAGATATGAATAAAAGTTAAAAAGTGATGATTTTTTTCTATGGAAAATTTTCCATGCACGATTATGACACGTCATACAAATTTTGTCATCAATACACGCCTATGACACGTGTGAGTGCGACTTTTGTTTACATTCATAGTAAAAACTCGCAACATAGTCAACCGATCTTCGTAATATTTGAGAGATTAATGCAGAACAGATAGAAGCATCAATTGTCTTCTTTGGATTGTTTATACCATTTATAAGTTTCAAGATATTCAATCTCAAACTTTAAAAATCGTTTTTCTCGAAATGTGCTAAATGGCGCTTGTCATAAGATAGCACAACAGCGACGATATAACATTCGACTCAGTTCGCCGAGATCGCAAAATATCTGTGTGTATGTATGTGTGTATGTATGTGTGTGTGTATGTGTATGTGTGTATGTATGTGTGTGTATGTGCGGATTTGTTAACAAAATGTCCACATCGGTTACTCGGAGATGGCTGAACCGATTTTTACAAACTAAGATTCAAATGAAAGGTATAATATTCCCATAGGTTGCTATTGAATTTCATTTTCAACCGACATCTTGTTCCGAATTACGAGTTGAAGAGTATTGCTACAAAACAAAATTTGTTGATTTTTCCAAATCGGTTTCTCGGAATTTTCTGAACCGATTTTGACAAACTTAATTTTAAATGAAAGGTCCATCAGCTGCTGTTGAATTTTGTGTGGATCCGAGTTCTGGTTCCTGAATTACAGGGTGATACGTACGATCACGCAGCAAATCCCGATTCTGACGAATTCTGCGATGAATGTAAAAAGGTGATTTTTTTCCAAAACGTAAACACAACTGTTGAATTTGTAGATCTAGGTCCCCAACAGTCATTCAAAGTCTCTTTGGCCACACTGGCCACCATCGACGGATCCGGAAGCATTCAAAGTCAGAATAACGGTTATATTGGTTTCTCGAAAATGGCTAGGTTTGCTCAACTTAGTCTCAAATCAAAGGTGTTGCGTCCCCAGAAACTGATATTAAATTCCATCTCCATCCGACTTCCAGCACCGGAGTTACGGGTTGTGGAGGTCGATCACATAGAAAACTCCGATTCAAGCCGATACCGCGATGAATGCAAAAAGGTGCTCTTATATATACTTACCAAGTGTAATAAGAATGAAAGACATTTCCATAAAGTTATATTGTACGAACCAGCTATTAAATCATAGTTTGGAGAAATGAGAAAGGCACAATTGCACCTCTAGGTGGATTAAAACAGGTTTTTAAATTAGGTGGTTACACATTGAAGTATTTTCTTATAATAAAACTAAGAAAAGTTTTCAGCTATCTTAAAGCTACATTCAGATACAATCCGACTTAGAAAAGGCGACAATTTAAAATGGAAAACACTGGCAGGCCAAATATGTTTTTGTAAGATATTAAGGAGGGGCGTGAATTTCAACATCTGGATATAAGAGACAGGGGAGAGATAATGGACAATGGTAACAGGTAGAATAAAATATTTATTTTCAGCTTCAGCATCACGAACTGAGATGCCAGGTGGTACTACTCGAACCTTTCAAATGATTTCGTAGTACGGCTCAGATGCGGTTCGGCAACACACCGAGTTGCGCGTGAGATGTTTGCGCTGTAGGTCCCATGTTTGTTAATTCATTCGATAAAGATGTTTCGTGTTAACATGAGGTCGCATCTAACCATTGATGGTGTACGATACAGGCGGAAGAGAGCACTTCTAAAAATGATAAGAAATGTAAAAATGGCGGTGTAATAGCTTTTTTAGCGGCATGTCCTGCAAATCTTCTATGATTCACTTCACCAGCCTAGACACCGGCTAACAAAACACGATCTGCTTCGACCGAGAGCTCGGAAACAAATGAGGTCGCCAGCATTTACAAAGACGTTTTCAAAAAAAAAATCTTTCTTGAAAAAGAAACTGGAAAGAACTGTATACTCGAAAAACAAATTATACTTGCAACGTTTAATTCGACAGTTCATTGAATGACATTTGAAGCAAGCACATGTGCGTCATACCTTACACTAAAAATTTGAATCAGTTGTTTGATATTGTCAAAAATTAAAAAGAAAATTTATGCATCCAAATTTTAATGCACTAAATCCACAAATTGAAATTATTTAAAAAAAACTTGCTGATGTGCAGCGCCGGCGTAACGCTTTTAGTCCAGGTGGGTAGTAAAACAAGTTTAGGGCGGGTGTCTGGGTATTACTAGAAATTTGTCGCATTTGTCGCAATATACACGTTTGCATTACAAACCCGTATAAAAGTGTCGGCAAATGGGAAGGCATTTCTCTCAGAAGGCATCCTATCAGGTTCAATGGAGGTCGATTTGGATATTTCCCAGGATGGCAAAAATAATGCCGCCGTCTCCTTTTCTATACAAATTATATCCATCTAATACAACCGGCCCTTGGATGGTCTACTTCCGCACCAAAAATAAGCCATTTAAGATCATCGATACATCGCATGGTCTAATTAAACAATACTTGTCCTTGGCAGATATCAACATGATCCGACCAGATGAACGCTGGTTATCTCGCTGGGTGATTTTTACGAAGAAATATCTTGTCTACGTGCCCGCCTGAGAAGTAGAGATTGATGGTGTAGTCTCTGACATGGGCTTTATTGCGAAGATCTACTAAATTGTGGGGTTGGCTCCTTCAAGAACCTTTTGCTTCAGTCAGTGAAAATTCTGTATTGCAAGCAATTGCGTTCAGCAAAAATCGCGGAGTATAAGAAAACAACTTAAATTAGTAATGGAATTTGCGTTTCGACTTCGGCTTATCAGAATCCGACACTAACTTAGTTAACGGACTAAACTAGCGCCGGATTGACGCTAGCTCCAAAAATCGGATAATAGTGCTTTTAATTCATAGCTGCTGCTCGTACCTACTACTAGTCGCTATGCTATTTGGTAAGTTACAGCATTTAATGTATATACCCCTCTTATTTCTTCATGGTGATGGTGGCAAAAGCTTGTGATGAGAAATTTGGCAATTATTTACGAACAACTTTGTTGATGAATGCATATTTATTGGAGGTTGTCGGAAAAGTTATTTAACTTTAAAGGTGAACTGATTTTTTTTTAATATCCTATTCTAAGAATATTCGATAAAGATAGGCAACACACAGCTATATACTAGAATATCGATGTTGATCCCCAAATCTGAGGGTTTTGGGATGCACATTGGCATTGTGAATTTATTACTTTCATGCTGTTTTTCACATAGTTACACATACACCCTTAAAAATTCTGTTGAATAAACTTGTGGAGCTTGTGGAGCCAATCACCGTTTGATTGAGCGGTACTCCAAAAACAGTCAATTTTGTACCCGTCTACTACTAATTGCCAATTGGAAGGAAAACAACCACAGAATATTTGGGTTAATACCAACAAATATTGTAAACACAAGAATTCAATGCTATATTTCTTCCCAATTGAAAACTGAATAAAATAGAATTTGTGAGAAGGGCACAATACCTAACTTTAGTAAGCCAAAGAGTTTCTGTCTTTACTAATCCCACTGTACTTAGCACTGACATTGCGCAAGATAGACATCAAATCCAAACATAAACAACTACTCGTGTTTAAAAGTTAAGCCAGTTTAACGAATAAAAATGAAAAGCGACATCCAAAGTAATAAAATCCATGACCTTCGAATACAGTTTTCCGTCGCAACTATCTCCCGGGATATCAATTGCCGCCTGCATCTGTTCACATCATCCCTTGCCGTGGAAACGCAACGCAACTAAAAAGCAAAAGTTTGTTTTTTTGGTCGCTTTGATTTACGGTGGTTTGCGAACTATCTATTTTTTCCGCATCATTCCCTCCCGGCCAAGCAGCTGGCTCAGTACAGCTGAGACGAATCCCTTCAACGGGAACAAACGAAACTATCATTCCCAGGATCACAGTACTTTATCACGCCAGCTCCCGTTTCCTTTGCGTTTCCATCCCACCCATTTCAGACAGACAACCCCGCTGGCACAAAAACCGGTATTCCGGCCTGGGAGTGCTTCTCACAATCGCTAACGATTGCTTCGAACTTGCAATTCAAATTATGCAAATAGTGTGGAAATTTATTTTACAGTTCGTTTTCCACCCGAAAAACATCTGAATGACGGAAGTCATTCAGTGTCAATGGCACAGTACAGTAAGTTGGATTTATTTATTCTCGGAAGCCGTTTTTCTTGATCTTCTTTCGTTCATTTCGACGGCTGAGGGAAGGAGCTTTAAAAATTGGTTGTTTTCATCGAAATAGTATCTCCCTTCCTATTATGCTAAATGTTTGCGTTGCGACTGAACGTTTGGTTCGCTGGACCGTTGCACCATAAATTTCCCTCCGGGAGCAGCAACACCAGCAGCAGCAGCATCGTAAATTTTCATCTCGTCTCAGGCGTAATAAATTTTACAATCTCACTATCTCGCAGGACGTTCCATCATGAATACAAAATTATCACTACAATTCAAAACAATTGTACAGCTGATAGCGGATGGGGGTGGGGTGGATCGTAATTGAATCGCTTATTTCACAAATATCACAAACAGTTATTAAATACAATTAAAAGATGTAAATATTTTCCGCGAAATGGTCATTGATTACTTCTTAGAAAGGCGGATATATTGAAATTGGCTAAGTTGGAATTTGCAAGTAAAATAACGCGTGTTAGACAATTGTTTAAAACGAGCAGTATTGACTGAACCCATGAAGATAAGCGTAGAATAGTTAGTGGATATTCCAAAGGAAGAAGCCGGAACAGTGAAAAACTATCCGCTCAAATCATTAACGTAGCACAAATGCAAGGTTTCATTTATATTTAGCTAGGATCGAACCACGTATCAGCAACATTTCAACATCATCGATCTCATCCGATCCCAAATAATCCGAATGAATAGTGTTTGGCTTCGGCACCACGTCAGCCGCTTTAAGCTCTAGTAATCCCGAGCTCCAGGAACCACCCCATCTGCGTTGGTTTGAACCACGCCAAAAGCGCGATAGGAACTGCGTGGGCTTACGCTCCGGTTGGTAATCGGTGGATGGTGGTGCGAATCACGCAGCAATCAGTTTGGTCCATAAATTTGCAGTGCATTCAAACATGGAAAACCGCACACATAAATTCATAAATATATTCGCACGAGCTCCCGTGGATTACCGGCGCGGCGTGGCACGGCGTTGCTCCTGCAAATGATCCCATGTGAGAGCAGCACAGTAGGATTTCAATTTGAACGCGGGTTTGTGTGCTGCATGCTGACGAATCGGGCTGCCTGCTGACAGATGCCGACGGAAGCCGATTCGGCAACCGTCTACGCTGGGCTCGACTGTCGGATAGTTTTCCGGTGCCGCGGGCAACAAACCCTGAACGACGGTCACACCGCCGTGCACTGCTTCAGCGGACGGAACGAACGGAAGGACTATCATCATCGACGATGCGTCAAATTCAACAACGGCCGCACTCGCGCCCAGGACGATTCAATTCCGCATGGGATATATGAACAAATAATAATTGTCATTGGTTGTTGTTCGCGTCATAAAACAGCGAATGAATTGAACTCGCTTATTGAAGTCGTAAATTTTTCTGACAGTCAAAGCAAAGCACAATTTCGACAGTAGAGCGAAGAAAGGTTGAGTAGTGTTCCATCAACCAGTAGTTAGGTTCATGGGTAACATCGCCCGTCCGTAACTACGCCGGGTACTAAATTATTAATATAGTTTTCACGACAGGTATGCAATAAAGGGCGAACACGAAGTTAATGCGACACCGAAAATGTCATGCCAATTTTCTTATAATGTTTAAAATCAAACCAAAATTTTAGGGTAGTTTTATACATATATTTACTTCAAAAATCAAAAGAAAAGTTAATCGATTGAGCCTTGAGTGTAAAATTGAACGCATTTTCGCTTGATGCCCTCCATCAAAGTCTTTACAGTGTCATCCGGTACCAGTTTCCTTTTTTCCATTTTCTTAACATGTCCTTCTCATCTTTGACTATCTTCTTGCTCTTCCGAAGTTCCCGCTTCATCATTGCCCAGTACTGCTCCACCGGGCGCAGCTCCGGACAGTTTGGCGGATTCATGTCCTTTGGAACAAAATGGACAGAATTGGCCTCATACCACTCCAGGACACTTTTAGAATAGTGGCATGATGCCAAATCTGGCCAAAATAGCGGAGCTTCGTCGTGCTGCTTCAAGAACGGCAAAAGGCGCTTCTCGAGGCACTCAGATTTGTAGATCTCGCCATTTACTGTGCCCTTTGTCACGAAAGGCTCACTCCTCAGTCCGCAAGAGCAGATGGCCTGCCAAATGAGATATTTTGAGGCGAACTTCGACATTTTCTTCTTCTTAAATTTGTCGTCCACATAGAACTTGCTCTTGCCGGTGAAAAACTCCAAACCCGGAATTTGCTTAAAATCGGCTTTTATATACGTTTCGTCGTCCATCACATCAGCCATATTTTGTCACCATCTTCTCGTAGAGCCTACGTGCCCGAGTTTTAGCCGTCGATTATTGCCGCTCATCGCGGTTTGGGAAGTTCTGTACCTTGTATGTATGTAGTCCAGCTCTCTTCTTTGCATTCTGGACGTAGCTCTGCGACATGCCGATCTTTTTAGCCAAATCACGGCTTGAGACGTTGGGATTTGCTTTAATCATCCGCTTCACCTTTCCCTCCGTCCTTTTGTTCTCCGGTCCCGGTTTTCTTCCAGCTCCTTTGCCGTGGTCCAACGTCAACCGCTCCTGGAACCGCTTCAACACTCTGGAGACGGTAACACATCAATGAGAAAGTGTGCAAAATTTGGTTGATTTTTACCCAATGGTAAAAAAGTTATGCACTGTTGAATGTGTCGCAATAATGACTTGTTCGCCCTTTACTAACCTCGGAGACCTTCTTTCGCGGCGGGGAAATATCTGTCTACTCGCCTACTGTCGCTTATCTTGAGTGCCATTCACTTTATAGCTTTCACGTGAATATTGGAACTGAAAACTCTGCTTTGGATTGCATTACCGTAGATGAGCGGACAATCGTCTGAGATGCATTTTCCACTTTATCTTCCGTGCATGATTATCCATGGTATGTAGGCTGATTATAGTACGAGCACGTAAGAAGTTGCCCCGTATGGGTGCATAGCATGGTCAGACTTCCGTAAGCCTAAGCTTCATTTTCACCTTTAGAAAATATTCAATTTAACAACAAATTTGGACATATGGAGCAAACTTTTAGAGGAGCATCTGGTGTAAAGTGCTGAAACCGATGAATTTTGTGCCATATCTGATCCCATGTTTAGGGGGATCGTAGATGTTTGCTTACTCGTAATGTTCCACCGGCTGTAACACTGGTCTGGATCTCAGGGCCAGTTTTACCGATTCCGATTCTAGTTTCGCCAGCTTTGCAATTGGTCGACGAAGTTACACCAGTTGATGTTTGTATCAAAGCTCTTCGCGATCTACCGTCCGATCCCATAATCAATTCTACGACTCGCCCTCTAATCCATCCGTTGCGCCGGGTATCTTCCACAATCATTACGAGATCACCTAGTTCAATAGGTGCGACGTCGTGTGATGGTGGGTTGAAGTTCCATCGAGTGTTAGCGTTCGTAAATACTTCTACCAGATCCTGGTCTATGCGGCTTAGTTCACGACGAAGGTCGCTCCTCGCGCCCACAAAATTCGTCCCATTCTTGCTATAAATCTTGATGGGGGATCCCCGTCTGGCTATAAATCGTCTAATCGCCATTTTGCAGGATTCTGTGGATAGGGATTGCACCACCTCCAAGTGCACTGCCCGTATCATAAGACAAGTGAGCAATGCCACCCATCTCTTGACTATAGATCTTGCCGACGCGTACAGGTAGTGGTCCAAAATAATCCAGGCCTACGTAAGAGAACGGCCGGACAAACGTCATCATCCTCGCCGTGGGAAGAGGGGCCATACGAGGTACTGCCGGAAGCGTAGGAATTAGTTAGTCACGTTTTTGACATTAAAAATGTCTTACTCCACTATCTCGGGCTAGGTGTCATTCTAAAATCTAAACTATCTCCCATGTAACGAAACTATGTAAGGTTTGCACGCTTATAACTCCGATATTACTAGATGGATTTTAATCATTCATACACCAACCGATTCAGAAACACCTAACTTAAATATTGGTAATAATTTAATATCTCCCCAATAAAAGTAGACTTTTGGAAATTGGTAAAATCAAAAAGTTCACGAAAAACGGGAAAATTACCATTCGTGAGGCAGATTTCTCAGACACAGCCGTCAAAAAAGGGCAGCTTAGTTGCTCAATGAAACACGAAAAGTCATAAATAGAAGCGACGCATGTCCGTTTAAATCAGTTGTTGCTCTTATCCCATACGAGAAACATCGTCTCCGGGCGATGCAATAAGCGCTATCGATTTTCGGTAACGTTGGCATTTGCACACACTCGCACCTAAGTGACTAAACCATATACGGTTAGTTTATAAATAGAGGTGACGCGTACCCGTTTGAATCAGTTTTTGTTCTTATGTCGAACGGGTAAGATCATGGTTGCAGTGTCTGGGAACTACAATAAGCGGTAGACGCTATGCATTTTCGGCAGCGGTGGCCGTGTGCGGATTTTTCGGGTACCAGCACGGTATCACAGAATGATTTGCAAAGTGGGTGGGCGGGGTGGTATAATAAGCAAATTTTGTGGTGATTTGGTGATGTCATGGCGGCTCGAATGGAGCAAAATTTGAAAAATGCGCATCCCATTTATTATTTTCCATATCTGTAAAAAATAAACAATTTAAGCATTTTTATCATCAACTTTATTTCGCTGTTCAAATTAGAAGCTGTTCTCATTCCGCCAGAAACATAGATTCCATTTTGAATTTAATAAATCCAGAATAAAATAAATTCGATTTTCGGAAAAGTCAAAGCAATTTGACTTTCAAAATCAATCCACTTCCACTTATATTGGAATTTTCGAAAATCTTCCAGATTGAATCAACATTTTTTCCCAGGCATGAAATCCTCCAGTAGATACCGTTCCGTTAGGTTTATATCAGACTGGAGTAAAATGCCCGAATAATTCCGAAGGGATCCGTACCAAAACCATCGCAATATCTACCGGACAGAATAATTGCAAAAATCGAACAAAACTTTGGCAGGAGTCGAACAAAATGGTACATTCCTGGTAGTATTCTTGCTGAAACCGAGCACTAACGGTTGGCTGCCAGAATTCTGATAAAAGCACTAAAATTCTATTCAAAACCAATTTTGCTAAATAGGTAGAAAATCGTACATATACCTATTGTTTATTTTCTCGATCGAAATACTAGAATTCTTAACGTTCTTACTGAACTTGAAACAAAATGTCGCAGGTTCACGAATTATTAAGCTTAGTGATTTACTTTTATTGGCCAAAATGTTTTTCATTTATATTTCTCGAGAAAAAAGCACCAATGGTTTACCGACTACAAACTTCACACAACAAGTAAACCAATACATTTTTAGGGAGGAAGCGGGACGGTTGCTAAAAACACTTCCAGCTTAATTTATAATAAGATTTCTGTAACTTTGTTGACGGTTTCCAGTTAGGGATAAATTTATACTCTAATAATAGTTTTCTTTATCCACATTTTGGAATACGCTTTTTCTAAATGTTGTTCTAGCCGCATTTACGACGTTCATAACACACGTAACGAAACACGCTTTTCTCTTCAAACTTGATCGTTTCGTTGTTCGTGGTTCTCGTACAGAGAAGGCATACTAGCGCCACCATCAAATCAGTGGTACATATATGAAACAAGCACTATCTGTCGTTGTTCCTGGGTTGGTTGTAACTTGTTAATCCATGTTTACGGCGCTTTGTAGCTGCGTAGGGTAAAGAGCCTATTGGTTTTCATGTTTCATATTTCGGTTATATGTTTTTTATCAGTAAGGCATCTGACAACGTGCTTCTGTAGTTATTGCACTGTTAAGCAGCGTAGTATTTTATATAGGAGAATACACTCAGGTTTTTTTACGCGGATTTTGAAATTTACGCGGTTTTCATTAACGCGTTTTTTTAAATTTACGCGGTTTTCATTTACACGGCCTGTATCCCCTGCGTGAAAAATCTGAGTGTAATTGCATCGGAAGCAATCACATTCCCACACATTGTTTTCTAATTTCAAACACTTGTTTCGTACTGCACACAACGGAAAATTTTAAAACAGAACTTACCGTCCCAGCAGCAGTTTAAGCGGGTGTTCTTTTTCGATTCAAATTCAAGCCATGTCTTAAGCGTTACTGGACTTAAAATTGTTTTCCCAGTTTATCCAGTCAGAAGATCTGTCCTACCCTATGTATTTAAAACACAATTCTAATTGCGTTTTAAAGTATACAACAAATAGAACGGTTGGGTATACTAATTTAAATTTAAAAATAAATCTGTTTTAAATTATGAAACAAACCGCTGTACTGAAGATATAATTATGTCAGTCCTATTACCACATAAAACACCTATAAAACATAAAACGCTGCAGAATTGGTTTAATAATACAATGATTACACTACAGACACGTTTTAATAATTAGCAACAAGAAAAATGTCACCAAGATAGCATAAAAACCCGTTTTAACTGGTAGTGCGAACGTTGCATAACAATGTAATTTATCAAATTATTTCATTTTTTCCACCACTAATCGATCAAGAAATACTTAAACTTAAGATTGTTTACTTAAGTTCATTAGTACATTATTAAAAATTTAAATGGAAAATGAAATTTCATATTTCATGGAGAATCTGTATATTTCCGTTGGCAGGCGTGGGCTTCCTCATCACAGCTCTCAATATGGAACTTTTCTTTTGAATATATTTTCTGGACAGACCAGCCTATTTTTACTAGATGGATCAGCCAAATAATGCCAATCACCTAGTGAGATACTTGATTAATTAATAGATTACCGTTAAAAGACCTTCAATAAATTATGTTTTGATGGGGAGGGTATATAGGAAATTGTAACATATGAAAACAGGCGAATGAACAAGAACGTGAGTCGATATGTGTGATAGATAAAATTCATTTGCACGCTCTTGAAAAAAGCTACATTTTTAATGTCACCGTGGTCGTGTCCTGTACACAACCCTTTAATTTTTTTGTAATTTATATGCACGTTATCGTGATACTCACGTTCGAATTTGACACGCGCAGTAATGTGGCTACTTTAAAACCGTGAATGGTTCGTGCTATCTTGTTTTGAGAACTATATCACGAACAAGATTCGTGGCTCTATAATATATTTTCGATACTCAGCGCAGTTTTCGTTTTCTGTCCAGACGAACCATATCGAATGAATAATGATGTTCGAGGTCCTAATAGTTTTCTTATATCTGCTGCTCGCACCTATTACTGGTCGCTATAGGTTGTACATAAATATATGACATATCACGACAAAATCCAAATTTTGTGAAATAGTTCACGTGGAAGTTTCAAGACCATGTGCAGAGTTGTAAGAAACTGAAAAAGATAACGGAATGCTTCTAAATATCATGAGCACTCAAGGTAGATTGTGAATCATGTACTACGAATCAGGAACCAGTTCACAAATCCATGAAATTTATACTAGAAAATTTATACTAGGAATCATAATCTAGTTCACGAACAAATAATGGATATTTTTTGATTTTGTGAACTAGTTCACGGCGCATGGTGTAACTATTAGGAATCATGAATCTATTTACGTTTCTATGAATAAGATTTTGTGAACTATTTCAAGAGCACGAATGGTCAGTCGCTAGGAATCATAAATCAGTTCACGTATACATGAATAATGTATTTCGAATATGTGAATTATTGCACGAGCTCGAATGGTAAGTCGTGACTATTATACTAGGAATCATGAACTAGTTCACGAATATTTGAAAATTATTTCATGGTTTTGTGAACTAATTCATGATCGTGAATGGTGAGTTGTGACCAATTCGCCAAAAATCCGTTCACGTATACATGAATAACATTATGTGACATTGTGAACTATTTCACGAGCACGGATATTGAATCATGACTTTTATATTTGAAATCATGAACCAGTTTACGATGATTGAAAGGATTCATGATCCGGGATTCGTGAAATAGTTCACGTGTAAATATGTTTTCCAAAAGCTATGAATAAAATCACGATTATACCTTTGTTTTTTATGAAAAATGTTCATAAAGTTGTGAACTAGTTCACGTACATAAAATCGATTTTGTAATGGTATGATGGAAACCGTGACCGAAGTTCACAAAACTAAAACAAATATCTTCACAAATAAAAGCGTTTTTTATACGTTACTGACTGAAAATGGAACATATTTATAAAATTCATGGTCCTTTTATCGTAACGTAAAAACGTGATTTCTCCTGAATTCATAGCGCTTTATTCACGTTTTTGGGAACATTTTTTTCCGTGAATAGTGGCGTATTTTTCATGAGTTTAAAAATTTAAGACAATTCGAGACAATTCAGGGAGAAGGATGTTTAAAACTTCTGGAATTTCACGGGACTTTTTGGAAAGATGCCCGCTAGTCTGACTTTCAAATTCATCTCATCAGTATCTAACAGACTGACTTGGCCGTCAGCTAGATTACCGTGTAGGAATACGTTAGTAACTAAATCCAAAAGTGACACACAACTTGTGATTACGGTTAAAACGTCTAGTCGGAAGTTCTAGTTTGCGATAAGACCAAGATAAGATCTTCATTTAATTAAATCTGCTTTCCAAAGAGATGCAGCTTCAAGAACTAAGTTTTGCTTAATGAAAACAATCGATTGAGTTCACACAGGTTGTCAAGCTCTCCTCCCTAATTCTACGGCTGCGCACTCCTCTGACTAGTAAGTGCAAAATATAACTGTTTTTTTTTTTTGACACGGCCAGTGAAAAAACAAAACACAAACATGCCGTGCAATTAATTTCAACGAACGCCTCTTTGCATCTCGAGCATATTTAGAGAGCCACCGTTCCATACAAAGGTGTTTTAGATCGCACATCTGGGCACGTCCAACCAGTTTTGCATTTGTAAATCCGGATTATCTCGGTCGTTAATTGAAATATGGTTTGTCTGCCCCAGAAACCCTCCAAAACATGCTGAAATGGTTTCGATGAATGGGAAGGATTACCAACCACGCGACAACCACACCGCACACAAGTAGCATTAATTATGACAAACATTCACATACCTTTTCTTCCTTTCTCCGACATGCTTGCACAATGTTCCTCCCCCTCGTTATCATCCGAAGTGAATTGAAAAGTTATTTTTATTATACGTAGGTACCTGCCTATCGAATCACACACTCATCCCAGCGTTGCTCGGGCAACTTTCATCCACTCACTCCCGTCCATCGCATGATTCGAGTATATGTATACAGAGAATCAGCAGGAAGCATCGGCATCACTACATACCATCGCGAGGGGACCGATGCTGCTGTAAATGGCTATTGAAAACCTCACTTGTCATTGAGGCTTCCTTTTTGCCACAGGCCTGACACTTTCAGCATATAACAGTCCCATATCCTGTGCAATTCGTGTGTTGATGGGACTTTTCTACGAATAATGGAATTATAGGCACACGTACGTGTTCCTGCACGGTAACGTTCACATGTTGGTGTTCTATAATTGTCATGTTTCTGCCGGACTCCAAAGGATGCTTCGTTCCAATAGGAAAGGGTCGTCAGATCGGTAGATCTTGAACAAAAATTCCAATTAGGCTTAAATAAAAAAATATATCACAGTCTTTATTATTCCTTTTGGTGGCAAATCAAAAGGATGATCTATGTCAAACCAATCACCAAAACATTTTTCAAGCTGGCATCACTTTCCGAAAGACCAAAAAAATTCAGTGATTCATTTCCGAATCGTAGCGCGTCGAGCTCGTTTGTGAAAAGCGCCCACTCACGCAGACCAGCACCACAATGGGATCAAAGCGAGCATCAGACGAGTGTAGACTTTACGCTGGGAACCAACTTTTCGGAGCAGGCGTTGATGTTGCCATTAAATAAAACAACGATCACCTAACAACAAGGCAGCGACCGGGTAGCAACATACACAGAGTCATCGAGCCACCACATGAGTCGGCTTTATCCGATGATTTTGCCGCTGACTACAGTACGTATTGTACATACGTTCACATATATAGAACACAGCGAATTCTCCAAAAGCTAACTGTTGGCCAAACTAGAGCGTAAAATCACGGGGAAGGGAAATGAGTTTTTCCTGACTGTCAACATGAAAGCGAGTGTTCTGGTTCGCTGGTCGTAATATTGATCACAACAATACTCCTGTTTTCTGGCGTTCAGGTAATGAAGGTTGTTCAGAGTTTGTTTATCGAACGTGATTCGTCGTGCTTTATACGAATCTTCGAAATTTCTCCGAGTGTTGAAATCGATTTTGGAATATTTTTGAACTTTATTTAAAGCATGGCGAACAATTATAATCCGTAGAATTGTAGATTGGTTTTCGCTGGAGAAGTGCTGCATTCGTGCATCTGGTTCGACAAAAGCTAGTACACCTTGGAGCTTACCGCAATATATGCCGTAGAAAAAAATATGGCACGAGAAGTTAATAAAAAAAAGTTAACTTAAAATTTTTGAAACTAGAAGCAAGAGTAAATAGCGTCAGCTTCCGGTAATAAAATACAGCAAGCATACGCGCCATCAAGTTGGATTGAAAACTAATAAAATTTCTGTGGACAAAGTTTCGCTGATTAGAGGTGTTATTACGTATTAACTTAGAAATAATGAATAAACCATTACCATTGATAGCAATCAAACAAATCCCAAAAGTACAGTTGTAATAATTGATTTTTAACCAATTCCAACAAACTTTAATTATCCGAATAAATCATACCTCGTCCGACATGCGGAACTCGAGCGGGAGTAAATTTAAAGCAAACATCCGGCAAACCACCCGTCCAACCTCAACATTTCGCGCAGGAAGTTTGCGCTTGGGAACATCAACAGCAAGTTTCGTCGCTAGTCGCTACTCGAGTCAGCTCTCGGGCTAAATAACTGGCAGCAAACGGGTGTCAGCACCAGATTGGCTTCTGCTAAAGTCAACTCTTCTTGCTCTCTTGAACCGAGCTAGGGCGCGCAAGAGTTCGACTTTTCGATAAGAGGTTAGTTTCACGTTCAGGCTGAACCGCAAAAACCACCCGGGAATACGTTCCCTTTCCCATGCACAGTGCCAGTTGCCGCGAGTATCGTATACAAACATCCGGGACTCGACGAACACTTCGAGGGGGATGTTGTCTTCCACAGACCACCACTTGGTGGGCAGTAGGGGTTCCGCTGAAGTAAGCTTCGTGATGGATACCATTCAAGTATTAGCTAAATTTTCCGAAAGTACATTGAAGTGATCAAAGAAGCAATATCTATCATGTATATCAGAAAAAAAAACCTGTAGCAATTTTGAAATGTTTAAACAATAAGCAAGGACATCCCCATTAACCGAAAAAAAAAATGTGAAATGAAATTTTGAATATTCAAATGACTATGAAATGAATGAATGAAATGGACCATTGCATTATCTTAACGGGAGTGGAAGCTCTACTAATTTTCTGGGACGTTTGGTGGAACGCTGGAAACAGTTAGAAGAGATTTTCTTTAAATTCTGGCAAGCAGTATTTATTAAACTGTACAGATATGTATTTCGTCGACGTTTTCACACCCTTTCAATGTCCGCTGTAAACTTTATTAATTACAGCAGTTTTATATCGAATAGATAGTAAATAAGGTATCATGTTGAGAGTACGCATAACGATCAACATTGTTATTTTTGTGCGAGTAGGTAGCGATATGATTGATTTTATGTTAGTTTGGGTATAAACGTTTATTTTAAAGTTAAATTTTTTAACACGTTGGAACGTGTTAAAAAATATAACTTTATGCGCTAGTTTGGCTGAGCCGTGATTCTTTTATGTTATTACAATCCGCAAGAGTTTAAAAATAAAACAATAAAATTCAACTGCTTTCTGTTGAATACCATTGACGTAATTTTCTGCGGCGTTTTGAGACCCTTTGTCCAGGCAGTGAAGCATTTAGTACGTTAGCTTCAAAACTCAAATAGGAACGCCATTCATATCGCCAGTTTTCCAAGTGTTGTTCGTAACGGGTTCCACTTCCCCGTATTTCGACATGAATCTTTGAATGAGGTCCAGACTAGTGCGGTGTGCCAGACCGTGTAGACATACTTCAATTTTATCATCATCCTGCTTTAGTAATTCCATGCCGTGTTGCATGTTGTTCTACGCAATCATTTGCTCTGCCTGGCCTGAATGTTATTAGTAGAAGTACATAGTGAACTGCCGCACTAGGCACAAAAAACTGGACAAAAGTATCATCCGTTGTTCCATATATTATATTGTATTTCTAATGCAGGGGAAGCGTAAATAATTGATGTAGATCAGGTTTTCTATAAAAGAAATCCACCTAACAGTGTGAAATGTGTATCTTCTGATATTTATTTAAAAATCTAACCTAATTGAAACCATTGTCATTAATGGCTACAGTTACATTGGTACATCATTTTCTAACTGATTTTATTTTATTTACCTTGATATTAAGGACAGCACTTAAATTACCTTGTTTGATTATTAATTTTTCCTAACCTTGTCAAGTTATTTTTCTCAAAGCTAGTATTTTTAAAGGGCTAATCTTCAACTGAATATGTAAACATTACAGCTTTGTATGCATCCATTCAATATTACAATCACAATAATGCCGTTTTTCATTGTGTATGTTTTGTTCAAAGAGGCGCAGATTAGGGTGTCCCAAAATGACATCATGTTAAAAAAGTCGTCGGGCTCACTTCTTAAATGAAAGGTTAGGGTATTAGGACCACTTTCTTCTTCGGAGTGAGTTTGCTAAAACGCTTCCTACTGGTGGCGAATTTTGATTTTTTTGAAAATGGGCCTATTTTGGATGAAATTTCAAATTTATGCCTGTTTAAGTGGTCCTGAACTGTCTTAGATTTTTTTTCAGAATTTTTTATTTTTCTGAAGATCCAAACGGAGAGAAAACTTAGTAAAAAGTGAAATTTTTGATATTTTTCAGTATTTTTTCTTCAAAACTGGGTATCTACAAAATTTTAAAAGTACAGAAAACACTTTATATAGTTGGGTCGAATACAGGGGCGTAATTTTGCTGCAGAAATTGTATAGCTACGGCTAATGGGGTATGAGCTATTTAAGTTTTTGTTAGATAACCTTTGAAATTTTTAGCAATTTATCAAAAATAATGCTGTTCCAAAACGTAAATCAGTTCAAATGTGCTTTGACCACACATTGTTTTTCGAAAAATAGCAGGAAAATGGTGAAAAATGATGTTTTCTGTACGTCTTTAGTATGTCAGGACGAGGTTTAATGAGCATCTGATGATTTTTTTGTAACTTAAATTATAAAAATAATGATAACTTTGCTAATGACGCCAAGTCTCTAATTATTTTTTGAAAAGTTAATTCTCCATAATTACTTCTAGGAGGCATCTTCAATTGTATCAGAACATGCGCTGTATTCTGTTGTAAAACTTTTTCGAGGATATTTGCCCCAAATTTGACTATTTTGGAATTATGTGATCTAAACAGTAAATATCAGTTTTTCAACACTCACCTCACTCTTCTGAATTTTTCTCCACTTTAAAGTTCCTAACATGAAAATAAGACTTTATATACAAAATGTAAATACGCCAATCAATTCAGCCTTCAAATATACGCCATAACTTGCCATTAGATCGACATATTTGTTTAATTGTAGGGATTTTCAAACCTGCTAGGTGGTTATTAGCATACAAAATAATTTTTAAAAAAATCGTCGAATGCTCATAAAAACCGATTCTGATGTGCTAGAGACAAGCTAAAAACGCCATTTTTCATCATTTTCCTTCTATTTTCCGAAAAATAATATGCAGACTAATCCCACTTAAGTTGTTTTATTTTGTAGAACAGTGTTATATTTGATGAATATCATAAAATGTCAAAAGGTTATTTAACAAAAACTTAAATAAGTTATACCCCATTGGCCGTAGCTATACACTTTCTTCAGCAAAATTACGCCCCTGTATTCGGCTCAAGTATATAAAGTGTTTTCTATACTTTTAAAATTTTGTAGATACCCAGTTTTGAAGAAAAAGTACTGAAAAACACAAAAAAAATCACTTTTTACTAAGTTTTAATGGCTCTGCCGCTCTTATAATTCAAAATTCGTACAAACTAACTATTCAAACTTCTCCATTACAGCCTTCAGAAAATAAAAAAATGCAGAAAAAAATCTAAGGTCGTTCAGGAGCACTTCAAGGGGCATGCATTTGAAATTTTACCCAAAATCAGCCTATTTTTCAAAAAATCAAAATTCGCCACCAGTAGGGAGCATTTTAGCAAATTCACTCCGAAGAAGAAAGTGGTCCTAATACCCTAACCTTTCATTTAAGAAGTGAGTTCGATGACTTTTTTAACATGATGTCATTTTGGGACAGCCTAGTGCAGATGTTAATTATATTTGTGTCGATGAGTCTCTTGGTAGACGGTAAATAGAAAAAAAGATACTCTTACTGTTCGCCAACAACCAATTTGATCATCAAGAAACTTTTTTCGGCAGTACAACTGTATATTCAAGAAAAGCGTGTAACGTTAACATACACATCACTTCAAGTCTTACCGCTGCACAGTGGTCGGAAATCGAAAACCGATTTCATCCACCTAATAGTGAGATGAGACATTTCTTACACGTATCATTGTTAGATCATTCATTAGTTTGCAGAACTCACGCGAAGTTGACACCCAATAAGATGTACACAGTTTTGAGTCATGCATTTCTATTCTTTTTTTCTATTCTAACCTTTCAACAGTCAGTATTAAAAAGCATCCTGGAAAACAGCGCAGTTATACTTTAGTGTTTTTCTTGTCAACAGTAATATTTGAAGCATATTATATGTCGCAAATATTAAAATGGCCAGGGCTACTGTGCAGAGTTGAGTTTGAAGATGATTCAATATTATTCGGAAATTGAATTACTCATTTAATGAACAATTTAACCAACGAATCATTTTGAAACTTGAATGAGAATGAAACGAGGACAACCCTACCGACCGTTTTAGATTGTATGGGGGTTGGGTTAAACATTGGGAGTGACTTCGCTAAGAAGGTTAATGTCACTCCGGTGGTCCTTTTGGATGGGACAAAGGAATTGACTTGGCTAATGTGCCTAAGTGAAAGCGCCTATTCTCGCTCTCTGAAATAAGTAATTAATGAATTTAATTTATATAATTTTCGCAATGTTGTTTTAAAACAACATTGCGTAGCTAAGGGTCGAAGAAAATAACCTTTGGTATATGGATTTTGATTTTGATTTTGATAACTGATTTTGATAACTGATAATTGATGAGTTCGCTATTATTATGCTATTTTCAATTCTTATCTCACAATGCAGAACAAACCAGAAAATTCATGACATGGAAGAGGAAATTCATTGGATCAGCTGATTGCAGCCGACAAGACGAGAAAGACAAATGTTATTAAGCCATTAGTGGAGATTTTAATAAAATAAAAACACAGTAAAACGCAATCAACCATCAACAGAAACAGACAAACACTGAAGAAGTCGGCAAGGCATCGACGAAATACGTATATGTTCAATTTATTAAATACCTGGTGGAATTAAAAGGACAACAACTCTTTTTATATTTTTATTTTTTTTAGCATTCCATAAAGACGCTCAAAGAGAAACCTATTTTAGAATAAATCAAATTGACTCAAACTAACAAATTGAATGAAATGAATAAAAAGAATGAAGAGAAATAATAAAATGAATCAAATCAACTGAATAAAATAAGAAGATAATAAAACGAATAAAATAAATGAATTGAATAAAATGAACAATAAACGAAAAAATAAATGAATAAAATTAATTATATCGCTATTAATTATATAACTATAACAGGCAAAATGAATGATATTGATTAAATTAACTCTGTCACGCTCAACTTTTTTCTAGCGCATTTAGGGTTCCAATACGGATTCTCATTAAAAGTGTTTGAGCAAAGAAACGCGAAAAATCTATTTTGATCGAGATAGGTGATTCTCCAGCAGTGCTAGAAACTGCTAATTTTTTCCATCCTATCCTCACATCACATCTCCTGCAAAGTTTTCAATAGTTGAGAAATTCCACGAAGATCTGCCCGCAAAACTTTAAAATCGTGACCGACCATTCCATTGAATCCGATGAAACTTTACACGTTTCGCCGGCATGGAAGACTAAACATTTTCTACCAGCAAAAAGATTATTTTGGCTCAAGAGCAATTTTTCAAAATGAATGAATATTGTGAATGTTTCTACATTGTCCAATTATTGTATTTTATACAACAAAACTGTCTGAGAACGAAGTATAGGGCATGAATACTTCTGTTCGAAAAAAAGGCACTGAAAATTGTGTCAATTTTCAAAAAAAGCAAAATTTACATTAAAAATTCAAATTTAAAAAAACCCATTTTTTAAATATTTTATATTTTGTCAACAAAAACCTAAAGAGAAAAGGCATATTTTCAATGTGATTCCATAATTCCATATCAACTTTTGAATAGGGCTAATAAGATTTGTAAACAAGCTATTGTTTTGCTGATTTCTCTTATTTTATAATATAATTTCAACACAGAAAACATTTGAAATTGATTCTACCAAGGGTAAATATGTTGATTCAAGTGTATTTTTCATGAAATTCAACTCGGCAGCGGAGTAATGAGCGAAAGAAGTTTGTTTACAAAAATCTCATTAGCCCTTTTGAACAATTAATATTGAATTTAGAATTTATCGATGAAAAAGTTTTTCTAACCATAACTCTATACATGTTTTAAAATTTCATACTAATTGTCATACAAAACTATAATTTTATTACAGAATATTGTTCTAAGTCTCATTTTAAATCGAAATTCATTTAACAAAAATCTTCCAAAATGCGATAGTTGTCGAGATATCTGGAAATTTGTTCCAACAAAAACACTTTATTCGTGTAATTTTGCTCCTTTTAAAAGTTATTCTCGTTTCTCCATCATAAAATGTCAGAAATCTAATATTTATAGATTGAAAGATGTGAGAGAAATTTTTTCAGTGTATATGCATCATGGAGAAGCTTTCAATAAAAAAGTTTTCATAAAAACAACTTTTGACATATTTTTATAATACATACTACTTACAGTCAAAAATACAATTTATTTTTTGTATATGATTATAAGCGCCATTTCAAATCAAAATGCTCATAGCAAAAATTTTCTGAAATGTAGTCTTTCTCGAGATATTTCAATTGACCCATAAGATATCCTGTAACTTTCCATTTGATATCAAGGCAAAATTCTAAACCATTTGAAACAACCAAAATATGATACAACAATATAGTTTAATCATCAGATACTGCAAAGTACTAATAGTATGAAATTTAAAAATATGTCAAAAGTTGTTTTTAGGAAAACTTTTTTATTGAAGGCTTCTCCATGATCCAAATACACTGAAAAAATTTCTTTTATTTCCTTAAACCGATAAACATTAGATTGTGGCAGCCCTAAGTTTCCACCGCTAAAACAACAAAAATGATCCATAAAAAATTGAAAAACGATCCATAAAAAAGTTGTCCATGTTCCATAAAACAAAACTGAAAATCCATAAAACAGTGTGAATGATCCATAAAAAAGGGTGATTTGATCCATAGATTATGTAAAATAGAACCATAAAATGGTCGCAAAAGAGCACTAAAATAGTATTAAAAGAGCAATTAAAATCAACCAATACCCCATAAAAATATTGGAAATGTTCCATAAAATGATACATTTTGCGCCATTAACAATGTACATTAAAACACGTCGATATGTTCCATAATAACATAATAACACACGAATATCTTTTAAAAAGGGTATAATTACACGAACTAATTGTTTTTTTTTTTAGCGAAATTTCAAATATCTCGACAACTATTAGCGCATTTCCACAAAATTCCACGCGGCCTTTCCTGATCGAAAGGAACGGCCGCGCTTCATGAAACACCGCGCTTGGCCAATCTGTCATAATGTTGCAAATTTGCATAACGAAGGGCTGAATGAGTTAACAAGTTGCTCCAAAAATCAGCCATTCGTTATGCATCGTTTTGTGAAAGTTGAGTATACAAAATGCAAGTGGTTCCAAATTCATCACGTTCAGTAAAATTCAAAAATCCTTTTTAGATTACAGAATTGATAAAATTGATTTAATGAGCTATACTTATCAATCAAATTCTGTGTTTGTCTTTGCGTTCAAACCAAAATGGGAGGCTTATTACTGCTGCAAATAGCAAATACAAGTACTAGTACACAAAAAACTTGCTGGCAACCTTAGAGCGGCGTTTAGTAAGCAGTTAGTGGGGCGTGTACGTTTCGGTGAATGTCTCAATATCGTATTTTGGCTTTTGTTCTCGTAGTAGTGGAATTGAGCATGGTAGATTTGGTCGTGAAGAGGTGCTGGAACATATACACTGAAGTGCTGTTTTAAGACAAGCGAAAAAATTTTTACTGCAAAGTCAATATCAGTTGCATGATTTAACAGGGACATTCACTCATTCACTCTGCAATGAGCTAAGAAGCTCAGTGAAGTTGGCTTTCTAAAAAACTCTGGCTTAAATCAATTCGTCAAATCGAACCTACTGTAGACATGTCTGCGAAACTAGTAGCGGAGGATAATGTGAATCAATGCCAACTAATGGTTCGTGTGCTTCCAAAACAGTGAAGTTTGGTGAAGCTTCCTCGTTAACAAACGGAAAATCCAGTGTTCGATTACGATGGTTAGTGACCGTTGACATTTTTTGCATGACATCCCGTGTAGTAAGGCAACCTCGAAAAGGCAAACCATAAGTGAGTGTCTCTCCAAACAAGGCCGGTTTGATTGTAGTCCCCAAATAGTAAATGAACAGCATGGGGGTCAAGAGAGCTTGCGATGTGAAGGGCGGAGTCAATGTGCATCGGAATAACGCATTTGTCGTCGGCTAAGTCGGGAGGATATACACAAAGATATACAAAACCCACACATATTCTAGTATCATGTATACTTAAGCTGACCAACTCTGACGAAAAAATCCGTACACTGTGCTGACTGTTTGCCTGAGCGTCGTGAACGATTTCGCTTCGCTACGGTATGGTGTACGGATTTTTTCGTCAGAGTTGGTCAGCTTAAGTATATGTATGTTTACCCAAAGTTGTTCGAGATTGCATACAATACCAGTTTTTCGTTCAGACGACAATCGATTGGACACAGCGATGAGCACTCCCCCACCTCATTTTTTCCAGCACTAGTTGTGTCACGATCGTTACGTTGAACCGTATACATTAGACCAAACAGTGGAAGCGAATTGATTTCATCATTCAGTCACGTCTCAGTAAGAAAAATAACATGTTTACCATCCGAAATAGCGACAAAAAATCGATATCGATTTTTGTACGCAGTCCTTTAACATTCTGGTAGCATATCTCAAGTTGTTGACGTCGACAACCATCTGATGAAACAGGAACGTTCTTTCTCAGTTGTCTGGTGGGTACAAGAGAAACGTTACTGTCGGGTATATTATATCCACCGAATGTCTGAAACTGGGACACCTTGCACAGCTTCGAGAGGACGTATACCTCCCTTGACTTTACCTGATGGAACAATTACAAATCCTCCAACATCTTTTAGATGAAAATGGATAGCTTTGATCGAATTTTGCTAACGAACTCGGCTTGGGAGCCGAACAAATAAAAAGATGTCAGGGCTTTAGAGTTTCAACTAAGTCATCGTGTAGAAATTTTTGAAAAAAATTGAAACAGAGCTTCCCAGTTTAAAACCAAAGTTTCGGGAAGTTTTTTAAAAATAGCATCTTTTAGGTGAAAATGGACACCTTTGATCGACTTTTCCCGACGAACTGGAGCAGAACAAATAAAAAGATGCCCGTTTTCACCTAAAAGATTATTTTTTAAAAAAATCACGAAACTTTGGTTTTAAACTGTGAAGTCCCACTCCATTTTTTTTTCAAAGGTCTCTACGATGATTTAATTGGAACCCTAAATCCCTGCCATCTTTCTATTTGTTCTGTTCCCAAGCCCAGTTCGTTGGGAAATTTTTTTGAAACCATAAGGCATTACAAAAAAAAATTGATATCCGATTTTTTTCACAAATTTCTTAGTCCTTGAAACTATAAAAAAATTCATTTGTTATTAACGTTTGTTTTGACACTAAGTGCTGATGTTACATGCTATTTTTTGGCATATTTCGACAAAAAATTCCATTTTCAACATTTCCCCCCTTGGATTTTTTTTCGAATATTATGAAGTCAATAATCAAACGCTACACCCCCTTAACGATGTCCGATTTAACTAAAAAAATGCATAGATTCCTTTTTCGATGTAATAAACATTTTATGTAAGACTTTATGCGAAAATTTGAGATGACCATTTTCATTGATATCTTCTCTCTTGAACAACCCTAGTGCTCCATACAAACTTTGGTTTTAATTTGTGAAGCCCAGTTCCAATTTTATTCAAAAATTTCTTCACCAAGAGTTTCCTGGGACCGCAAACTTTCGTGATATTTTTTGTTCTGCTCCCCGATCGTGTGTTGATCAGCGTAATCATGTATTTAGTTTTAGCAATTGTTTAAATTCAACCAACGAGCAAGCGAGTGCAAGTCTTCGTTGAATTGTGCCACGGCTTCATCTATATCCTTACCTGCAATGAACAGAACAGTATTGTCAGCAGACAAATTTAAGTCACAAAATCGTAAAACTCACCTTATGTCATTTATATACATAATAAATATAATAGGACCTAAGACACTACCTTGCGGCACTCCAAGAGGATTGCCGAGAGAACAGGATGCAAAATCGTTCAAACCTATTTTTTGAGTTCTATCACATAAATAGTTTTCAAACCACTTATATTCTATCCCACCGATACCAAATCGCTCTAAAGTTCGCAAAAGTAAAGGTCTTGAAATTGTCTCAAAAGCGCGTTTTAGATCCATAAATACAACAAAAATAGTCTCTTTAACCTCGATTTTCTATTTTCATTTTGCTAACACTAGATTCAAAGCGGTTTCGCAAGAGTTTCCCTCTCGGTATCCCGATTGCACCGGAATTAGCAAACTGTTACTATTCAAATAACTCACAAGTTCTAAATTTTTCTCTAATGTGTGCGACATGTTAATGGGTCGGTACTCTTCCAGTAACTTTGGGAATAGGAATCACAAGTGATTCCTTCCAAACTGTCGTCACGTACCCAGCTTGTAGCGATTCATTTACAAGGTCCAGCAGGTAGCAATCCTGTATCACTTTTGTGTTGACATTACCGATACCAGCCGATTTTCTCAAAGAAAAACAAATATCTTTCAATTGTTCAAAAGTGATTGGGTTAAATCCATCAAATCTACAGTTAATATTAATCGGCTGTGTTATTTCCACAGGTTCACTGCTCAGCTCTATACTTTGATTGATCAGTTGCACACTGTTAACGAAATAACTATTCAATTTTTTAGTTATTATTTGTTCAGATTGTTCTACCCCGTTAGAAGTTATGGACTGCGAAGAACTAGGTTAGGTTAATTAAATTCCGTCCCCTTAAAAGATTTTGTGAGGTTTTTAATTAAGGAAAAATTTAGTATTTCTGGTATTGTTCGACCGATTTTAATTATTAACGGGTCATTAGATGCGAAATTTAAGGCCTTCTCTAAATTGCAATTGAAACAAAGATATTTCTTTGTAAAAATGTTGAGCAATTTTCATATTTATCTTGAAAAAAAATCTCTATGCTACTATTATTTTCATATTGTTGCTTTTAAACCGCATAGTTTTTTTTAACAATTTACATAACATAGCATACCGTTAGAAAGGTATATTCGTCTTCTTCCCAAAAAAATATAAAAATTGAACATGTGTCGAAAAATAACAGCGTAGCTAATTTTTTTAGTGTCAAATGTCCCAAAAGTTTTATTGCGATGAATCCAGTATTTGAGGGTATATTAAATTGATCAAACATGATTTTGTGCTGTATTTGACCAGACCTACACAGTACAACCTTTACTAGATCAATTGAAACGCACATTTATTTTTTTATTTTGTAGCGCTATTTTATCTGTACCCACACTGGAGATACTTCATGTCTAACCCTGCGGTACTTACCTTGTGAGAATCCAAAACCAAAACAGTGAGCAACCCGACTCACAGCCGGGTGCTAGTGCAACTCGCTACTCATTTTCACATTCAGTGAACTCCCCCACTGACATTGGAACAACTGTTGTTCTGCTTCGTGGAACGTTATAGCATGACCCAGTAACAAATGTGCGCATGTGCCCCCAGCACCTTGCAGCATTCATTCAACTTTTGCCTTTGACCCACCTAACGCAAGTGCCAGATTTCGTTGAAACTGACAGCATCACAACGACATCAGTGATTGTGGGTCGATTTTTGGATTTATCCCACCAAAAGCGATGAACTGATAGCCACAACGTTGTTGACGGCTACGGGGCAATTTTGGGTGGAATGTTTTTGCTTTTTCAAGATGAGATGAAAAGAAACAATGTTTACTTTCTCTCTTTCAGTTCATAGTTGGTTCTATACGGACTAAGGAGCGAGTTTCGATTACGAATTACTGTGGTCCATGTTGCTAAAATTGACTTCAAATAGTAATACAGTAAAGACCCGTTTTTATCAGCCCCTTGGCGAAATTTAAGCTGATAAAACATTGATAAAATCGGGACAAATATTTTTCTGTCCTTTTAATAAACCAAAGTTCTTATGATATTCTTTTTTTGGTCCTTAGATTTAGATATAGCCTTGTAACCTTCTGATTATTTACTTTAGATTCCCCTTACGGGGGTCTGACAGTGAAAAATTTAAAAAAAATAAATAATTTTATTTTTGCTTATTTCGGCTCTCTAAGATAAGAAAAATATGCCCAGGAAAGGATTTGCTTGAATTCAACTTGGTTCACCTGCTAGAGCGCATCAAACTACCAACTATCAATTTTCATATGAAGCTGATAAAATCGGATCAAAAAGTTGATAAAATCGGAGGTAGATAAAATCGGGGGCTGATAAAATCGAGTGCTGATAAAATCGGGTGTCCACTGTAGCTAGGACGTATAGAATTACAAACGTTTTAAAGTGTGAATAAAAGAATAAAAACCTCTTCCAATCCATCCAATGGTGCAATCACAATTATTGAATCAAAAATTCTCAAACTGGTCATTCAAAATAGATAAAGTTTCGATTTCAATTAATGTTTTAGTAGTACAGTGAAGACATATTTTTATAAACACCTTGTCGAATTTTGGGATGACAAAACGGCGATATTGACAAAATCGGGAGATATTTTTGTATTTATTTTTAATAAACCGAAGCTGTTCAGATATTATTCTGTGGTTTCTAGATTTCATAACCCTTTCTGATATTTTAGTGTAAAAATCTCTTAAGGGGGTATTTCAGAACAGAATTTGCAGAAGATGAACCAACATGGCTATTGCAGCTTTTGCCGCATTATCAAACGATAATAAATGGAAATGCGACAAACAAACGTTGTAAACAATTATTCAGCCTATAACTTTGAATTCAAAGCGATGACATATACAATTTTATTCACCAACCGATTGCAACTAATATATACTACAATTCACGGAAGCAAGTTTTTATTTAAATTCATTGGAAGTTTTGCATCTCTAGATATTTTGGTGGTACTACTTTATATGAAAATTCACTGCTTGACCGTACTCTTCAACCCGTATCTTCGGAACCGGAAGACGGATCGAAATGAAATTCTCTAGCAGGCGATTGACACATAGTACCTCTCAGTGGAGACTTAGTTCAGTAATCTTTAAGAAAATTATTGACCTTTTTATTAATATTCATACATACATAAACAGACTTCCGAACTCGACGACCAAAGTTGAATGATATAAGCCACTCAACTCTCCGGGACTCGATTAGACAGTCGGCTTCTGGAGCAATTACATAACCTTCCTACAGAAGAAAGCTAAAAAGGCTCAGGAAATTTCAGGAAACACTCTTCAACTCATAAATCTGGAACCAGTACTCCAATCCAAATTAAATACAATAGGAGCCTATGGCGATATTACACCTCTCATTTTAATCAAATATTATTGAAATTGGTCCAGCAATCTCTGAGAAAAGTGATATGTTTTGACACATAAGTGCATACACACACGCATACCCAAGTGAATCTTGATTCCTGTGATGCCACACATCAGCAGGAAAAATGTGATGTTCCGATTATTGCAGAGCCATTTCGAGTTCATCTGGGTGACGGGAAATGGGCGGATACTGTAAGTAATGTGTTACATGTTTTTGGCAGATTCCTCATCCATAAGCAGTACATAGATTCATGATCGCCAAAATCAACGAAAATATCGTAGTCAGTTGTCAGAACTTCGCATAGACAGCGGTATTCAGAACAAGAATTCAGCCAAGCTGATGGAATCGTTAAGGCTCAAGTTACCTCAAGGCTTGGTAGTATGCGTAAGAAAAATTGTGTTCAGCTTTGCCACCAGATTATCCATTTAAACCTTTTCAAAACTCTAAAAGAAGAATATCAGTCGATTTATTAGATCATCACGATTCAATTCATGCAAAATACCTGCTGGAAAAACCATCGGCTTAGCTGGATGGTGCTTTTGAAAAAGTGGCTGTGATTTTTTATCACACTACCACACCGAGCTGGGGTACGCAACACAACTGCGCAATGAAAAAACCACAGCCACTTTTTCAAAAGCACCATTTAGCTAAGCCGATGGTTTTTCCAGCAGGTATTTTGCATGAATTGAATCGTGATGATCTAATAAATAGACTGATATTCTTATTTTAGAGTTTTAAAAAGGTTTAAATGAATAATCCGGTGGCAAAGCTGAACACAATTTTTGCTACGCACACTACCAAGCGTTCAATTCTAACACATGCTTAAAAAAGGTAACTTGAACCTTAACGAGAGCATATGATACAATACCTATACAACTGGAGCAAATAGAGATAGAAAATCCATAAGCTGATACTGCGACCCAAACCAGACTAACCACCAGGAGATCCAGTATAATACAGGTTCATATACCTTCGGGAAGCTATTGGAAAGAAATATCTCGAACAGGGTGACAAAATGCACGCAGTACGAAAGAGGTCTATCAAACAGACACTTCGGATTCCAATCAGGAAGATCGACGGTGGAAGTAAGCTGGACAATCACAGAGAGAGGGAGAGAGAGAGAGAGAGAGAGAGAGAGAGAGAGAGAGAGCGAAAAAGACGTTTTAGCAGAAGAGGAGGGGTAATCGGCACTGCACAATGGTAACAATAGACGTCAAGAATGCGCTCAACCGCGCAGCTGGGAAGCTATAGCAGTATCGTTGAGTCCCCTAATAGTTTTGCATCAGCTGGCTTTAAACATAGAGAATCTCGCACAAAAAATGTTTGAAGAAGAAAAGAATTCGAATACTGTTAGTAGAGTAGTCGCGCGAATACTAGTGGAGTTGCTGAGAAAATGAAAAAAGACCGTTCGAATAGGTACACCTTACCGGTCGCCGTGGAGCAAGGTCGGATGACCGCCGGGGGGCCATCTCGAGTAGTTCGTTGAGGGGGGGGGTCGTTAAGGATCCGGTGTGCTGAACGAAACGCTCCACCCGGATTCGCTGGACCGATATCCTACGCGAGTAGGCTAGATCCACCACCGGAGTTTAGAGTGATTAGGTCACGTCGAACAGCCAGCGGCGGGTCGTTGATGCGCCAGTGATCCGGAAGCCACGCTCCACCCGGAATCGACCGACGGCCCTCAGCACCTACTGGTGGATTATTTGAGTAGACTTGGTGCACAGCCGCAGTCTGGACCGAGTAGAGCTCGACGAAGCGGAGAGCTAAATGGGTCACAAAATCGACAAACTGTATCGGGAGAAATTCACAGCCGGACTATATCGTGAAGTATATTGTGACTTCTGGGAGGTAAAAGGCTCAACGGAATGGATACCGGTATCGGGAGAAATTCTGCCATCCGAAGTCGGAGTTAGGTGGATTTACCGCCAAGGACTATCCGAGTAGAGCTAGGAGCTAAGTGGTTCATGGAATAAAGAGATAAATAGCTCACTAAGACAAGAGATAAATCGGTCTCGAAAATGGGAGCTAAATGCCTTTGAATTCGCAAGGTAATATCCGAGCGCAGTTCGGAGCTAAATGGCTCAAGTTCGCTGTGAATCTAAGCGGCGTAATGGATGAAGGGAATAACGGAAAGCAAGAAAAATTGGTAGCTAAATGGATCAAAGGTCGACCAATTCCATGGATCAACCGAGACTCCGAGTTAACTGCGGAAAACTCATCAACAAAAATGAGGTGTAATGAAAGCATAATGAGCCCCTTGGCGCAAAGTTGAGTGTAGCTTTTTGGGGGACTTACGGTTAAGGATGTTCAATAGAGTGACAGGAAAAAAATGACCCCTACCGGCACATGGCTGAGTCGATTCCTAGTTCCACCAGGAGTACTTGCTGCAAATTTGAAGCAAATCGGACAATTCTAGCTACCGGACCAACGTGCCTGAAGTTTGTATGGGATTTTTCGACAATTTACATGGAGAAAGTCCACTAACTCGCATTTTCGCCGCTAGGTGGCACTATATGCATCATATTATCACTGAAAGTGAAAATAAGAAAGATAATTTAATTGCCTACAAATTTGTTGAAGACTGCTAGTCAATCCGGCTTTGGTAAAAGAAGTTATTAAACTTTTAACGAAGTGATGCACGAACGCACGAACAAAAGATTTTTGTGAAATAATGGTTAGGTTTAAGTCAATAGTATGTGCGGAAGATTTATAGTAAGTAATACGAGTCATGTTTTGGTTAGAAAATTTTAGTTCCACATTTTACCGCATAGAGGGCGCCAACACTAACATTTTAACGGAAAGAGATAGACAATAGGTGTCTTCCACATAGTTGTAGAGCAAGCATTTTTAAATAATTCTTCCGAATGTCTCGATATTCTATCTCACTTCTATGAAAAGTTAGTGTTGGCGCCCTCTATGCGGTTACAGTTGGAACTAAAATTTTCTAACCAAAACATAACTCGTATTATGTACTACAATTCTTGTGAATATACTATTCAGCTAAATGTAACCATTATCTCACAAAAATGTATAGTTGGTGGTAATCGAGTACCGATCCACAACTATGCGCTGCTAGGCCCCATGCAAAGCTGACTCAGACATTACTTCGTTAAAAGTTTAATAACTTCTTTTACCAAAGCCGAATTGACTAACAGTCTTCGACAAAGTTGTTGGCAATTAAATTATTTTTCTTATTTTCACTTACAGTGATAATACGATGCATATAGTGCCACCTAGCGGCGAAAATGCGAGTTAGTGGGTTTTCTCCATGTAAATTGTCGAAAAATCCCATACAAACTTCAGGCACGTTGGTCCGGTAGATAGACTTGTCCGATTTGCTTCAAATTTGCAGCAAGTACTCCTGGTGGGACTAGGAATCGACTCAGGGGTGGGCCGATTGAGTTTTCAAAAATTCGTTATTTTTCTGGGCACTCTAATGTTCAAGGTCAAGATGTAGGAAATAGCCATTGTTGCGACTAGTTTTGGAAGGAAACACCGTTTTGATAGTCCTGCCATACAGCGGCTTCAAAGCTGCAATATTTTTATTAATTAATTTACAAATTCATATTAAGGGTTTATTTGGTAAATTACATTTCAGTGTTCTTTCGGTTCCCTCAACTAGTTCCGCCAACAATTCCGAGGACTACGGCATTTTTCTATGCCGTCTTTGTTTCGTCCTATATCACTTCTTGCACTCGATAATCAACTATCCCATTTTGACAGATGCGCGAGGGAATGGGCGTTAGTTTCACTGCCCTATAATTGCGCATAAAGGGCGTCGCAACAGCCATATTTGAACTGAAAAAATGCAGCTCAAGGAACCAATGAGCATTATACAATAGCCTTACATCAGCTCTGCATCTACAATTAAGGTTATCTCTAATATTCGTTAAGCCCTATAAGCTGATGGAATGATGATATAGTGCCAGATATTGCGAAATATTGAGCTATTCAAGTACGTAGATTGACATCCCGTTTTTGCTTTACTTACGCTAATATAGAGCGTACATGAAGAACTTTCAAATCTAAAAGCCTGTTATTGGCAGTACTCATGCTTTTTTTATTTCTATTATAGAGGTTTTAACCTTAAGGTCATTCGCCTCTTCGGGTTAGAAAAATATCTTATGAAAAATTTCTAACCCTATGTGCGGGGTCGGGAACTCGAACCCAGGTGCGCTGCATACAAGGCAATCGATTTACCAACTACGCTACGCCGACCCTAGTGAAGCTATTTTTGCTTATCAATTTACATCAAAAATAAATTCAACGTTCCAAAGTTATTCAAAATCATCTTATTTCAATCATTAAGATATAACAATCATTTTAAAGCACTCTAATGAGATGGAAATTAACTCTTTTGCATATCAAACATAAACGCGGCGTACCAAAATTAACAAAAAAATAAGAACCTTAACAACCTCCCTAACGAGTGGTTTTTTTCTAATATATTTTAATATCAAGAAGAAATACAGTGTACAAACATAACTACTAAAAAAATATTAAACGCTACCACAAAATAATTATGTTGGAGACACCCTAAAAGGAAAGGATTTTTTCTAATATGTTTTAATATTAAAATCAAGTTCAGTGCACGATCATTACAACTCAGCAATTTTATGAATGATTACATCACAATAATAATTTTGAGCCACCCTAATGAGTGATGATTTATTTTTTGACTTGTTTTATTATCAAAAACGTATCTAGTGCACAACAGTTACTTTTAAAACATATCATGAGCCGTTTCGACAAAAACTATGTTTGGCCACTCTAATGAACAGAAAATGTTTATTTTTAATGTACCTTAATATCGAAAACGAAATGTACGTACCAAAATGACATAAAACTGTCCTACTTGAGCTGGTACGACAAAATTTTGACTTTAGTCCACCTTTTGCTCTAAGCCAAGCCACTGTGCATTGTTTTTCGTAATGTCGTCGCTGTTGCGCTATCTTATGACAAGCGCCATTTAGCACATTTCGAGAAAAACTATTTTTAAAGTTTAAGATTGAATATCTTGAAACCTATAAACGATATAAACAATTCAAAGAAGACAATTGATGCTTCTATCTATTCTGTATTAATCTCTTAAATATTACGAAGATCGGTAGACTATGTTGCGAGTTTTTACTACAAATGTAAACAAAAGTTGCACGCACACGTGTCATAGGTGTGTATAAATGACAAAATTTGTATGGCGTGTCGTAATCGTGCTTGGAAAATTTTCCATAAAAACAAAATCATCAATTATTAACTTTTATTCATATCTTTGGCTTCTTTTGGTCTATAAACAATCGGTGATATACATTTTGAAGGAAATGAATCAGGGAATCTAGAAAAATAGTTATTTTTTGTTACAGTGTTGCCAAATATGCTATATTTCCAGTTTAAAAATTAAACTATATTTTTCTCACAATTCGTGTATTTTTGTTTTGAAAATGATTATGCCACTCAGATGGTTTTACACACAAAAATATCTTATACATGAAGATAGCTTGAGCCAATCCTATGGCGCAGTCATTTGAGGCAAAAATTTAATTTTCAGCTCGTTTTTGCTATATCTCAGTAACCAAGCAGAATGTCAAAATTCTGAAAACGCCACTTCGTAGAGATTTTTAAGACAAGTAATGTGGCATATCTAACTCAGTTTACCCCAAAATGGCGTTTGTCATAAGATAGTACAAAGCAACGATGTGCCATGATGTGGTTACCAAACTGGTACGTAGGAATCTGACCAGAGTATGCTCACCGCCTTATTTGTCACCCGCATTTCAACGAGGCGAACACCGTTGGGAATACCACTGAAATTTTCTCCTCAAGTTTCGTGTTTAACGGATCACACTTCTTCGTTTGTTGACATAAATGTTTTTAATGTGTTCTGGTCTAATTCGCGGTGCTAGGTCGTGTAAACGAACTTCAATTTGATCGTCATTCCATATATTTAGTATTTCGGTTTTGACACTGTCATATTCTATACCTTGTTGCATATTGTTCTTCGCAATGCAGTTTTCTGCCTGGACTAAACGTTATCTATACACAGTTTCTCACGTGGTGTAACTGCGTGTATGTCACTTCCTTGAGCTTAAGATCCGTTTTAACTTTTAATACCAGCTCAGCGTCTACTGTAGGTCAAAGACCATTTTGTTTAAAGCCGGTTCAAATCACTGCGCAACTGGAAGCGATGATATAAGGCTGTTTGCTTTCAATATATTGTATTCTGTTCGTTGCGAAATAGCTTTAAATTTCAATATTCAACCTGAAAAGATATTTATCTTCGCAGATCCCCAAAAACCTATTCACGGAGTTTTAGTGGCCCGCGGACCCCAAATTGAGAATCTCTGGCTTAGATTGCACAAAAAATCATCTTATCTCAGCGCAACAAAGTTTTACTGTTTATTTATCAAATCACCTAATGTTATATTTAATTTGAGTATAAAACTACGATGAAAACATCGTTGTTTTATACTCAAAAGTAAGAAACTTGAAAGCAAATCACAATACTTGAAAAATATTCAGCCCAATTGCACAGCACAGTTTGAAAACCTCGGTTATTGTTAAATGTCAAAGCTCGTTCATTCCGCCTCCAGCTTCATTAGAAATCTAGAAACTTACACTCTCGAGATATTACTTATATAGGTAATCATTCCAAGTTATTTTCGAACATGTCTTCAACTACAGACATTTCACTTATCAACCAGCAGACAAAGAGACATTGTACAGATTACCCTGTCTCTCAAAACTAGATTCAACGAACAATAACAAGACCGGCACTTCTACGAAACAAAACTCATTGCCTCCTCTACTTTACATCCAATCAAATACTCGCACGGGAAGTTCTAACAAGACAACCATGCAACTTTCATCATCACTCCAATGGATTACAAGGCATCCACTTCTACGAGCGTGCTGTGTCAAACACACAGGTCGGCTGCGTTACGGGTTGGCGATTTCCCAAACTTTGAGACCACCGTTTTACCCATAATGGACTGGTTTCCACTTGTGTAAGCTTTAACTTCCTTCCAAATCGCTTCTGATCGGTTCGCCGGCAGTATCCTTCAGGTCGGATTATTTATTCATCCCATCCCATCCCATCCCAATCCCGTCCCTGCTGCTAACTACTCGTAACCTCTGCTCTCCACATCACTACTGGAGCCACAAAACAGTCTCCCACTCTTACACTGGACGTATACAGGCTTGCCAGTACAGCCGAGCCCAGTCACAGGTGCGAATGGTCGACCATCTGGCCTGGAAAAGGTACACAAACTAAATCATGCCAAGCTGAATACAGCAGGGAATCGTTTTCCAATACAATCCAACCCGTTCACCCTGTCCTGCCGAAATTCAACAAGTTGCAACTGCACCGTCCGTTGTTTGGGCGAGTAAACAGCCCAAATCCGATCCAGCACCGGATCGACCGTTGCAACATTATAAGGCATATTACTGTAGCCCACCTCCATCATCCCCTCCAAGGTCCTTTCCCGTTCGACAACTGCACGGTGATGTTGTTGCAAGCCTGGCGGCAACCGTCGGATTTGAATCGACCCGAATCCGGAAGGAGAAAGGAATGCCTAAGTCCGGATCAACAAAAGCCACAGGAACAAATCGGATTGCGACTGTCGGATAAATAAATGATTTTCATCGGAATCCATTTTTGGTTCGGAGCGGAAAATGCGCACCGTTTCATATCCGACTGGTGATGTCAGCAGGTATGTACCATTCTGTGCCGTGCATTCTGACAACCGGATGTCGTTACGGCTCCGATCGATGCAATTGATATATGAATTGGTAATCGTGATACGGGAGCATATTTGCATCGGTTTTGTTAATGAAACATTATTTCGGGTGTTTTATGCTAAGCCATTAAACGGTGTTTCGCAGCAATCTTTGATGGTAAATACACGTATAGTATTTTAATGGGGACGCACGGTTGTTTTTGCAAGAACAAAGGCCATGTGGCTGCATAACGTTGAACGCAAAGAAAACCCATTTAGGCGTTAAAAATCAGACTGAAGAATCATTACCATCATTAAGCCCCATCCCGGCATCTCGAAAGAAAACAAAATTGAAAATCTTATCACAGATAGAAAAAGATCGTTTCCCATTCCTACCAGAAGCTAATTTATGTCATTAATCTTTTCCACCCAACTTCGCTGACTAATTTATTACCTTCTTACCATGGAACATTCGGTGTGGAAAAAAGTGAATATAATATAAAATCCAACCAAACGTGACAGAGTTTAAGAGTCTGAAGTACACCGACACGCCTACACGTGGTGCTCGAACAGAAAAATGACAAGCGTGTGGCGAAGGATTTTCTGAACGCGCGAGATAAAGAGAGGAAGCCTTCTTCTGTACACACCAACGATCAGTACACACCTGACACACACCATCGTCAGCAGGATGAGCTGAAAAATTGAAAACACGAATGCAAATCATTTCGTTATTAGAAGTCATCCGTCATTTTAAATGACACGGTATTTGTATCCGGGAAGTGCGCGAACGCACCTTGTTCCTAGTACAAGACAGGTACTCGTGTGTCGAAGGATAAATGGTTCAGCGGTGGTTTAGCTTGAAGTAGCTCTGATTATCTTTGCCGCGAAGATAAGTGTGTTGTAATATTGCGTGGTTCGAATTTTTATCAGTCGGGGAAACACTTTCGATAAGTTTAAGTTATTTTCTTTTTTTTTCGATTTACATGAAAGCAAAATGATGGTAAACATTAAAATTGGGTTGGGGTTCGTGAAGTATGCTTAGGCTATTTTGTTTAAAAAACTTTTCAGTACCCCAGTGGAGAAATATTCAGAAGAGGCAAATGAAGTTCAAAATGCATGGAAAATGCTAGAGCGCCTGGATGCATGAATAAATTATGCAACGAACAACCGAGATTTGAGCATAGCAGGGCATGATTTCAGATTTGTTCATCCTTCAAGTTCGAACAAATCTATCACCAAATAGCAACTCTGTTACAGAGACTACGAAACTGGTAGCCTACTCTTAGTCCAGTTCAACGACTCAGATTATTCGATTAGTTATGGAATATTAAAATATGTACATAACAAGTGAAGTGTTAAGTTCATATTTAGTATACCAAATTATTCGTTTTTGTATTTAGATTAGTATTTGTGACAGCTGGGCCAGAAAATGGACACAGAACTAGCGTATATGATAGAATAGTGGGTAATATATTGACTCGGGTGCATTTTTTTACTTCCTAGGATTAGTTGGTCACTTTTTCCCGGTATTTACTTGGAGTGTTCGACGAATCATTCGGTAAAATCAGATTGAATAAATGATACATGTGTTATTTTCTTCTACTTCATCAATCTGTTTTTATAGTACTTCTATTACTTCTTTACTTTTCCACTATTCATGTATACCAAAAAATACCGGTCCATTTGTACTATTCTAATTAATCTCTTTGCTTCTTTTTATGTTTATTCGGCATTCTTTTTTCCATTTTTCGCTATATCTTGAATAAGATTCACAATAACACTGACTAATACAATCAACGGTATATTCTCTCATATACGCTCCCAATCTCTCCCTCATTCCAAATGTACAAACGATCGTAGCCTTTAAAATAACTCAAAACTGGTCACAAAAGCGAACATATAATTGCAATCATCTACATATACTTATGGCCGGAATCTCGCCAACATTAAAACACCCTAGTAATTAAGTGAACATTTTATCACTTATAAATTTACAAACGCGGTCTCAACCATTAACCCACCGTTCCACAGTGACACGACTAGTGACAAAACACTAGTGACATAACGCACTGTCTTGTAATTCTTTTGCAAATATTTATTTTATTTTTCTCTTAGTTTATTTTATTTTTACCCAATATGAATAAAATTATTTCAATATTTTACGATAATCAGATGAAAATTGAATTTTTAACATGTCGTTGAAGCAAGTGATGTTGAGTATTTTTGTTCATTTCGAATCATAAGAATTGTTCGTTCGAAGGTCATATCTCTAGAAGTACAAGGCCTACTGGAGTATTTTCGAACTTTTTGGTAATAAAAATATGAATATGTTAAACTAATGAATATGTTAAACTAAAGGTATGAGCTTTTCGCACAGAAATCATTTACGTTTGTTCTGCACTAAGAAAAAGCCATTCAGAAATCGAATGTCATATCAGTAATTTATCTTTATACGTCTTACAATTTTTGAAATGGTCTGCCATGGATCACTCATCATCAATATGATTCAAAATTTAGTGTAGTTTCAAGACATACAGGGCTCATCTTACGCATTTTTGCGCGGAAATTTTTATAACTATATTTTTGTAAATAGCTCATAAATCTTTTTACAAATTGCTTGCCTAAACAACACCATATTACTGAAAAATTAGTGATTTTTAGTAGTTTTATCAACCATATCTTCTATCCGAGGTGATTGGCTGATTTACGTATATATTAAACCTTTAACGTCCAACGCCTTCAAATGTGTACCTAATAATAGTCGAACAAAATAATTATGGAATTTCAAAATGCAAGCAGAAATGGATTCCACGGCACAAAATTAGTTTAGAACCCAAGTTTTAGCCACATAAACCAATTTTTTATAATTTTGTCTCAACTTTGTATGGAGAGGCACCACTGTGCGTTCGCGCGATCATGAATCTCGATCCTAGCAGCTAAGACTCATGCCTTCAGTTGGACCAATATAAAAATCTTTGCTCATATCCAATAGACAACACATTCTATGAGGACATGACCGGTAAATCTAGTGATATGGGGAAACTCTCTACTAGTATGTGAACCGAACACTGAAATTCAGCATCACATTCACGATCCGAGCGATCATTCAAGAACACACGCGAATATACGAATGGCCACACGGTTATAAAATCGAAAACATCCACGTGAAGCTATATACAAGAACGCAGAGGCGTGAAGAACGTTAACTTACAAACGCTTAAGCTTCGTCCATGCACTACTACGCCCACAATCTCGCAAACATGAAAGCACCCTGGTGATCAGGTGCATATTTTGGCACTTATATATATTCATAAACGCGGTCTCAAGCGCTGACCTACAAACACATGTGTTCAAGTTATCATGAATCGGTTACGCCCAAAAGCCCCTACACTCCGCTCTAGGAGCATAGGTCCATGCTTTCGGTTGGACTAATCAAAAAAATGACACATATCCACTAAACAACATGGCGATATGACCGAAAACTTTAGTGATATGGGAAATTTTGCTCTCTTCTAGCCGCACGTTAACATACAAACGCTTAAGACATTCGCGATCATCCATGCACACCAAAGCCTGCAGTCACGCAAACATGAAAACGCTGCAGTGATTAAACGAATATTTTAGCACTAATAAACTTATAGACTCCGTCTCAAACGGGAACATACAAACGCCCTTGCAATAATCAATTGGCCCCGTCTGGAAACCTTTACCTTGGTCCTAGTATCCTAGGTCGTGCCTGAACCATACACTAAAAATTAAGTATCAGATTAACGGTTCGCGATCATTCAAGAATACATGCAAATATGCGAATGGCCATGCAGTTATTGAATCGAAATTATGTACGCTAGCACACGCGACAAACATGTTGACGTACAAACGCTCGAGCCCTTAGTGATCATCCACGCACACTAGGGCATGGCAATTTTTTTTTAATTCTCAAAGCCCCCCCTCTCATATTGTGACAAATGTCAAAGTAAGCTCAGATGCCAAATTTCACATTATTTGGACAATTTTAGACTCCCGCCTACTTCGCTTGAAATTTTTGAAATTAGTGCTATCGGAAAATATGGAGGAAAAATATATTAAATGCTATAACTTTTAAAGTAGCAATCAGAAAATTACAATTTCCACCTCTATTTAAAGGAAATAACCTAAGTATTTGAATGGAGATATTTCTGTTTCTAGCAAAATACAGGAAAGTAGAGTACTGGGTAATTTTGGCCCGAAAATTCCCCATTTTTTTTAATTTTTCTGCTTCATGATGCAAATCATAAATATTTCGCAGTTTTTCTAATGTGAAAAAATCTCAGAAATCGAACGAACCTTTTTGACCTTTGTCCGAATACGAGAAGTTGGGGTTATAGGGCTTTTTGTCATTCATATTTAATTTAATCATTTTCTCAAGCATATATCTCTTTTATTCTTCATTAAATTTTCATAAATTGTACCATGTTCAACGTGGAAAATCCTAGGGAGCAAAATAAAAATAGATTCATTGCCGGTAAAATTCAGAAACATCAAATTATCTGTCATATAGTCTCGATTTCACATTTTCATCATAAAATCGCATTTATTAACTCCATTTAACAACAAAATTCTTATTTAATTTACTACTTATAGTGAAAAATGCGTTTAGGGATCACATGAGAAAAGCTGCATTCCTGGAAAAATAGGGGAAGTTGAGGTATTAGGACATTTAATGAAAAAAAATGTGGTTTGTAGAGTTAATTTCCAAACAATTTTATGCTATTGAATTTTACCGCAAACGAATCTAATTTGGTTGTATTTCTAAGAATTTTTCACGTTCAACAAGGTACAATTTATGAAAATTCAATGAACAATAATAGAGATATACGCACGAGAAAATGATCAAATTTAATATGAATGACAAAATGCCCTATAACCCCAACTTCTCGTATTCGGAAAAAGGTCAAAAAGATTCCGTTTGGTTTCCGAGATTTTTTCACATTAGAAAAACTGCAAGCAGAAAAATTAAAAAAGATAGGGGATTTCGGGGCCAAAATAACCCAGCACATACCTTTCCCGTATTTTTCAAGAAACAGAAATATCTCCATTCAAATACTAAGGTTATTTCCTTTCAATAGAGGTATAAATTGTAATTTTCTGATTGTTACTTCAAAAGTTATGCCATTTAAAATATTTTTCCTCCATATTTTTCCATAGCACCAATTTCAAAAATTTCAAGCGAGGTGGGCGGGAGTCTAGAATTGACCAAATGATGTGAAATTTGGCATCTGAGCTTACTTTGACATTTTTCACAATATGAGAGGGGGGGGGGGCTTTGAGAACACAAAATTATTTTTTTTGCGATGCCCTGATTTCACAAACAGGATGGCACCCCGGTTACTCATAGAACGTTTTAGCACTTATAAATATACAAACGTAGTATAAACAGTGAACCTACGAACGCCCGTATTCGCGCGTTGATAAATCGGTTACGTCTCCGGAAGTCTCTACTCTCGGTCGTAGCAGCCTAGGTTCATGCCATGAGTTAGACCATTCAGAAAAAAATTACACTCATATCCACTGACAATAAGTTCCATGTCGACATACCTGGGAACTCAAGTGATATTGGAGAACTCACTCTCTTCTAGCATCTGTACACTTCGAAAATTAATTATCAGATTCGCACGCGAATATGCGGATGAACACACGATTATAACATCGAATTGATAGACGCGAAGCTACACACACGCTAGCACACGCGACATACGAACGTTCACACGACATACAAACGCTCACGCGATCGAACAGGTTAACCTACAAGAGCTAGAGATCCTCGCGATGGTACACAAAGACGAGCGTGCAATCGCGATCATCCATGCACAATTACGCCCAAGATTTCTTCCCAATGCACAGTGGTCGCAATGGTACCAAAACGTGCGATTTTAACGATTTGGTGTGTTAGGAACACTTTTTTTAGAATGGAAGCCCCCTTCTTTTGATGTAAGCTGAATTGTGATTAATCTACCTAAAAATGAGATAGAAAATTTATTTCTACCGACTTTTGAAATAGAGTCATGATGTCAATGACAAAGTTATAGAAAATTCTACTACAAGAAAACTTGCTAAGCATGCCAACTCTCCAAAATGAATTCGTGTTGAGATACTGCGCGTTGTTCGTGGAAGGCACCCAAAAAATCATTTTTTCATTATAATTCTTTAAATGTTCTAATAAGTTGTTGTAATTAAGAAACTACAGGTATTTGTCAAAATTTTTACATTTCTTATAAAAGAAATGTATAGAATTCGCTCAAACTTTCAAGATTTGTTCCGAGGCCCGGAGGGCCGAGTCTTATATACCAATCGACTCAGCTCGACGATTTGGGACAATGTCTGTGTGTGTGTGTGTCTGTGTGTGTGTGTATGTAACGGATAAATTCTCATTCGTGTTTCTCAGCAATGGCTGAACCGATCTTATCCAAACCAATTTTAAATGAAAGAACTAAAAAACAGTATGAACGCTATTAATTTGTTTTTGATTCTGATGTTTAGTTTCCAAGATATAAATGTTTGAATGCGTAAAAATGGCGTTTTTTGCAGTTTTTTTAAATTATCTGCCGAAACTGACAATATAGATTAACAACTTATATGTTTTTAGACAGCTTTAACGAATACCTTTCGAACAAGCTATAGATTGTTGAAATCGGACTATTATCAATAGAGATATTTAACATTAAATACGGACGAAAGATTTTTATCATTTCCCATTGCCAGAAATATGACCAAAACATGTAATCTATTATTAACGCCAAAACGGCTTATTTTAGGTCAATAGTATCTTCGGAGAATTTAATGGAGGCAATGTGCCCTTTCTTTTGGTATTGTGCTTTTGCTGATTAATCCCCCTATGAGTGAGATATTTTCACAAATTTTCTTGGGACTGAGTATATCGAAATGATGCCTTCAGCAAATTTGTAGCTCTTACTTTTGCGAATAACTTTACTGAAGACTTCAAATATCTATTTTGAATACTTTAAAAGTTATGGCTTCTTGTTTGGGGATTACTCTTTGTCGCCTATTTATTGTTCAATATAGTAATAATCCATTGAAATAAGCCAAACATTATTTCGATAAAACGAATTTCGTGTTTCATTATTCTATCTACTTTATTATTTCGCTAGAAATAATCACCGAATACTTCCAAGTTGTCTGGAAGGAACTTGATAACTTATCAGTGCAAAAATGTTCATTTGTGCTAACCTTCTGACTGCAATTTTTCTAACTTATGACCATCGGATCGATCTGAAACATATCGGAAAATGAAAAGCGAAGTCAATAACTCCATGCAACGGCGTAGCCAAGAGAAGGTTTTGGGGTTTTACACCATACAACCCCACCCCTCCCTCCCAAAAAAAATATTAGATTGAAGTTGAAAATTTATTGATGCAGACTGATTTAATTCAATATTACAATAACAATTATCTGATCCGTAGATTGATAACCTGTTGTTGTAAACATCATGAGGACTTTTGATAAATTGTCGGAATGGGGTCCTGATATGTAACTGATCTATTGGTCTTGATTTCACAGTTGTCTAATAGTCCTGCCTGAAAACATTCTAATAGAAAATTCCAGAGTTCTGTAATCAATCATAATGATCAGATTTATTTTCAAATTGAGCTCGTTTTTATAGAGATGTACTGTAATAAGGGTCTTTATTTAATAGGATGCGAAGTTAAAATTGATTTAATGTCTATGAAACATAGAACTGCTCACCAAAAAAATGCATAACTTTCAACATTTGCTAAAAATGTTTTTGCCTTTCTCATTCACTCTAAAATTCGTCAATCTAATCCCGAACCAGAGGGCCGAGTGTCATATGCCAATCGACTGAGATCGTCGAGATCGGAAAATGTCCGTGTGTGTATGTATGTGTGTATGTGGAAAAAATGTGACCTCTGTTTCTCAGAGATGGCTGGACCGATTTGCACAAACTTAGTCTCAAATGAAAGGTACAACCTTCCCATGCTCTTGAATTTTTTATTGATTGGACTTCCGGTTCCGGAGTTATGAGTTGAAGAGTGCAATCACACAGCAAATTCACATATAAACTGAAATGAAAAATGACTTTAAAATGCATGAAACATTGAGATGTTTGACAAAAATTGACTTTTTTGGACTTTGGTACATTTTTGCCTTTGTCATATAGAAAGGTTATGCAATCACTCTAAAAATCGTCAATCATACCGGCCCGGAGGGAGTATGCAGTGAGGGGTTGCTACTTTAAAATTACAACTAGTTTAAAATTTCTTAACAAGTTGAAAATTTTCGGCAGGACCTGGACCTCCCGGATCTTTCTCCATGATCCGCCGCTGGTTTTAAGCGATGTTTCAGTATCACATGGTATCTCAAGATCGTGGCTGTCGATCCATTGTATGTATGTGCAAATCATACTGAACATGAAATATTCATTTCCACCATTGTATTGAACATAACCAGCCATGTAATCGTAGTCTGGGCAAATGAGACAAGCACAATTGCACCACTAGGTGGATTAAAACAGGTTTTTATTTTGGGAATGCGTCGAGTTGAGACGAAAACGTAATATGATTAATAACGAGGATAACACTTTCCGAATGTAGAGAGAAATTTATGAAAAATGACGATTTCCATTCGACTCTAGCAGGTCCTGATCGATTTTGATGGGAATTTGATTTTTGTTGTATGACCAATTATATGTACAGGTCAAAAACAGTAATTTAAGGTCAAGATAACATCATTTTGAAACCGCCAATTTCGGAGGTTTAGTATCTTCGATGAGTTTTACAAACGTTAAACAGCGCATCATTTGATAAAATTATTTTGACGGTATATCGTCCAAGAAGTATTTATGGTGAATTTTCTCAGGTCTCAACAAATTCGCTAAAGACACGAACTCTGTTACTATTTTCTGAAAAATTAATTCTGCATAATTTTAAAACTTTAAAAATTACGGTTTCGGAATTATGCCGTTTGGACAGAATGATCGATTATCACCAAACTCCAACTAAACCGAATTTCTGGCTACGTCGTTCTACACTCGTTCACAAGAAACTTCTTCGAATGCTGAATATCTATTATAATACATTGAAACCCCGATTTTATCATCCAAATATGAACATATGTTTGATGGGCTCTAGCAGACGAATAAGACTGAATTCGAGTAAATCCTTTCTTGAGCATGTTTTCCTTATCATGAAGATGGAAATATGCAAAAATAAAAAGTTCATGATAATCAGAAATAATTATCAGACTACATCAAGGGACGGGAAGAATATTTTAACAGCTTCAGTTTATTATAAAGAAAAAAATTGCCCGATTTAGTCAATGTCCCCATTTTGTCAGCCTAAAATACACCATGAGGTTGATAAAAATGGGTCTTTATTGCATTTCATTTTCGGGGATTTTTTTATTGCATCGAACTACAACAATTTTTAGGTAGCTTTCAAGGGGTAATTTTATAGATTTCTTCCAAAATTTGGCGAACCTATTCCAATTCGTATACCAATTAATTGGTATACTTAAGGGTTTATATGTTGCAGATAGAGAAAATACTGAAATTTTCAGTTTTTTTCATACACAATATTACGAAAGCTTATTAAACAATTTTTCCTAAGATGTTTGTGAAAATTATAAACTATTTGAAATTTTTTAATAGTTTTATTTTTTATTTAACCGTGATTTTTTAATAAATAGTGACCATCGCTTCACAACGTAGTCTAGTTTTCATGGCTTGCGGTGAGCAAGATCTCTCGAATTGCTGAACTGAAAATTATGGAATAGAAATTGATTTTTAGTACTCTTTACAGATTTAACTCGCCGCGCAGATGGCTCTGAATTAGACCCGCTGGTGCCCTAAGACGATTTCGTTAGATTTTCAGAGCACTGTGCACCCAATGCATTAACGCAAGTGACGGAAGGTTATCGAAAAGATTCGTGAAAATGAAAATTCCAGTAATGATGATGATTTTCCCAAACGGTTCGTTTTCGAGAGGTTTTTATTTGTTCTTTGGCATTAGGATTAGCGATAATAATTCAAATCAAGGATACTACTGGGAAGTCACCTTTAGAAAAAGTCGATGTTGAAGTAAAATTTGGAACTATGCACGCATGCACTTCAGAGATAATGTGATATCAGGAGCTGCGATTTCATTTCAACGCTTTTTTGTGAAAAGGGCGATACTTACAAATGTAAACATAAGGCTTTTTTCATACATGCGAATGGTGGAGTGCCGAGATTGCAGCTCTACGGTCAGCCTGTCTCAGAGCTAGACGTAGGATGCAAAGAGCTCGCACCGAGGATGCAAGAGAGAACCGCCGTGAAGTGTTTCGAGCTGCGAAATTAGCCCTTAACAAGGCTATTAAAAGCAGCAAGAGAGCGTGTTTCGACAACCTGTGTGAGAGTGCCAACGCGAATCCGTGGGGTGACGCCTACCGGATTGTGATGGCCAAGACCAAAGGGGGCTCCTCACCCCCAGAACGGTCTCCGGACCGGTTGGCAACGATTATCGAAGTACTCTTCCCGTCTCGAGCCACAAGCCCCTGGCTACCTGCACTACGAGACAGTGCGGGCACGGTCGAAATGGTGGCTCCAGTGACGAACGAAGAACTACTCGCAGTGGCTAAATCCCTAGCAATGAACAAAGCTCCAGGGCCGGATGGAGTCCCGAACAACGCTCTCAAGGCAGCGATCATAGCGAACCCGAACATGTTCAGGCTAGCTATGCAGAGATGCCTTGACGAGTGCCGTTTCCCCGATAGATGGAAAAGGCAGAAACTGGTGCTGTTGCCGAAGCCCGGGAAGCCGCCAGGCGACCCATCGGCGTACAGACCAATCTGTCTGATAGACACGACTGGCAAACTGCTTGAGAGGATCATCCTCAACAGGCTCACCCCGTACGCGGAAGGTACGGACGGTCTGTCAAGCAACCAGTTTGGCTTTCGGAAGGGTAAGTCCACAGTGGACGCTCTCAACTCAGTGATAAATACTGCCGAGATAGCGACCCAACGAAAAAGGCGAGGTATTCGATACTGTGCGTTAGTGACACTTGACGTGAAGAATGCATTCAACAGCGCAAGCTGGGATGCCATCGCGCTCTCGTTACACCGGCTTAGCCTACCGGTGGGTCTGTACCGGATCCTGGAAAGTTACTTCCAAAACCGCGTACTGCTATACGAGACCGATGCCGGTCAGAAAAGGGTTCCGATTACCGCCGGAGTCCCGCAGGGCTCGATCCTAGGCCCGGTGCTATGGAACCTCATGTATGACGGGGTTCTGAGACTGAAGTTCCCTCCTGGGGTCAAGATCGTCGGCTTTGCCGACGACGTAACCTTGGAGGTCTACGGGGAGTCAATTCCTGAGGTAGAACTAACCGCAGAACACGCGATTAGCACGGTGGAGGAATGGATGAGCGCGAGAGGCCTGGAGCTCGCTCATCATAAGACGGAGGTAGTTATCGTCAACAACCGCAAGTCGGCACAACATGCAGTTATCCATGTGGGAGAAGTCGCGATCACTTCACAGCGAAGTCTGAAGTCTCTCGGAGTCATTATAGACGACAAGCTGACCTTCGGCAGCCATGTCGACTATACGTGCAAGAGAGCGTCGACTGCTGTTGCGGCACTATCGAGAATGATGTCCAACAGCTCAAAGGTGTGCGCCAGTAGACGTAGGTTACTGGCAGGCGTTGCCGTATCTATCCTCAGGTACGGCGGCCCGTCATGGTCAAGAGCACTGAGGGTAACCAGTTACCTACAGAAACTGGAGAGCACCTACCGCGTGATGTGCCTCAGAGTGATATCTGCCTACCGCACGGTATCACACGATGCATCCTGCGTGATAGCGAGCATGATGCCAGTCGGGCTGGTCATTCGGGAAGATGAGGAGTGCTTTGAGCTACGTGGAAATAGGGGAGCCCGCGAGCGCACCAGGGTGACCTCGGTCGCCAGATGGCAGCGTGAGTGGGACAACTCCTCGAAAGGTAGGTGGACCCACCGGCTGATACCTAGCATATCGAGCTGGGTGGGAAGACCCCATGGGGAAGTTCACTTCCACCTGACACAATTCCTGTCAGGCCATGGCTGTTTCCGTCAGTACCTCCACAGGTTCGGGCACGCGGAGGTCCCAGTCTGCCCGGACTGCCCAGGTGTAGATGAAACTGCCGAACACATACTGTTCGTATGTCATCGGTTCGACGTCGAAAGAAGAGCAATGCTTGACGTCTGTGGCTGGGACACAACCCCGGATACCCTTATCCAGCGGATGTGTCAAACGGTGGAGAAGTGGAACGCAGTCTCGGCTGCTACCATCCAGATTGCCAGTAGGCTACAGGTAATCTGGCGAACCGAGCAACAGACGGCGGGCACGGCTAACTAGTGATTGGTTAGTTGGAGCGAAAAAGGCCAAGCGCAAAATAAAAGAGTGAATGGTCTGTTCATGCCGAGGTAGGTTGGCGCAGCGAATGGCAACCGCGTAAGGGGTAAACCCAGCCACCCCGAAGCAAGACAGAAGAGTGAGTGTATAGGCGTATAAGTGGACTGCCTCATGCCAAGACGGGAGGGTCGTAGCGTAGTATGTTGGAACTAAGCTATCGATGCCTCATGGCGTGGCAGAGGAGTGAAAGGGTGAGCATCCAAGTCAGTCTCACACTGCATGTTAAGGGTGAGCATAAAAGTCAGCCTCACAGGTTGGTAGCAAGCAAGGAATGAAAAAGGTGAGCACAAAAGTCAGCCTCGCATGGTATGTCAGAAGTGGGGCCTAAGAAAAATGTCCCACATGGGATGCCAGAGGGAGTGACAAAGGTACAATAGAGTGGCACGATTGAGAGTGAATCAGGTGATAGGGTGAGCACCCAAGTCAGCCTCACATGTATGGGTAGGGCGAGCACAAAAGTAAGCCTAGCAAGGAATGAGTAAGGTGAGCACACAAGTCAGCCTCGCATGGAACGTAAAAGGTGAGCACAAAAGTCAGCCTCATGTGGGAGTGTTTGAGAGCGAATCAAAGTGTGATTGAGAGAGCACCCAAGTAAGCCTCATACAGGATGTATGATCGCGCGAGTGAGAGTGAATGAGTACACTTAGTACAGCCATCCCCCCAGAAGTAATACCGAGAGGTAGTTCCTGGGAGGAATGATGGCGGAGCCCAATGGAGTTTAGTCGGTATTAATGGCTGGTCACCATTCGAGTCCGACACGCCCCCAGTGCACCCCGTGTGGTAGATTGGACCCTACCGTTAGCACGTGTACTGGGCTAGGACATAAAGGTCTTCTCCATTGTAAAAAAAAAAAAAAAAAAAAAAAATACATGCGAATGAGGGCTTTGAAATGCAACAAATTAACCTAAAAATTTTGATTCTACGATATTGCTTTCTTTCTATCTTTTGCTGTAGTTTACAAAAGATACAACGGGCGAAACTGTATTTTTGTTTGTTTATATAAAGTTTCGCCCTCCACGCTCCATGCAAACAAACAGGGCGATACTTTTTTTGCTAGCAGTTTAGAGGCGAAACTGTTATTTTCGTATTTTTTTTGGATTATCAAGCTGATACCAGCTGTAAATAGTAACAATGATCGCTATTGAAAAAACCCGGACGAAATCGTCGGTGTAAAACGGTAGATATTGTAAAAAAACGTGAGGGCGATACTTCAATGCTGATATGGTGGGACCGAAAAAGTAAACAATCGCCAAAGGGGCGATACTATCATTTTGTCAATTTCAATAGCAAAAACAAATTTTAATTTAATAATTTTAAATACTTTATGAAGTTTTGGGCTTCGATCACTGGATCATGCAATCTAGGATGTAAAAAAACACAATAGTTCTTAAATAGGAAATAAAACCAAGTCTGGAAATATTCACTGTTGATTTTCTTTGAATGGTATCACTGCTAGTATCGCCCTTTTCAAGAAAAAGCATTGATTTCTTAGTTCGCAGTCGCATTGGAAATTTGAGTAAAATATAAACTTCAAATCGATTCAAAAAAAAATTCGATTTTTTGGCTCAGTACAATATATAACCCCTTTAGGAAAATTCAGTTTTCCCACCACAATTTAGATATTTTATTAACACAGCATTAACAAAAATTCGTTGGTATGTCTATTTTATGGGCCATTTTTTCGCTTTCCCATTGATTTGGTTTGAGATTTCTAGCACTGATGTTGTCCTATGCTGATTTGAGCGATTCTCTGAGTCTTGCCACAATCCCATGTAGTATGTGTTATCAAAAACATCGCGAAGCATCAAGTTATAAATGTTCTCAAAAGATATAATATCCGAAGAGTGATAAGAGTTATAAGAAATGTCTCATCACACTGTTAGGTGGATTAAAAGCGTTTTTATTTTAAAACTTAAGAGTTATTGAATAAAGTAGGTTAAAAATACCGCCATTTTGAACGTCAATTACTAAAAGATGTGGAAATATGTGGAAGACATTTCGATGCTATGAGAAAGAGAGTGCAAAGTACTCCAAGAAAAATTACTAGTCACAACGGCATCCACTAGCCTGTATGTAAAAATCTCTTTCCAACATTACATGTTTTGTATTTTGTAACAAAATAAGTAGGACTTTTTCAACATAACCTTTTATGGCGATTTTTTCTATTTGTCAAATATGCCAAAAAATCATTGGAAGTTTCAATGTAGACATATGAATCTTGAACTCTCAGTTTTTGTATTCTCAAAATTACGATTTATTCAAAAATTAACACAATTTTGAATGTGATTATTAAAAGATATGGACAAATTTTGACAGTATTTGCAGAAGTAAGAACCATAACTAAAAATATTAGATGACGTTTTCACGAAACGATTGCGTAATCAAAGTTGCCATTTAGGACTAGACTTGCCAGAAAGACTTAAGATAAATATTTTCACGTACAACTCAGTCAAATTTTAATTTCTAATATTTAATCATTCAATGCGCATTGCACACGCATTTTGAAAGATTAAACGCAATTTGTAAAACAAAATAATTAATGGAAATTCTGATCCCGTAACTGTTTCGAAAAAAAATGTATTGGCACGTGCGCGAGATTACCAAAAAATCAAAATTTTGGGTACCCTAAGGTAGAGCCACCTGCGATTAAAATTATAAAGCATTATATCCAAAAAGACTCTTATTGTTATTGTAGTTGGATAGAGAGCAGAACATATGAAGGCTTAAAATAAAAGATATTGCATGACATTTTTCTTAATAGCATTTGCATAATCTAGCACCCAACATAATTAATATATAATAATCTGGCCTTCATAGTTGCATAATGTTGTCTGAGGATGCCTTGGCCAAAAAGGAATGATCAAGTAGGGTGGATTATCCGGCTACCATTCAAACCTTGTCTTAATCAATTTTTATCGTTGTCCATGATGTGTTTATGGTGGTAGTTTTAGTAGATAGGGCGCGTAGTTTCTATGACTCAAATATTTTCATAGTACTATTTTCACATGTGCAATCTGAACTTGTTAACAGTGAGACTGTTCTATGTCAATAGTTGCTCAACTTTAACATATGGGCTAGGTCGTTTTTTTGAAGACTATCAGCAAAGTATTACACATTTTAATTCTGAGACAAAATTTCTCAAACGGGCCACCAAAATAGGTAAAATCATGAATTCAATGAAAGATCCATTATCAATTGTATTTGTCGTTGAAAGATTGACCGTTGACGGTTCCAAATGTAATGAAGGCATGAATCATTTTGCCGTATCCGCAAAATGCTTGCCAAACACTGATTTGTTAGCTGTCGTGGTCTGTTTGTCACTACGGTTCGGTTCCTTCCAATCTTTGTATGTGTGACATTTGAACACATAATTGTTAAAATTAAATTGAAAATTGCATTGAAAGTTCTGTTAAGGTATGAATAACGCACATGAACTTATATTTGTTGTTACACTCATACCTGGGGCAATCGTCCAAGAAGAAATTATATGCCTTGAAGGACAGCTCATGATAGAAAGAATGGTACATTTTATAGTTCATTCAACGAATTTACGACTATCACTGCTTCTATATTGATTATCTCACATATTATTCATTCACAGTCAACAGATCTGCGGAAACTGACTGTGTACTGTGGCGAGTTACCGAAACGAAATACAGCATCGCCACAAACGTATCATCCGTTCCCTAATGTTGATGCTTTCCATAACACAACAAGTTTCCAAGGGTTCAAAGACATAGTGTTCATTATTTTGCTATTTTATTCAATATAGGGATATAATTGTATTGCTACTATATCTAAAAGGCTTGAAATGTGCTTCTACCAAAACTGTTCAGGAGGATACTTTCTTCGTCTCATCCACGGAAAAATAGGTAAAAACTCTACACTTTCAAATAATAAATATCGCTCATGGCATTTTTTATTTTGAAGTCCCTCGTGGAAGTTATACGAACGTATGGTGTAGCAAACAACAAAAACCACAAAAATTAAAGCGAAGGGTTAAAATCTCTACAATATTAAAAGCCTTGTTATAACTTTTATATTTTTGTGAATTAAGCCTATCGTCCATTATGCCTAACGTACATTATGCCGATCCTCCATTATGCCTAGTGTCGATTCTGCCTAATGTACTTATGCTTAACGTATTTATGCCTAACGTATTTATGTCAAACGTCGCGCACCACAGGCGTTAGTGTCGATTTATAACCGTCATCAGTGTTGGGCCCCCAAAATTCCGGGACCCCTGGTCAAGGCCCAGTGTATCCATGCATAAAGACGGCACCGATAGGAAGCTGTACGAGGTTGTCGATAAATTCGTATATCTAAAAAGTCGTGTTACGGCTGCTAATTGAACGTTGTTTGGTTTGCGTAGTATGGCTAAAGTGGCTAGGTTCTGTAGCCTGTTGTAGTTTAGTACAATCAGCTGCATCATTTTAGTCGCATTTTAAGATTGAATATTGATGTCCCTCTGCTTGTCATATGTACTTCTAATGGACATCAATAGGTTACGTTGGGGAACGTCTAAAATGTTGCTACTGGCTGCAACTTAAAGTTTATCGTAAGAACATAACCAAGGAATGAGAATGGAAGCTGAAATTAATACTTTTTTGTAGACCACAAAATCACATGGTCGAACTGGCAGTTTTTCCTAATGATACTATATACGTTACTTGATATCAGAAATTGTTATTAATCTACGAATATCTATGCAATTCACGGCTAACTGAACCCGTATCTTACTCATATTTATATTATACATGGAGAAATTTATTTAGTCATCGTTAGCATTTTTTTCTATCTGCCTCTCTTTTCTTCTACAGTAATTTTTATGAATTGAACCTATTAGGTCTATCCATTCATTGAATGCATACTAGAAGTATATGTCAGTAAATGCATAAAAATCACAGCAGTGAAAATAAGACGGAGTTTTTTGGTGTACGGCTATTAGTGGCCGTCAAATCGCAGATACGCAACATACTACTGCAAGTGGAGATCTTTTGATGCGGTGGGAAATAATGTCTTTTATCCCGAATTATACCATGGATCTCATTAACTTCTCTCACGTACATGTCGTCATCGTTATTGCTGTCATGGTTCTCATGATCAGATGTTTTTCCTTGCTTCTTGTGTTTACTGGTTATGATTATGAACCAGTCATGTTTGGTATTAGCTTGTATGTTATGTTGTACCTCCAGCGATACCCACTGGCTAAATGCCTCAAAACGATAACAACCTCAGTGATCATATCCTGCTAGATCACAACCTCAAGTTTAATTTTCAATTTGCAATCAGATTTCGCTTGTGTTATTGTCATAATTGTCACCCGTCTTAGAACTATGTTCGAAGTTCTTGACGTTCGAAATTATATTCTAGCTATCGCTTTGGGCAGTTTGGGCTTGAACCCAAATTGTTGAATCGATAAATTAATTGTTTCGTATTTGCGAAATGCTCCCGTAATCTGTTGTCAATTTGCCTGCTCCAACACTATTATCGATGTCCAACGGAAAGGGAAAAGGAATACCAGCTCCCTATATCAGACTAAATCTCAACTTAGATATCACAACGTAGACCTAGTCACTAACAAAACAATTTTTTTGTATTTTTTTGAAAATTATACACGGTACATGTTGAAAAATTATCTGAAAAACTCAACGTAGGGATTAGGTATTTTTTTACATAGAATGTGCATGCAAAATTTGAAATAAATCGGCTAAGTAGTTCTTGAATGGCAGTTAACACCGCAAATCGATTTTTTTTTCAGAAGCGTTCTACAAAAGCTGTATCACCGAGTCGCTTCTCGATATTTGTACATGGAAAAATTACAGAATGTCATATCACATCAATCATAAATATTGGTTATAGCTTTCAACATTGTTTAAATCACTCAAAAATTTTACTTTTCTAGCTATGGAAACAGAACTGTACTTTGAATGCTTTTTTAGATGTGCCAACTTTTAGATCTAGTCATTTGGATCTAACGGTGCAAAAATCCAACTTTTTATCTATTTCTTGAGACCTATTTTTTTAGATTTCGTATAAAATAGAACAGGAATTTATATCTGGCGGTAGATATGCCTTTACATGGTAGTACATCGTCCGAAGATTGCATTATTAGTACTCAAAATTAAAAATTAAAAATATTTTATACAGAAGCGAGCCGAATTTTTTGAGTGGGAGATACTGTATCAATATAATTAATTCCAAACGAGCACAAAAACATTTGAGGAGGTGTCCTGTGCGGAGCTCATTAGCGTGCCTAATAATCTTGCATTGATTCCCTCCTACGTTCAATTGCACCGTTCTATCCGGAATTCACTGGCACGAAATATCCGAACAGCTCCCAATTTGAATAACGCCAATCTTGATTGCGCTCAATTACACCCCCACGGGACCTGAGATTGTTCCCATCATTATCATCCCCATTCCCACCCGGCAGCCGACCTGAATAGGAGAAAAATCCGGCTGCTGAAGAAACTCACTTCCAGATGATTTACCGTCATAAATTCGCCGAGTGTAACTCGATTCCGTGCAGCCATTCCGGGTGAATTCCGTCTGTACTTTGGCGTCCTCGAGGTGCCAAGTGCGAACCGCCGCGGACGACAGCTGTGACCGACGAAAGGCCAAATGACTCTATTTCCCATCACGGTTGGACGGACGGACGGGCAGACGGACGGACGGAGGGTGGAGTGTCAGGGGGAAAAGGTGATTTGGCGACGTGCACTATCGGTTCTCTCGCATCTTATTCCAGAACTGTTTCTGCGACCGGCGACGTTGATAGATACCGGGAATGGCAGGAATTTTTATTTCATTATTATGGTCATTATCACCGTGACAAAGTTTTCCAGATGAAATGCTAGCAGCAGCGGTAGCAGCAGCAACAGCGGCGGCGGCATCAATGCAGGAGCATTCTGAAATTCCGTCCATTTTCTCGAAGCTCTTGTTGTGAAGTGGAGAAATTTGATGATTCGATAGAGTGCAGTGACGTGTCCCGGGGGAGACTAAGTTGGCATTCAACCATCTGGCGTTTCCTCCCCGAGAATTGCAGTTGGTGTTGGTGAAATAGTTTACTCATTCGATGATCATCGCAAAGTCTTGCTACGGACCTGATAACGGTTATCGTGGGATTCGGAGCGATGGAATATTATCGATTCCGACCGCGTTGACTGTGTATGGCACTCGTGGAATGGTGTGCTGGAATGGGAAGCAATGAACGTGGTATTTCGCTCGCTGGGAATCGAGCTCGAATCTTAAACAGTTCACCAAGAATATAATGAGATTTGAAATATGATCGGCGGTGGATAAAGGTAGACGATTGCACAACAATGAAGCACGAACTGCAACAAAACAATAAATTATTAAATAGAAATAGATTGTATTCTTTTTTTCTGTGTTATGTTCTTCTGTTCTTCTGTTCTTCTGTTCTTCTGTTCTTCTGTTCTTCTGTTCTTCTGTTCTTCTGTTCTTCTGTTCTTCTGTTCTTCTGTTCTTCTGTTCTTCTGTTCTTCTGTTCTTCTGTTCTTCTGTTCTTCTGTTCTTCTGTTCTTCTGTTCTTCTGTTCTTCTGTTCTTCTGTTCTTCTGTTCTTCTGTTCTTCTGTTCTTCTGTTCTTCTGTTCTTCTGTTCTTCTGTTCTTCTGTTCTTCTGTTCTTCTGTTCTTCTGTTCTTCTGTTCTTCTGTTCTTCTGTTCTTCTGTTCTTCTGTTCTTCTGTTCTTCTGTTCTTCTGTTCTTCTGTTCTTCTGTTCTTCTGTTCTTCTGTTCTTCTGTTCTTCTGTTCATCTGTTCTTCTGTTCTTCTGTTCTTCTGTTCTTCTGTTCTTCTGTTCTTCTGTTCTTCTGTTATTCTGTTCTTCTGTTCTTCTGTTCTTCTGTTCTTCTGTTCTTCTGTTCTTCTGTTTTTTTCTGTTCTTCTGTTCTTCTGTTCTTCTGTTCTTCTGTTCTTCTGTTCTTCTGTTCTTCTGTTCTTCTGTTCTTCTGTTCTTCTGTTCTTCTGTTCTTCTGTTCTTCTGTTCTTCTGTTCTTCTGTTCTTCTGTTCTTCTGTTCTTCTGTTCTTCTGTTCTTCTGTTCTTCTGTTCTTCTGTTCTTCTGTTCTTCTGTTCTTCTGTTCTTCTGTTCTTCTGTTCTTCCGTTCTTCCGCTCTTCTGTTCTTCCGTTCTTCCGCTCTTCTGTTCTTCCGTTCTTCCGTTCTTCTGTTCTTCTATTCTTATGTTCTTCTGTTTTTCTATTCTTGTTCTTTTGTTCTGTCTGTACGTTCTTTTTTATCTCTCTTTTGTACCTATTAAGCATCTTGCTTAAAGCTTATCAGTGTAAAAAACTCTTAATTACAGTTGAAAATTAAGCACAAACTAGAATAATATTTTCCCGCGCACATCTGATCTCTCTGGAGTGTGATTGGTACCTTTTGTTCCCAGCACATATACGAACGTAGCACCAGATTCAACCACTCTGATTGCATCCCTCAGCCACAAGAGCCCCACTGCTCTACAAACAGATTACGTGCCCGAAGGTGTGCGTTTGTGTGAAAGTGTGCGAGCTGTTTGTGTCCTCCACTAGTGTGCACCGCACAAACAAAAACATGTTTGCATGTTAAATTTAATATTTTTATGCAAATACACGCCCCAAGGTGGTTGCGGGTTCTCGTTTTTACACACTCTGGCTTTACCGGAGCAAACTATATGGCTCTTCCAATGGTTCAATCCAAACAAGAAACTATCGAAGACGTACGACAAACTGCGGGGGCCGAGCTGAGGTTCGCACGCCAACAACTGCAGTGACGAAATTTCAAGCAGCCGCAAACTTCGAAAGTGGCACGCTCTGACACGTTCCAGCATTCCTTCCTGGTTGGATTGGACCGGGAGTCCTTCTTATCACTATGCGGTATGGCGGATTGCGGTATTTTTGCATGATCTTGTCCTAATCATAGCTTATTCAAGCCGGTACGGTCGGTGGTGACACACACACACCCATACAGAACCGCCGTAGTGGGATGCTCTTGGAACGAGTTACCGGCTCAATGCACAAACGCGTACAATCATCCTCCCCACGAATATACCAGCCCCCTTGTCAGAATAATGACATCCAGACTACGAGCGCTTCTCGTGCGGCGACAGCTTTGGTATATACTGGAATGTGCATGCACTTGATTTCTTCCGCAAGGCGGAAAATATGGGTAGGAAATAAAGTGAAAAGATGCGCTTCTCTGCTTCCTCATCCTGAAGCCGGTTCCTGACTCTATATGCACTAGCTTATGCTATACCTCCACCAGTCGGGGAGAAAGATCATTTGCATATTATTGAAAATCATATCCCGGAGGATTTGTTCTGTCGTAATTTGACATGGAGCTCAGCTATCTTACTCTATTATCATTCTTTTTTTTTCTTGCACGCCAAGCGGATACCAACTTTGGCTGTTATAATCCGATTGGTTGCACATTCAGGAATTCTGATATCGAATCAAAGTCATACGCGTTGACTTGTTTGATGATGCAAAGTTCGCCAAACGTTGTCAGTTATTTTGTTTTTTGAATAAATATGTGCTATGTCAAGAACAGATTGGGAAATAATGATGAGGAGAGAAAGAGAGAGAGAAACTCACAATATTTCACTAGCTAGGAATGATTGTACTACAGGATTATAAAAATTGTTCCCAAATTCGTCAAAAAGGGCCCATACCCAGAGTTTAGAGATGATAACGTTTTACATTTCTTATAAAAGAAATGTATAGAATTCGCTCAAACTTTCAAGATTTTTTCCGAGGCCCGGAGGGCCGAGTCTTATATACCAATCGACTCAGCTCGACGATTTGGGACAATGTCTGTGTGTGTGTGTGTGTGTGTCTGTGTGTGTGTGTGTGTGTATGTAACGGACAAATTCTCATTCGTGTTTCTCAGCAATGGCTGAACCGATCTTATCCAAACCAATTTTAAATGAAAGAACTAAAAAACAGTATGAACGCTATCAATTTGTTTTTGATTCTGATGTTTAGTTTTCAAGATATGAATGTTTGAATGCGTAAAAATGGCGTTTTTTGCAGTTTTTTTGAATTATCTGCCGAAATTGACAATACAGATTAACAATTTATATGTTTTTAGACAGCTTTAACGAATACCTTTCGAACAAGCTATAGGTTGTTGAAATCGGACTATTATCAAAAGAGATATTTATAATTAAATGCGGACGAAAGATTTTTATCATTTCCCATTGCCAGAAATATTACCAAAAACATGTAATCTATTATTAGCGCCAAAACGGCTTATTTTAGGTAAATAGTATCTTCGGAGAATTTAATGAAGATAATATGCCGTTTCTTTTGGTATTGTGCTTTTGCTGATTAATCCCCCTATGAGTGAGATATTTTCACAAATTTTCTTGGAAGTGATTATATCGAAATGACGTCTTCAGCAAATTTGTAGCTCTTACTTTTGCGAATAACTTTACTGAAGACTTTAAATATCTATTTTGAATACTTTAAAAGTTATGGATTGTTGTTTGTGGATTACCTTTTGTCGCCAATTTATTGTTCAATATAGAAATAATCCATTGAAATAAGCCAAACATTATTTCGATAAAACGAATTTTGTATTTCATTTTTCTATCTACAACCGCTAGAAATAATCACCGAACACTTCCAAGTTGTCTGGAAGGAACTTGATAACTTATCAGTGCAAAAATGTTCATTTGTGCGAACCTTCTGACTGCAATTTTTCTAACTTATGACCATCGGATCGATCTGAAACATATCGGAAAATGAAAAGCGAAATAAATAACTACAAGCAACGGCGTAACCAAGAGAAGGTTTTGGGGTTTAACACCATACAACCCCCTCCCCCCTCCACCACACCCAAAAAAAATATTGGATTGAAGTTGAAAATTTATTGATGCAGACTGATTTAATTCAATTTTACAATAACAATTATCTGATCCGTAGATTGATAATCTGTTGTTGTAAACATCATGAGGACTTTTGATAAATTGTCGGAATGGGGTCCTGATATGTAACTGATCTATAGGTCTTGAATTCACAGTTGTCTAATAGCATCAATATCAAATTCCTGCCTGAAAACATTCCAATAGAAAATTCCAGAGTTCTGTAATCAATCATAATCCACAGATTTATTTTCAAATTAATCTCGTTTTTGTAGAGATGTACTGTAATAAGGGTCTTTATTCAATAGGAAGCGAAGTTAAAATTGATTTAATGTCTATGAAACATAGAATTGTTCACCAAAAAAATGCATAACTTTCAACATTTGCTAAAAATGTTTTTGCCTTTCTCATTCACTCTAAAATTCGTCAATCTAATCCCGACCCGGAGGGCCGAGTGTCATATGCAAATCGACTGAGTTCGTCGAGATTGGAAAATGTCTGTGTGTATGTGGAAAAAAATGTGACCTCTGTTTCTCAGAGATGGCTGGATCGATTTGCACAAAGTTAGTCTCAAATGAAAGGTACAACCTTCCCATCGGCTGCTACTGAATTTTTTATTGATTGGACTTCCGGTTTCGAAGTTACGAGTTGAAGAGTGCAATCACACAGCAAATTCCCATATAAACTGAAATGAAAAATTTTCAAAATCAAATTTGTAGTTTTGATGCCAAATGCCTTTAAAATGCATGAAACATTGAGATGTTTGGCAAAAATTGACTTTTTTGGACTTTGGTACATTTTTGCCTTTCTCATATAGAAAGATTATGCAATCACTCTAAAAATCGTCAATCATACCGGCCCGAGGGGGGTATGCAGTGAGGGGTTGCTACTTTAAAATTAAAACTAGTTTAAAATTTCTTAAGTTGAAAAATTTCGGCAGGACGTGGACCTCCCGGATCATTCTCCATGATCCACTGCTGGTTTCAAGCGATGTTTCAGTATCACATAGTTTCTCAAGATCGTGGCTGTCGATCCATTGTATGTATGTGCAAATCGTACTGAACATGTAATATTCATTTCCACCATCGTATTGAACATAACCAGCCATGTAATCGTAGTCTGGACAAATGAGACAAGCACAATTGCACCACTAGGTGGATTAAAACAGGTTTTTATTTTGGGAATGCGTCGAGTTGAGACGAAAACGTAATATGATTAATAACGAGGATAACACTTTCCGAATGTAGAGAGAAATTTATGAAAAATGACGATTTCCATTCGACTCTAGCAGGTTCTGATCGATTTTGATGAGCATTTGATTTTTGTTGTATGACCAATTATATGTATAGGTCAAATGTTTAAAAACAGTAATTTAAGGTCAAGATAGCATCATTATGAAACCGCCAATTTCGGAGGTTTAGTATCTTCAATGAGTTTTACAAACGTTAAACAGCGCATCATTTGATAAAATAATTTTGACGGTGTATCGTCCAAGAAGTATTTATGGTGAATTTTCTCAGGTGTTATTCATGACTACAATAAAGTCTCAACAAATTCGCTAAAGACACGAACCTTGTTACTATTTTCTGGAAAATAATTCTGCATAATTTTAAAACTTTTAAAATTATGGTTTCGGAATTATGCCGTTTGGACAGTATGATCGATTTTCACCAAACCGAATTTCTGGCTAGACCGCTGACCGTAGAAACAAAGTCGTTCTACACTCGTTCACAAGAAACTTCTTCGAATGCTGAATATCTATTATAATACATTGACACCCCAATTTGATCAGCCAAATATGAATTGCCAAATATGATTTTTTTTTATTGCATCGAACTACAACAATTTTTAGGTAGCTTTCAAGGGGTTATTTTATAGACGTCTTCCAAAATTTGGCGAACCTATTCCAATTCGTATACCAATTAATTGGTATACTTAAGGGTTTATATGTTGCAGATAGAGAAAATACTAAAATTTTCAGCTTTTTTCCTACACAATATTACGAAAACTTATTAAACAATTTTTCCTAATAAGTTTGTGAAAATTATAAACTATTTGAAATTTTTTAATAGTTTAATTTTTTATTTAACCGTGATTTTTTAATAAATAGTGACCATCGCTTCACAACGTAGTCTATTTTTCATGGCTTGCGGTGAGCACGATCTCTCGAATTGCTGAACTGAAAATTATGGAATAGAAATTAATTTTTAGTGTTCTTTACAGATTTAACTCGCCGCGCAAATAGCTCTGAATTAGACCCGCTGGTGCCCTAAGACGATTTCGCTAGATTTTCGGAGCACTGTGAACCCAGTGCATTAACGCAAGTGACGGAAGGCTATCGAAAAGTTTCGTGAAAATGAAAATTCCAGTAATTCCAGATTTCCCCAAACGGTTCGTTTTTGAGAGGTTTTTATTTGTTCTTTGGCATTAGGATTAGCGATAATAATTCAAATCAAGGATACTACTGGGAAGCCACCTTTAGAAAAAGTCGATGTCGAAGTAAAATTTAGAACTATGAAGGCATGCACTTCAGAGATAGCGTGATATCAGGAGCTGCGATTTCATTTCAACGCTTTTTTGTTAAAAGGGCGATACTTACAAATGTAAACATAAGGATTTTTTCATACATGCGAATGATTAATAAATAACCCCTTTAGGAAAATTCAGTTTTCCCACCACAATTCAGATATTTTATTAACAGAGCATTAACAATAATTCGATGGTATGTCTATTTTATGGGCCATTTTTTCGCTTTCTTATTGATTTGGTTTGAGATTTCTAGCACTGATGTTGTCCTATGCTGATTTGAGCGATTCTCTGAGTCCTGCCACTATCCCATGTAGTATGTGTTATCAAAAACATCGTGAAGCATCAAGTTCAAAATGTTCTCAAACGATATAATATCCGAAGAGAGTGATAAGAGTTATAAGAAATGTCTCATCACACTGTTAGGTGGATTAAAAGCGTTTTTACATTTCTTATAAAAGAAATGTATAGAATTCGCTCAAACTTTCAAGATTTTTTTGAGGCCCGGAGGGCCGAGTCTTATATACCAATCGACTCAACTCGACGATTTGGGACAATGTCTGTGTGTGTGTCACCAAAATTTCTCACTGGGGCGAAATTTTTTTTTTGGTAAAACCAGTCTTTGCACTTGAAGGGCACAAATCCTTATTTGTTACACGGTTGCGTTTCGGCTTCGCCTTATCAGAAACCGACACTAACTGTTTGTCGGATTAGATTAGCGACGGGGCATAACGTTTGATCAGTCGTTCGATTGAAACACAAACAGCGTTTTAGTTGTAAGGGATTTGCGTCAAGCCGGCGCTAATCTATTCCGACAAAAAGTTAGTGTCGGTTTCTGATGAGGCGAAGCCGAAACACAACCGTGTAACAAAAATATTTTCAAATTTTGTTATATGGAATAATCACAAAAAAAAAATTCTATTCCATCAACATTACTAACCTATCATTCAAAATTTGTCAAATGGTTAATAAAAACTTGACACAATTTAACAATTGCATTCATCGACATATAAATCAAACATGATTTACGAAATTCATCGTCATGTGAAATTAAAATTAAATCTAAAACATTTTTGATGCTCGTATATGTCAGGAGCAGAACACGTAAATTTTTACGATTTTTTCTAGTTCTGTGCAATACTGAAAAGCCCCCCTGAGTTGAACTTGAACTACGACTGGCTTATGCATATTTTAAAATATATTATGTATTCCACACAACAGGAACAGCAAGTGTACGCCAAGAGGGTGGAATGTCGGGAGAAGTCCGACAGAGGAACCCAGACAGTGGCCTCCAAGAGGGAGGAAAGAGAGAAGGTCGACATAGGTACCCAGACAGTGGCCTTCACCTTCTATGGAGCAGCCATGTCGCTCGAAGCGGCGGCTGAGTTCCCCTCCGAAGGGTAAAGGCAAGGGCAATCGCAAGACGGCGTCAAACGTGAAGCGCCCTAGGAAGTCACCAGGCGAGGGTGCAAAACCGACACCACACGGCGTGCAACCGTCAAGGCCAAACGCCGTTTGGTCGAGGTAAGCGGGGGCGAGAGTGACCCCGTTGGGCAAAGTGATGGTACCAGCAACCCGGCGCAACCGGGACAGGGAGCGTAAACCCCTGGACGCTGGTCACCAAGAAGAAGCCGGCACCGACACCGGAGGTACCGCGGCCCGCGAAGAAGGCCAAGGACAGAGGCGAGGCCTTGTGGTTAAAAACCGACAAGGACAAATACGCCGACGTCCTAAAGTCGATGAGGGCGGCCGAAAGCCTCTCGACCCTTGGGCAAGACGTGCGTAGCGTGAGACGCACCAACACGGGAGAAATGCTTCTGGTGCTGAAGCGAGGCGCACAATCTAGTGCGGTATACAAGGCCTTGGCCCAAGAGGTCCTTGGTGAGGGCGCCCAAGTCAGGTCGCTAGGGGCGGAAATGACTCTCCAGTGCAAGCATCTGGACGAGTTCACGACCGCAGAAGATGTCGTCGCAGCCGTTAAGAAACAATGCGACGTCACAATCGAGCGGGCCTCTGTGCGATTGAGAGATGGACCCTCTGGCACCCAGGTAGCCTACCTCAGGCTACTGAAGGCGGATGCCAAAAAGGTTACCGAGAAAGGGAAGCTGAAGATCGGCTGGTCGGTATGCCCTATTAGCATACCCCAGCCGCCTTCAGTGGATAGGTGCTATCGGTGCCTTGAGTCCGGCCACAAAGCCTACGAGTGCAAGGGCATAGATAGGAGCAAACTATGTCGTCGCTGCGGCGAGGAGGGACATAAAGAGCGGGGTTGCACTAAGGCACACAAGTGCCTTATCTGCACCTCTAAGAAGCAAGCTCATAAACATGCTATGGGCGGACCTTCGTGTCCCTTCGGTGAGTTAAATAAGAAGAAGCCGTGAACGTCACACAGCTAAATCTTAACCAACAGCTGCTGTGGCAGTCGGTCTCGGAGTCGAGGACAGATGTCGCCCTCTTATCAGACCCGTACCGCATCCCTGCCGGCAACGGCAATTGGGTGTCGGACGAGTCTGGAATGGTGGCAATCTGTACAACGGGACGGTTCCCGGTTCAAGAGGTAATACACTCCTCCGCCGAGGGTGTTGCGATTGCCAAGATCAATGGTGTGTTCTATTGCAGCTGCTACGCCCCACCAAGCTGGCCAATAGAACAGTTCAACCAGGTGATCGACAGGCTCTCGTCAGACCTAGTGGGCCGGAAACCGGTAGTCATAGCGGGAGACTTTAACGCTTGGGCAGTGGAGTGGGGCAGCCGCTGTACAAATAGCAGGGGTCAAGCGCTAATGGAGGCGCTTGCGAAACTCGATACCGTGCTAGCTAATAATGGCTCCGCTAGTACATTCCGCAGAAACGGAGTGGAGGCATGGATTGACGTAACATTTGCCAGCCCGAGTCTGGAATGGAGGGTAGACGAAGGCTACACCTATAGCGATCACTTAGCAATCCGCTTTAGGATCAACTATGGTGTGCAGCATCCGAGGGCGGGAGATCCCTGTCAGGTACGCGGGTGGAAGTCCAATCACTTCGACAGCGAAGCTTTCACCGCGGCCCTGGGACTGGAGGCCAACACCGACAGTCTAAGCGGGGATGCGCTGGTAGCTGTTCTATCACGCGCGTGCGACGCCACTATGCCAAGAAAAACACTGCCAAGAAACGGCAGATGCCCGGTATGCTGGTGGAGTGCCGAGATTGCAGCTCTACGGTCAGCCTGCCTCAGAGCTAGACGTAGGATGCAAAGAGCTCGCACCGAGGATGCAAGAGAGAACCGCCGTGAAGTGTTTCGAGCCGCGAAATTGGCCCTTAACAAAGCCATTAAAAGCAGCAAGAGAGCGTGTTTCGACAACCTGTGTGAGAGTGCCAACGCGAATCCATGGGGTGACGCCTACAGGATTGTGATGGTCAAGACCAAAGGGGGCTCTTCACCCCCAGAACGGTCTCCGGACCGGTTGGCGACGATTATCGAAGTACTCTTCCCGTCTCGAGCCACAAGCCCCTGGCCACCTGCACTACGAGACAGTGCGGGCACGGCCGAAACGGTGGCTCCGGTGACGAATGAAGAACTACTCGCAGTGGCTAAATCCCTAGCAATGAACAAAGCTCCAGGGGCGGATGGAGTTCCAAACAGCGCTCTCAAGACAGCGATTATAACGAACCCGAACATGTTCAGGCTAGCTATGCAGAGGTGCTTTAACGAGTGCCGTTTCCCCGATAGATGCAAAAGGCAGAAATTGGTATTGTTGCCGAAGCCCGGGAAGCCGCCAGGCGACCCATCGGCGTACAGACCAATCTGTCTGATCTACACGACTGGCAAACTGCTTGAGAGGATCATCCTCAACAGGCTCACCCCGTACGTGGAAGGTACGGACGGCCTGTCAAGCAACCAGTTTGGCTTTCGGAAGGGTAAGTCCACAGTGGACGCCTTCAACTCAGTGATAAATACTGCCGAGATAGCGATCCAACGAAAAAGGCGAGGCATTCGATACTGTGCGTTAGTGACACTTGACGCGAAGAACGCATTCAACAGCACAAGCTGGGTTGCCATCGCGCTCTCGTTACAACGGCTTAGCCTACCGGTGGGTCTGTACCGGATCCTGGAAAGTTACTTCCAGAACCGCGTACTGCTATACGAGACCGATGCCGGTCAGAAAAGGGTTCCGATTACCGCCGGAGTCCCGCAGGGCTCGATCCTAGGCCCGGTGCTATGGAACCTCATGTATGACGGGGTTCTGAGACTGAAGTTCCCTCCTGGGGTCAAGATCGTCGGCTTTGCCGACGACGTACCCTTGGAGGTCTACGGGGAGTCAATCCCTGAGGTAGAACTAACCGCAGAACACGCGATCAACACGGTGGAGGAATGGATGAGCGCGAGAGGCCTGGAGCTCGCTCATCATAAGACGGAGGTAGTTATCGTCAACAACCGTAAGTCGGCACAACATGCAGTTATTCATGTGGGAGAAGTCGCGATCTCTTCACAGCGGAGTCTGAAGTCTCTCGGAGTCATTATAGACGAGAAGCTGACCTTCGGCAGCCACCTCGACTATACATGCAAGAGAGCGTCGACTGCTGTTGCGGGTCTATCGAGAATGATGTCCAACAGCTCAAAGGTGTGTGCCAGTAGACGTAGGTTACTGGCAGGCGTTGCCGTATCTATCCTCAGGTACGGCGGCCCGTCATAGTCAAGAGCACTGAGGGTAACCAGTTACCTACAGAAACTGGAGAGCACCTACCGCGTGATGTACCTCAGAGTGATATCTGCCTACCGCACGGTATCACACGATGCATCCTGCGTGATAGCGAGCATGATGCCAGTCGGGCTGGTCATTCGGGAAGATGAGGAGTGCTTTGAGCTACGTGGAAATAGGGGAGCCCGCGAGCGCACCAGGGTGACCTAGGTCGCCAGATGGCAGCGTGAGTGGGACAACTCCTCGAAAGGTAGGTGGACCCACCGGCTGATACCTAGCATTTCGAGCTGGGTGGGAAGACCCCATGGGGAAGTTCAATTCCACCTGACACAATTCCTGTCAGGCCATGGCTGGTTCCGACAGTACCTCCACAGGTTCGGGCATGCGGAGGTCCCAGTCTGCCCGGACTGCCCAGATGTAGACGAAACTGCCGAACACATACTCTTCGTATGTCCTCGGTTCGACGTCGAAAGAAAAGCAATGCTTGACGTCTGTGGCTGGGACACAACCCCTAGAACGCAGTCTCGGCTGCTACCACCCAGATTGCCTGTAGGCTACAGGTAATCTGGCGAACCGAGAAACAGACGACGGGCACGGCTAACTAGTGATTGATTAGTTGGAGCGAAAAAGGCCGAGCGCAAAAAAAGGAGTGAATGGTCTGTTCATGCTGAGGCAGGTTTGGCGCAGCGACTGGCAACCGCGTAAGGGGTATACCCAGCCACCCCGAAGCAAGACAGAAGAGCGAGTGTATAAGCGTATAAGTGGACTGCCTCATGCCAAGAAGGGAGGGTCGTAGCGTAGTATGTTGGGACTTAGCTATCGATGCCTCGTGGCGTGGCAGAGGAATGAAAGAGTGAGCATCCAAGTCAGTCTCACACGGTATGTTTAGGGTGAGCACAAAAGCCAGCCTCACATGGTATGGTAGAGGCTAGCACAAAAGTAAGCCTAGCAAGGAATGAAAAAGGTGAGCACACAAGTCAGCCTCGCATGGTATGTCAGAAGTGAGGCCTAAGAAAAATATCCCACATGGGATGCCAGGGAGAGTGACAGAGGAATAATAGAGTGGCACGATCGAGAGTGAACCAAGTGATAGGATGAGCACCCAAGTCAGCCTCACATGGTATTGGTGAGGCGAGCACAAAAGTAAGCCTAGCAAGGAATGAGTAATGTGAGCACACAAGTCAGCCTCGCAAGGAACGAAAAAGGTGAGCACAAAAGTCAGCCTCATGTGGAGTGTTTGAGAGTGAATCAAGGTGCGATAGAGAGAGCACCCAAGTAAGCCTCATACAGGACGTATGAAAGCGTGAGTGAGAGTGAATGAGTACATCAAGTACAGCCATCCCCCAGAAGTAATACCGAGAGGTAGTTCCTGGGGGAACGATGGCGGAGCCCAATGGAGTTCAGTCGGTATTAATGGCAGCGTCACCATTCGAGCCCGACACGCCCCCAGTACACCCCGTGTGGTAGCTTGGACACCTACCAATAGCACGTGTACTGGGTTAGGACGTAAACGTCTTCTCCATTGTAAAAAAGGGGCATACTTTGATGCGTTTGATTCGTTGCTGCACGGTCGCTTCGTGTAATAATCGGAGACGAATGAAAATCTGCATGGATGATGGTTTGTTCGTTTGACGTTTTCAGCTGCGTCACTGAATATTGAAAATCAATGCGGCTGAATATGATCAATTTTCATTCAATGAATGTGAATATTTTTAACTCTGACTGTGAGAATATGAAGGACCCGACAACAATATAGACACAGGATGCAGTAATCAGACGCAAATTAAACAACAGCGAGTACAGCGAGCAACCGAGTACTGCTGCTGCTGGCTGAACTGAACTGATTTGATTTCTTTATTTCGGCCATTATAATTGGGTTCTTATAGATATCACCCACGTGAGGCACAAAATCGCCGTTCTATCTCAACACAATGCATTTTAGGGGAGAAATTCCTTCAACGTAATTTATTATAGCACAATACAAAAATACAAGAATTATCCGTTTTAATCACCGGTTAATTACTATAAGTCTACCTTCTCATCTCGCTCAGAGTAGAAGCTAAAAATCGTTCCACTATAGGAACGTGGCAAAAAACGACTGCAGACGCATTTTGTTGCTATTGATTTTTGGAAATGACCTGTAAGACCAGTTACTTTACAGTTAACGCCCTGCATATGCACCATATCAAGCATTAAGAAGCACAGTCTTTTGTTTCGCGGAACAACGTGCAGCATACAAACGAAAGCTACCACGTTAGCAGTATGGTCCCCGTATATAACGGGTGTTCAATAAAAAATGAATATTTTTTAGCTCAAGTGAATATTGGAGAAGGGTCCCTGGTCAGCCGTACGACGCAACTTAGTCGCGATGCTTTCACAAGAGCGTTGGACAGCACTGACGTCCATCTTCCGGATACAATTCCGGATTCTGGTGGTCAACAGTATCTTTTTCTGCTCAAGATACTCCAGCCTCTTCTTCGCGTAATGGGAAGACGTCTTGTCCGCACAGAAGACGTACTTCACATCCGTATGATGCTCCTTTAAGAAAGGCAAAATTATTTTCTCAAGACACTCCTCCTTGTACACTTGTTGATTGATGGCCAAACCGCTCGGCTTGAACCACGGCTTTGAAATCCCTCTGTCCGATATGGCGATGTACAGTATAACTTTTTTTTTTTTTCAAATTTATGCTTAAACTTATATTTTACTTCGGGGGGTGTGGCCGACTTGTCGCAGGAATAGTAGCTATCATTTCCTGGAATGTGGGTATTCGAGAGCGAAAAGTAAGTTTTGTCGTCAGAACGACCGACGTCCCGCAGTAGTTCTTCGTCGTCCACCGGCACTGCGATTTCACGATCGCTATCTGCTCGTCCGTGTACTCGAGGGACCGAGTCTTCTTCCGACAGATGATGTCCTCTATCTTGAAGGTTCGGTGAATAAAGGTATGCGAGCAGTGATATTTTCGGCCGGCGTCACGCAAACTCGCTACCGGCCTTCTGCTCTACGCTCAGTGATGCCAGGATCCGGTAAACTGTACTCACGGGAACGTTTTTGTCTTGAAACCTGTCTTCCGTAAACTTTTTTCCACGATGACCATGCGTTTCGTAAAACCGTACAATACGCTCGCGGAGTGCTTGCTGTTTCGAAGCCAGTTTAGATTGAACTGAACTGAACATCCGAGCGAAAAGAAACGTGCCACCCATTTCTAGGGAGTTCAGAGAGCAATTCTCTTGGAGAGAAAAAAATACGCTCTTTACTTTAATTACAGAAAGGTATTGAAATCATTCTTATTTTTTATTGAACACCCATTACATTGGTGCAAATTTACCTCATGTTTCTTTTGAAATATTGAAAGGGGGCTTTTATACATAAAGATAAGTCGTAGTCACGACAAAATGAAAAACCACTAGCATTTGTATTTAGTTAAATTAAAAAGATACCATTACTCACACCTTATATAAAATATGCGCCATAAAGTGTCGATGAAAATGGTTTTCAATACGGAGTAATCATACCAAAAAGTGACCTGAAACAAACCTTTACATTTTGGACAGTATATTTTGATTCTCATCACTTTACCTTCTTGCGAAATTGAATATTCAGTAGATAACCTAATCACATCTTCATCACCAAGAGTGAGTAGTCGTTTGGCTTGTCGATCGTTAAGCGTTGCCTACCATCGGTGAGGATGACGATGAGATGATTTAAAATATAGATTCGATGCTAGCAGGCGAATATTTTATCCTTCTTCGTTGGTCGCGTTGTCTGCCAAACTGCATCCATCTTAATTTTGTTTGGTAAAGTGTCACTGGTCTTACCAGTCTGGCCTCAACCTGTTTGGGCGCCAAGACCCAAACGACGATTACCATTACGGAGCGGAAGGATGCATTTCTGAAATTATTTCCTTCCCGTTTCGGAGTTCATTTAGTGCGCCATAAATTATATCTACCGGTCGGAAGCTGACGTTCAGATGAATGACACAGATCAGCCAAAGTGATGAATTCATAAACTCATAAACTGAGCCAAAGAAAAATGATAAAATTATAACGAAATCACAATTTTATGGTCGAGATGCCGTTACCCTCTGTTGGATTCCAATCAAATGCATCATTGAATTTCGGGGCGTTTGGACACGGATTTGACCACCTGTAATCTACGCCAACATTTCAAATAGAAACAAAAAAAACGCGAATAAATCCCTTCCGGTTCAAGTCCGTACGACTGCGGAGCAAGGCCTGCACCGGGAAATCGCTTAACACCCAATTATCCCTCGTAGGATTTACGCCTCATTTAGACCATCGTTTTGCTTCCCAGCCCTGAGACCCGAATTCGATTTTGGCTGCTGACTGCCTTGCCTACCATCACGAAAAACTTGCCCCGGAGATGATTGAGAACAACGGTAATCGAGAGAGGCGTACGCGGAAAGAATAATTCTGGCCCTCGCGATCGATAACATCATTCACGGTCTTCTCTTGCCTACCGGCCACCCCGCCCCGTCTGCTTCTTCCCCTATTACCAACTTTTTCATTTGGCGAATGATGGAAGCTCTTTCTGGTACAGAGATGGGGGAATTCCCCCTACGTGGTTTCGGTTTACCGTAGGCAAAATAACGATTCATCATACAACGAGCTCTTTGTTGGAAATGCCGAATAAATGCCAGGGCGGAAAACAAACGAATCCATGTCACTTCCTTCTCTCTCTCTCTACCGGGGTGTACATAAATGGGCCTCAAATGGAAGCTTGCAGAGCTATAAGAAGGGTAATTCCAACCTGTTAGGGGGAAGATGGGTGGGGGGAGCTATGGCTTTGTTTAGGTTCAGTGAAGAAAAACCGCCGAATTCGATATTGGTAATCAGAGGTAATCAGTTTCGTTATATTCATAGCACTTTGATGAGTTCCCAGGCCAAGTTTGCCGTTGTCGTTGGTTTGATATTTCTGTCTTCAAACATTTATTTTTAGAATGATTTATCTGAAACAAAAAATTAATGTATTGGAACTCACTCAATAGGCCTGAGTTTAACCCCAGTCGAGGTCAGGGCCGGCGGAAAGCGTGGGTAGTATGGGTAGTACTACCCACTCGAAAATAACCCACTCGAAATTTTGAACCGTTTCAAAAAATTTAGACGTGCAACGCATGTATCTCGCACTACACACATTTGAAAACATCGATGTACCACAATTCCATTTGCATAAACGAACGTGATTTAATGTGAATGTAATGTAACCATGTGCATTGCGAAAAGGGAAAAAATCCTTACTAATGGACCCCTCACCCTATGCTTTCTACCCACTCGGGCGTAAAGTGTTTCGCCGCCCCTGGTCGAGGTCAGTCATTGGTATTTTCTGAAGAGAAACATTTCTGGTCGCGTCTTCTTTTCGGAGGGAAGTACAGCCGCTCCATGTGTTGATGAACCAATATATAGCCCAACCCCCTCGGTTACAGTTTAGAAATACAGTTTTATTCCAATAACTTTTGCTGTATTCATTTAAAACTGAAGTAGTCTTCGGACAACTTTAAGATTGTTTGAAGGGGAATAATTTGTTTCATAGCACCATATATCTAGCTATTTCCGTTGAAAAGTTATGAGAACATTTTCGCCAAAAATGGGGTTGTTTGGAATAACAATATCACTCATTTGGGGCAAATAAAAGATAATTCTTTTTTAACTATAAATAAGGTCATGATTATAGTTATAACTGAGCAAAAAATGGCGAACACGATATTTTTGAAAATTTCATAAAATTGATTTTAAACAATCTCGTTTTGAAATATTAAGTGCTTATATCTTCTGAACAATAAAAGCTAGAGTTTTGATGTATTAGAAGAAAATGTTCGTCTTCAAAAACTCTGAAAAACATCTAAAGGATAGGTTGAAAAAAAAAATGAAAACTGAAAAAGTTATATTAAAAATTTGGTTTTTCATGAATTGACTCTTTGTAATATGTTTAAATTGCTTTCGCGGTGAACAATATAAAAATGTAGTTTCGTTTTCATGACAAAAATATTGGACTTTACAATACTTTTCTATTATTTTAAATAGTGGGTAGGCTGGTTCTAAATTTTGTAAAATCAGAAAATTAACTTTTAATGGTTCGAGATAGAGTTTCGCTGTCTTCCAGAAAATTGAAGAAAATTAAATTTTAAAAAACTTTGTCGAAGACACGGAAACTCTATGTCGTGTACTTTTCATTTTACAAGAAATTTACCAAAAAAATTTAGGGTGTTTCTTGAAAAATGATTTTCTTTGTATAACTTTTGCAGCTTTGATTTTTCATTAAGATCAGATATTTTGAAGGAGAACCATTTGTCTTAATATATTGAACCTCTAGCTTCGCTCGTTAGAAAGTTATATATACTTTTTACTAAAAATAAACTATTTTTGAGTAAATATTGCAAGATATTAAAAAATATCGTATTTGCCATTTTTTGGTGATCTATACTACAAAGCACGCTATTTCGTATGAAATCAACAGTATTTAATGTTCAGTGCCCGAATCGAAGATAATTCTATTTGAAAAAGTTATATTTTTTATATAAAAGTTCTTATAACTTTAAAACGAAAAAAGTTAAGTAGTTGGTGTTTTAAAGCAAATTATGCGCCCTAAAAAATCTTCAAGTTGTCCAAAGGGTACTTTAGCGTAAAATAAAAACTTCAAAAGTTATAGAAATAAAACCGTTTTTTAAGGAACACCCTAATGCTTACATTTGAATTTCTCGTGCAATGGAAACTATAAAGGCTACAGTTTGCATGTCTTCAGCAAATTTGTCTAAAATGTGTTGCTCTACAACTTCATTGAAGACTGTATAGCTCTACTTCAAACCGTTAAAAAGTTATATTTTAAATATTGCTAAATTTAGAACCACTCTAGCATTGGTTTAAGCAAAAAGAAGGGCCTTGTAAAGTACAACAACTTTGCCAAACATATTGCAAGGCTAAGTCATTTAATTTTAGCAAAAAGTTAAAATTCCTGCTAAATTCGCATTCTGGACCTTGGACTGGAATCGTTGTCACGGCAAACCTCTTTGAAAAATAACGCGTTTTGCGGAAATTGCTATAACTTTGACAATTATTAATATTTATTATGTTCTCAAGAGGATTTTGCAAACTGGACATTGTACTACGCTATACGTATAACAAGTATTTCATAAAAATATGGCTCCATACCTTTACATAAATTCAAAATTTTCCCTTTTTTCCCACATCTCAACATATATAACCCCTGAAACGATGTAAATTTTTATCAAACTTTTTATGGACATATCTACTAATTAATTATTTTTTAATGTAACTCATATACCATGTTAGTCCTTATGAAGTACTGGAATAATTCTACATCGGAATATTGGAATAGTTATTTATAAAATTAGCACGACATTGAACGCAAGAACTAATATTGGGGAGACTTGACCAAGATATTATGGGGAGACCTGGCCAAGTGCCGATAAGCCGAAGAAAGATACAAAATTTTTGATATTTACTATTCTTTGGCATCTATGGTTGATTTTGTGACACGTAAACCTGCAATGTAATCAGTACAGTTAATCCCAAAAAAGAAATGCATTATAAAAAAAATCAAAGCTCATGGAAATACAAACGTTTTGTATTTTTAACTAGTACTAAGGACCTCAACAATGTGGGAAAAAATGATAACAGCATGTTTTATGCCATTGTTTTTTGTTCTGACATTTCAAAATTCTCTTGGTCAAGTCTCACCGCGATGGGAAGACTTGACCAGAAAAAAATGTTCACATAAAAACTTTTATAACTTTTAAAAAAGTAAATTATCAATTCTGAAAAAATCATTATTACGCATAATACTTTTTCACATTACATTACAACGAGTTTTGGAAGATTGAACACGTTTTCAGATATTTACGTAGATTTAACTGGTCAAGTCTCCCCATGTTCCCCTATTCACATTTAAAATTTAGGGGAACATTCACAAAATGGTTTTAATCGAATATGTTTGATATCCTTAAAATTTGAGGAAAATTAATGTTTGGTGATGGTTTATGACATTAGAGGTTCATGCTTCCTGTTTATTCAATTATAAAACCAAAAACAATTTGTCGTGTGGAATACATAATATATTTTAAAATATTCATAAGCCAGTCGTTGTTCAAGTTCAACTCAGGGGGGCTTTTTAGTATTGCACAGAACTAGAAAAAATCGTAAAAATTTACGTGTTCTGCTCCTGACATATACGAGCACGAAAAATGTTTTAGATTTAATTTTAATTTCACATGACGATGAATTTCGTAAATCATGTTTGATTTATATGTCGATGAATGCAATTGTTAAATTGTGTCAAGTTTGTATTAACCAGTTGACAAATTTTGAATGATAGGTTAGTAATGGTGATGGAATAGAAAAAAGTGTGATTTTTTTCCATATAACAAAATTTGAAAATATTTTTAGTTGTCTGGTCGCCAAAAAAATCTCGACTCAATTAGAATAAAGGCATTAAAGTCAACTGTAAAGATTCATTTGGAGGATATTCCGAATAAAACTTTATTCGCCAAGCTCGGAATAATTGCAGCGAACTAATCTGTCCATATCATTAAAGTATTAAACACTCCGTTAGTAGGTATTATCCAATTTAATCAGGAGTCATAAATCTTGTTCATCAAATTTGTGGTTAATATTATATTTGTTGACATTTAACCCATTCATGCCCATGTTGTTTGCGGACAACAACGTTTTTAGACAGCTATAACTTTTGATTAAAGCAAAATTTACTCACAAAAACAAGTAATTGATTGGATTCCGATGGAGCAGTGCTGCCAGGAACAGTTAACGTTGACGACGGAAAATGAATTTTTCATATATCTTCGTTCTGTTGCAATATTATTGAAAATTGATCAAACTTATCAATTTAGACTGTCTTTGGTTTCATTTTCCACGCAAGTGAACTATTGTAAATATTCTAGGAGAATTGTATTGAGCATTGGAAGATAAAAATTGAGCAGCTTCTAGCACTTCGAGGGAAGCACCTTTGAAACCCTACATGCACGAGAAAAAAGTTGGGCATGGAAGGGTTAACCAGTCTGCACAATTTTTAGGAAAAGAATGTAGTACATCATAGTTTGAAATATATATTGTCCTTGTTAAATGCGAATAACTTATAACCAAGCTTATAACCACTTCGTTTTGGTTCACGATTATAGAATTCCAAATATTCATAAGGTACAATGTTAGCAAAAACTGAATCTATATGTTTTAGGCTGAGTCATCTGAGGAACCAACATACAAAAACTGACAAAATGCCTATCGATGTTTGAATATCCACGATTTACTTAAATTTATAATGCACCGTGAACGCATGTTCAAATTTTTTCCCCTCAAACCTAAACAGAATCAAATTAGCGGTACCTGTTGCCTAATGTCCGCTCCACAAGCCATATGTTCTTAACTGACGTAGCGAAATAGGCTGAAAACCGCTAATATGACCAGGTGAAACTTATATTCAGATTAAGCATTACACAATGAATCTGAATGATTCAACAGCTTGTATGTTCGTGAACCAAATCCACCAAATAATCAAGAGAGAGAAGAGAATACTGACATACTCTCTCTCAATGATACTCGCAACTGTTCATCATTGTAATGATACGTGCTTAGGTAAGCATGTGTGGATATATTCGTTCCTGTTTCCTCGTGTTGTTGCTTCGGTATCCATAGCGGCAATTCATTCGGCTGGGATGAAGGCAAGCGTTTTACTGAACTGTATTGTGGTTCGTTCGGGTTGAATTTGAATGAATGGTAAAAGCTCTGTTATATAGTATCCAGTTCTGAGATGAGTCGATAATTTTGATAGATTAAAACTTCTTCGCGAGTTGTATTGCAGGCTCTGGAAAAAGCTACAATTTTAATGTCCCCGTGGTCGTGTCCTGTACAAAACCCTCTTTTTTCAAACTAAATTTTTTCATATATTGCATGAAATATTGCTTGACATCACTGAATATTAAAATATGCAAACAAAGCCCGCACATGTTTCAATCTGCTAATCTTTTGCTTTGTTGTTGAGCAGATTTTTATCTTAAATTAACGTGGATGGAACTCATTTCTATCAAAACCGGAACAATTCAAAAATAATCCTATGCATTAGTCAGATACGCTGGAACAATGTACTACTGGTATCGTAAAAATAGATACATATTATACCACTATACATTTTTGAGTAGAATCAGTTTTGCTAAAATAAGTGGCGGTTAGATAGCGTTCTAAGCACTGCTTACAACACTTTGAAAACGAATGTTAGGATTTCTGTTTTTTTGTAGTTGCAAAAATACCTATGAGTATTCTCCTCATTATGAAGGCTCATAGAAACTAATTAAACTCTCTTTCCGCATCATGTTTAAACAATGAACGATTATTTAATTGTAACATACTTTACGTAAGCTGAGCAAGGTCAAGTTCAGGTGGTAGTTACTCGACCGGAATATGATCATATAATGCTACCAATCTGAAGTACGAATAGGTTACGTAAATTCCATTCTATTAAAATTTGTTTCTTAACATCCGATCGGACGTTCAGTCTGTTCTCAAAATCCCGACTTCTTTGCAAACTCGGGCACCGTATCAGATGCTCTTTTGTTTACGATTCAGCATCTGCCACAACTCAACTGAAATAAAGGATGCCCCATCTCGAGCGCCACATAATGCATGGGTGTTGTTCTACATCACAAACCGGGAGAAATATATTTCATTCTACATGACTAGAGGCCGTGTAGAACAGCATAAACTGGTTACTGAACGAGAAACACGACCAACAGCCAACGGTGAATGTTTTGAAGCGAAAAGCCAAATCCAGATGCGAAGAACTCTCGTGGTCTCCGTCGGTACGGTTACCGTGAATTTGCTCTTTGGTCTTGCCTTGTCTCATGTGACTTCAGCCAGCGATGTGTCCAAGATGAGGTGGAACAAATAAAAAACAACACCGTTCCAGTAATCCCCCGAGAGTGAATGAGGAACGCTTTTGGACTCGGGAATCCGCCACTACTAAAGCGAAGGACTACATTACTGGATGCCCAGGAAAAAAAAGTGCCTCTCAACTAAAATAATAATAAACTTGTCTCGAGCGCGGCGCCAGACAACACTCGGCATCCGGGTGGCCAGAGTTTGGCTCAGCAAGTCAAGAGGGTACTGATAGACCGGGTTAAGCTGGTCTGAAGTGCGGCGACCGAGCTGGTTTCGGTTGGTCGGAATTTATTCTCTAAAAGTGATGTTAGTACGTGACATGTCACCCACGCTGGACGGTTTTACTATATTTTTTATACATCTTTGCCCCCTCGGTTTGCTTAATCCGGTACCGGCAAGAGCTGAGTTATGTGCGTTATGTAACGTTCCAGAGCAGGGCAGAAGATTTGCGAGTTTTTCCATTTCTCGAGATTGAAAAAGTTGGCTCGAGCTTCAACACTAGGGGAATCACCAATGTGAGAGGTGGATGTCAACCGCAATAATGGGATACAGGTCGCGGCGGAAAGCAGTTGTTGTGCGGCACTTTAGCTTATTGTAAACTTGAAATTGCATTGAAGGGGAAACTGCATTGTTGAATGGCATATGAACTTGTGAACGGGAGTAACTTGACCTGAAGAGGTGTCGCTGTGATTTGTGTGCACTGCCAAATATCTAGAACTGGAAGAGAAGGTGGCCAGCTGTTTTCGAACGCGTTCCTTATCACATTATTATTAGGTAATCCATCTATTTTTCCGATCTTATTTTCTTGCAAATAAGAAGTAGTCGTCATTTTATTAATTTCAAAATTGCACATATTTTATCATAATCATATGTAATTTTAAATATTCGTTGGTTTGATGGCATTGCAAGGGAACACGTATCCGCCGGATGATGCCGATCGAGCTGACATTTCTTTGGGCCTAGTAAATGAATTCCTATGTTTGTTTGGAGTTTATTTGGCCAATTAGAGAATAAATCCAAAGGGCATTAAGTGTGCTTGGGGAATACGTACGGTCTGGTCTGAGTTGAATGATGGCATCCGGTGCTTAATAATATAATTACTCGATTTTTATTATTGAAGCCGACAAAACAAGGATTCCCTTCTTTATTTGTTGCATCTTCTGTATTTACTGGTTTTGGCACATTGTTTTTTTTTATTTCGATTATAGAGGTTTTAACCTTAAGGTCATTCGCCTCTTCGGATTAGAAAAATCTCTTATGAAAAATTTCTAACCCTATGTGCGGGGTCGGGACTCGAACCCAGTTGCGCTGCGTACAGGCCAATCGATTTACCAACTACGCTACGCCCACCTCCATTTGGCACATTGTTGTTTTAAATTAGTAAATTAGTTTTTTTGCTCTTATTGTCTCCAATCTTCTTCTAGTAATTAGTATAAACAACGGGCGCTCGTATCATCAGGGGATGTTGTCCATCAGAAGGTTGCTATAACTATTTTATTCCTGCGATGAAACCTAGCCGAGAGGCCTTGCGACATTCGGCGGTAGAAACTTCTCTCTCTCTAGTAAAATAAAATACGCGCGTGAAACTGCTAGTAAGTCTGTCAGACAAATATATTCGATGTTAAATATAATAATTTACACGCCTAGAAAATCAACTTTTATTTGAATAGTATGAATGCTGCAAACTGTTTAAAATCTAATAAAACAAATAATAAATGGAATCCATTGACGTACCTACCTTGTTGGGTACAGCGTCATCTCACCAATGCCGGGCGTATAGTAGATGATCCCATCTTTGTCGATCTTGGGCGGCTTCCTTCCAGTTCCCTCGCATGTTCAGTGATCTCAGGTTCTCTTCCACTACGTATAGCCAACGTGTTCGTGGTCTCCCACGAAATCGGCGTCCTCTTTCTGGCTCCCTGCTGAATATTGTTTTTATAAAACTTCCGACATTCGTACTACATGATCAGCCATTTGCAGTCTGCCGTAATTTATCTATTTAACAATATTCGCAGTTCTGTATACTCTGTACAACTCATGATTCATGTGTCTGCGCCACACTCCATTTTCGCATATCCCGCCGAGTATTGTCCGCAGTCCACGCTTCATGGCCATAAAGAGCGACAGGGAGGATTAGTGTCTTGTATGAGGCGAATTTTGTTGACGTTTGCAGGTTGCGGGACCTAAGCTGGACCGAAAAAGGCTCTGTTGGGGCAGCTTCTATACCCCTTTTGACCTCACGGGAAATATCGTTGTCGCAAGTCACAAGTGTACTAAGATAAACGAATTCTCGGAACCAACACCACTATATTTTCCTCTCACTTTACCTGCGACCATGTACTGTGATGACTAAGCCTATCCTCGCTGTCTCCCTTTTAAAAGGCACGAAGGCCTCTTCCACTGCTCTACGATCGATTCCAATTAATTCAAAATCGTCCGCATAGTTCCGTTCGTTTGCACGCCAGCTTTCCTGATAGGTCCTTCAAGAGCAATATTGAACAGCAAATTTGAAAGTGCATCGCCTTGCGTCAGTCCATCTAATGACACAAATGAGGTTGAGATCGCATCTGCAATCCGAATACTTAATTTTAAACTATCCAACTACGCACGTATAAGTCCAATCAGTTTTGCCGGAAAACCATGTTTAGACATAATCTGCCATAGTTCATTTCATTTCACTGAGTCGTACGCCGCCTTAAAATCGATGAGCAGATGGTGGGTGTGCAAGTTGCACTCCCGGAATTTGTCTAGAATCATCCGCAGACTGAACAACTGAACCGTCGTTGATCAGCCCTCACGAAAACCAGCCTGGTATTTGCCGATGAAGAACTCCTCAAGCGGTTTCAGTCTGCTGAACATGATACGCGACAGTATTTTGTACACCCAGTTCAGGAGAGATATCTCCTTGTAATTAGCGCACTCCAGTCTGTGCCCTTTCTCCCCATTGGCGTCATGAAGTAAGAAAATAAGGAAGTGAAGTGAAAAATCTAGAAACCACGGAAGGAAGTATTGAAAAAACGTTTTTTTCAGAAGCTGAGTCTGGTTTTGTGAATGTGAATGACTTATGCGGTGTCGTCGTTATCGCCAGAGTGTGGAATGGAAGTTGTGCATTCCGGCTCGTATGGTTGCTTAGCTGTGGGATGACTACGTTTGCGCTTCGGAGCATTTTTGATATTTCTTTTCCTTCTCTTTTTCAATATTTTTCCCTTCTATTTTTCGATATTTTTTCGATTATATACTGCAATAGCACCCAAGGCTTGTATTACTGCCGTGCCCTTTTAAAACTAAGCCTAAACTAAAAAAAATGTGCACATTTGAAGAGAGACATTTGCACTAATGCGAAAAATAAATATTATCTCTCGGAAGAAATTATTTTATTTATTAATTAAAAAAAGAAATAAACAATTGGATTGAATTGATACAATTCTGATATTTTCAGATATATTTACTACTCTCAATGAGTTATAAAATATCTTAAAGATCCATGTATGATATAATTGTTTTGAACAAACCAAGATACAATTAAAATACTTTAATTGAAAAGGGACTGATATGCAATAAAATAAGACCTGTGGGCACAGAATATGCGCGCTCAACTGACACCCCTAGACCGGCCTATTGTACGTTATCAGATATAAGGGCCTCTGCCACAAGCTGACACTAGACAGGCAATGAGACAGTAGACAGACGTTGAAGCAACAGGTAGCGCGAGATTAATTGGTATTTATATTGATCGTATTTCGACCTATTAAAACTTAAATTAAAATCATTCGTTTATTAAAGATAAACTTAGGACTAGAATACACCACACACGGATTAAAAAGTCTTACATAGAAAAGATATAAATAAGGTAAAAGTGAATTAAAATGAAATGTTACATGCTATACATCCTATCCTAAAATATATATTCCAACGTGGCTAGAGTGTGGAACGTCGGTTTAGAATATCTATCGGCCCAGGTACCGTTTCTACTAGCTAACAATAGATTATTTTAGATAGATTGATCACTGGTGCGAAGAGAAATATTAAATGTAAGTTACTACGATACATCTTAAAATTAACATATATAAAGAAGTTTATTGAATTAAAACAGGTAATTTGTAACAACTGTTACAAACAACAGAACCGTTCTTTCTCTTCGCCGAAAACATCACAAGACCGATAAATTTTCTTTGCATAAAAATTTGATATTCTTACAACTATCCAGGCATATTTTATATCAAACCGAGATATATATTTTGCTATTATATAATATATCGTTTTGATTTAATTTTGATGTGAATCTCTGATAGGGTAATTAACCAAGAACAACGTACCAAGTGAAAAGGTCACTAGATGGACAAGCTGCGAACAAACGATGAAGCTTGAAATTCTACGAGCAGCGTCAAATCTTCACTCGGGAATGTTGGTCGCATAGCCTCGTGAAGTTGGCAAAGGTTTCTTGGCGAATGAATAAAACATACTACCTATTTTATCACTGCATTTTTGATTGATGCTTTGCGGTTAGATTTGAGAAACCCTAGAAGGAATTTGGTCTACTGGTGCTCTTCGTGACTCCGCTGTTAGCTGAGCAATGTTACAAATTTCGGAAAACTTTGGTTAGAAGTTATTCAATAAACGTTCGATGGCTTTCCAAGTATTTAGTATATTCTTCGAATATGAAAATGAAATAGAACTCTAATCAAATCGGCAAACAGCTCGGGAGCAGTTTCGCGACCGAAGCCATTCGCTTCGGGAAACGAATAGAATAAAAAGCAACTGATGTGCTTCTTTATTGGTTGCTACAGCTTTGGCTCGCGTATGTTCGCAGCACCAGGTGGCTATGCATCATTTTCTAAGCAAACAGAAAGCATTTTAGCTGATGAAAGCTTTCTGGTGAATGGCGAATGAACGGTTCGTGATACGATTTTTTCCGTAATTGGGAGTGAGTAGACCAGTTACACAGCAAAGGTCGGTCAGCGGACTAGCAACGGGAGCTAAGGAGCACAACTGCCGAGAAATTCTCAGCCCCAGCTAGCAGATAAATAGGAACGAGTAGCGCCAAGAAGGATAGGAAAGCGTATGAAGATGGTTGTAAAGAGATGTAAATCATTATGGTCGACAGCTCCAGATAGGTTCGTGTCTCAATAGGTAATGATATTTGCAGCAGACCTAAGCAGGTCAAACATTCAAAAAAGCAGCAATGGATAAAACATGAATGATTCGCACAAAATAAAAAGAGCAAGCGCACATTCCATACTGAAGCCATACCTAATGGTCGCTCTGGATGGATGAAGATTGCGTGCCAGTGCTGTAGTTGCGGTTAGTCACGGTGAGTCGGCAACTAACCAGCTCCTGGAATCGAAAAAAAAAATTTTTTTGAGCCAAAAAAAAATTCTATTGGCCTTATTATTCTGGAAGGCAAATTTAATGATCCCTATGCTCGTAAAAAACATTCAGATAATTGGAATTTTGTGAATCTATTCAAACTCATTGGGTATTGTCAAATTCCCTGCAGCGCTTGTATGATATTTTCATAACTCACATGGCGATCCCAGACTTTATGGGGCACTGGTATGATATTCTCATTGCTCGCAGAATACTCTCAGCTACTTAAAAGCGCTAGTATGATATTCCATACCTCGCAGAGCGTTTCAACATTAGTTTGATACTTACAAGACGCTCCCAGATTCTCTCGGACGATAGCCTAACATTCCCATCGCTCGCAGGGCGCTTCCACACTCTCTGGGGCGCTAATGTGATATTTGCAAAACTCGCATGACGCTAGTATGATATTCCGATAGCTCGCAGGGTGCTCTCAGACTCACAGGGGCACTAGTCTGACATTTTCAAAGGTCGTAGGGTGCTCCGAGACCCTATGGGGTGCTATTGTAATATCCACATAGCTCGTAGAGCGCTTCCACACTCGCTAGGGTGCTATTATGATATTCTCATAGCTCGCTGGGCGCTCTCAGGCTCTCTAGGGCGCTAGTATGACTCTTTGGGGCGCAAGTATGATATTCACATAGCTCGCAGGGCGCTCTCAGATTCTCTCGAGTGGCAGTATAACATTCCCATAGCACGCTGGGCGCTCTCAAGCTCTCTAGGGTAGCCTTATATACTCATCGCTCGTAGGGCGCTCTTAGATTCTCTCTGGTGCCAGTATGATATTTCCATAGCTCGCAGGGCGCTAATCTGACATTCCCATAGTTCGTAGGGTGCTCTCAGATTCTCTGGGGTGCCAGTATGATATTCCCATAGCTCGGAGAATGCTTCCATACTCGCTAGGGCCCCAGTATGATATATAATATCATAGCTCACAGGGCGCTCTCAAGCTCTTCAGGGCGCTAGTATGATATTCACAAAGTTCGTAGGGCGCTCTCAAAATCCCTTGAGCACCAGCATGACATTCCTCGCAGAGCGCTCTCAAACTCTCTAGGATATAATGAAACTCTCATCGTCCGCAGGGCGTTCTCAGATTCTCTCTAGCGACAGTATGATATCCCCCTAGCTCGCAGGGCGTTCCCAAACTCTCTGGGGCGATTGTCTGATATTCTCATTGTTCGCAGGGCGCTCTCAGATTCATTGGGGCGTTAGTCTAATATTCCGATAGTACGCAGGGCGCTATCAGATTCTCTCGTGCGCCAGTACGATATTCCTATAGCTCTCAAGGCACTCTCAGACTCAATAGGGCGCTATTCTGATATTTTCATAGCTCGTAGGGCGCTCTCCAGCTATCTTGGGCGCTAGTATGACTTTATGGGGCGCTAGTATGGTGTTCACATTGCTCGTAGAGCGCTCTCAGATTCTCTCGACTGCCAGCATAATATTCCCATAGCTCGAATGGCGCTCCACAAACTCTTTAGGGCACTAGTCAGATATTTCCTTTGTTTGCAAGGCGCTCACAAATTTTCTGGAGCGATAGCATAATATTTCCATAGTTTGCAGGGCACTCTCAGATTCTCTCGTGCGCCGGTACGATATTCCCATAGCTCGCAGGGCATTCTAAAACTCACTAGGGCGCTAGATTGTTATTCTCATAGCTTGCAGGGCGCTCTCAAGCTCTCTAGGGCGCTAATATGACTCTATGAGGTGCTAGGATGATATTTACATAACTCGCAGCCAGCATATCATGCTTGGGCTCTCAGATTCTCTCTAGCGCCAGCATGATATTCCCACAGCTCGCAGGGCACTCTCGAACTCACTAGGAGTTAGTTTGATATTCTCATTGTTCGTAGAACGCTTTCGGACTCTCTGGGGCGCTAGTATGATATTCCCATAGCTCGGAGAGCGCTTCCTTGCTCGCTGGGCGCTAGTATAATATTCTCATAGCTCGCAGGGCGATCTCAAGCTGTCTAGGGCGCTAATATGACTATGGGGCGCTAATATGATATTAACATAGCTCGCGAGGCGCTCTCAGATTCTCTCAAGCGCCAGCATGATATTCCCATAGCTCGCAGGACGCTCTCGAACTTTCTTGGGCGCTAGTTCGATATTCTCTTAGTTTGCAGGGCGCTCACGAGTTCTCTGGAGTGCTAGCATAATATTCCCATAATTTACAGGGCACTGTCAGATTCTCTTGTGCGCCAGTACGATATTCCCATAGCTCGCAGAGAACTCTTAAACTCACTAGGGTGCTAGTTCATTATTCTCGTAGCTCTCTAGGGCGCTAGTATAAATGTATGGTGAGCTAGTATGGTATTCCCATAGCTCGCAGGGTGCTCTCAGATTCTCTCGAGCGTCAGTATGATATTCTCACAGTACGCAGGGCGCTCTCAAACAGTTTAGGGCGGTAGTCCGATATTTTCATAGTTTGCAGGGCGCTCACAGATTCTTTGGGGTGTTAGTCTAATCTTCCTATAGTTCGCAGGGCGCTCTCGGATTCTCTCGTGCGCCAGTACGATATTCCCATCCTAAGTAGCTTTTCTAGTTTTATATCACACTACAAGTGCATTCTAAGTTTTAAGAAGGGCTTCAAGAGTGCCATAAAACCTCGGTTGTTACTAGGGATAGCTCGCATGGCGCTCCCAAACTCTCTAGCGCGCCAGTCTGATGTTTTCTAAGTTTCTAGGGCGCCCACAAATTATCTGGAGCGCTAGCATAATATTTTCATTGGTTTCAGGGCACTCTCAGATTCTCTCGTGCGCCTGTACGATATTCCCATAGCTCGAAGGGCACTCTCAAACTCTCTAGGGCGCTAGTCCGATATTCTCTTAGCTTGCAGGACGCTCACGAGTTCTCTGGAGCGCTAGCATGATATTCCCATAGTTTGCATGGCACTCTCAGATTCTCTCGTGCGCCAGTACGATATTCCCATAGCTCGCAGGGCATTCTCAAACTCACTAGGGTGCTAGTCTGATATTCTCATAGCTCTCTAGTGCGCTAGTATACAATAAAAGCAACGTTCAATTTTTAAAATAACAAAATGAAATTATTTAGCTCATTCACTAAAAAAATAAAGAAGTTTTCACCTTCATCGTTAAGGGATTATATACAAAGTTGGAACTCAAAAAATCGCAAAAAAAATTATTGAATATTCTGAAAGTACACACTTTTAAAAATTTATGTGCGAAATTTTATCCAGATCGGAGAACTAGATTTCAAACTATAGTCGGTTCGCAGCGCGCTGGTTCACTCGCAAATGAAGTTGACACAAAAATTTAAACGCAATTATCTCGGAACTAAGTTTTTTGAAAAGTACCGTTGCGGTAAAAGTGATATCGCAAAAACTTCGATTTTCATATATATTTTTTTTGAATTGTTTGTATTTTCAACTAATACACATGTACTTGAACGGTTGCTTTTCCATCCAAAAATTATAAATTTTTTTGCAATGAATTTTTGGTTAAAACTCCGTTTTTTGAACAACATGATTTTTTTGCAGGAAATTCTTTTTTATTGGGAAACCGCTCCGTTCAAGTTCACCACAATACATTTTTCTTAAATAATCAGTTTACTTTTTTGATTTCAGTCACCTCTACCGCTCATTTTCCGGTCCACTTTACGTATAGTGGCTTCATAGTTTTCGTACCCCATCAATATCGTTGCGCCCCATCCAGGTTGTTGCGCCCCAGCTTTAAATTGGCGACTAACCAGCAAATACACTAAGGTTTTTTTTACACGGGGGATACGTACCGTGCAAAAAAACCGCGTTAATTGCGAAATCCGTGTAAAAAAAACCGCGTTAATTGCGAAATCCGTGTAAAAAAACCGCGTTAATTGCGAAATCCGTGTAAAAAAAACCGTGTTAATTCAGAAAACCGTGCAAAAAAAACCGCGTTAATTCCGAAAATCGTGCAAAAAAACCGCGTTACATTAAATGCAAAAGACTTAGACGATTTTAGGAAAAGGGATGATTTCGGAGTTTTATCAAAAATGTTCTAAGTCCTTTTGAAGGCAAAAGACTTAGACGATTTTTGAACAGGTTTTTTTTGCACGGATTATGCAAGTAGCACGGTTTTTGCTTTTTCCAATTCCTTAGGTTTTTGGAAAAGTGGAAACGTCGGATCTTGAGGTTTCCTTTTGTCCCGCACTTTAACAATATGGTTGTTTTCGGTACAGTGTTAACGAGTAGGCACCAAATATCGATGCCTGAGGCCATTTGGAATACCAAGATGACGACTTCCGGTCTAACAGAATTTTCAATAACCCAATCAGTATGCATATTTTCCGAGCGGGCCTAATGAGCGCATGATAGAGATCAATGTCTGAGGCCATTTTGAAATACAACATTGAGACTATCGGCTTAGCGATATTCTGTATAACTCACAACATGGAGTGTTTTGGAACTGGATTGACAAATATGCAGTTGCCAGAGGTCTGAGTATAAATATCCAGCGTAAAACAAAAAGATACATTTATTTTTGTATATTTTGCATTTATAAGATAAGAAAAATGTGCTCATGAATGGATTTACTCGAATTTGAGTTGGTTCGTCTGCTAGAGCTCATCGAGCGAATCTTCATGCGAGACTCAAAGTCGAATCAAAAAGCTGACATAATCAGGGGGAAATAATAAAATCAGGTCTTCGCTGTATTATTAAGGGGGGCGTCTGGTGTAAAGTGCTCAAACCGAAAGTTATTTTAGTTTACGATTTTGAAGGCAAGGAAACAATGCATCTTTTATGTAATGTTAAGCTTTAAATTTGTACGTTTATTCTGTACGAAAAAAATATTTGCACGGCCTTATTCTGCGCGGCGTGTGACGTGAGACGACGAAACTCACCTCACTTTACGTGACTTTTTTTTTTTTGACTTTTTGATTCTGAGAGTCGACTCGGGTGAGGTGAGATTCCTCATTGCGGTTAAATGGGAGTCTCACGTCACCCGAAGTGACTCTTCAGAATTGGGTGAAGTCACGTAGAGTGAGGTGAGATTAGTCGTCTCACGTCACACGCCGCGCAGAATAGGGTCGGCAGCCACGCAGAGCCACACATACGAGCGTTCCAAGAGTAGACGTCCAACCATTTCCACGTCGAGGAGCGCCGCGGCTAACACGATGACTCTTGATTAAAAAGGTTTGACACAGGAAATTAAGTAAAATTTGTAAAGCTTAGACTTGTAGTTACTCGATGAACCCAAAAAAAGTTCGAGTTTAGGAAAATGGCTTCATGTAAACCGAAAAATCTCATATTTTTCTGTAAAATTCGTGCACTTTTCTTCAAAATAATAGAGAGAACCATTTTTTCATTCTGTTTTCTGTGGTTCACCGACAGGCTACACATATTGTGCATTTTCATAAAAAAATCAAGTCAATTCTTTGATTAGTTTTTGAGTTATCCTGTTCACCAATTTGAAAAACGCGGTTTCGAAAAAACGCTATTAAAGGATACTCCATATCAAATTGCATCACGGAAAAAATGACGTGGAAAACAATCCATTTGGTATTTTCTCTTAAAAATTTGGGTGGAAGTAGTTTAAATTGTATTGTTCACACAGTATTTTTATCGCTGTCAGTCTTAAGAAAATTGTTGCCGATAGATTGAAATCTGCGTGTGTCACAGCAAATACGCGCGAGGAATGCATGGCTGTTTAAAATAAAAGAAGTTCAGCGTGGTCACCGAGATTGCGGGAGACTATTCTAGAGGCTCAATACTAACAATTAAGCGGATAAAAAAGAAGTCGATTTTTTTGCCCACTACACCAGACGCCCCCTTAAGATGAATGAGATGTACACTAAAGCAGAGATGATGCTTATAGAGATGCGCGAAGACTGAAGCCAAAAGTTCCAAACGAACCCAAAACAACGGTTCCAAACTAGCAATGTAAACAAATATGGCGGATTTAGGAAGTAATGTGTGGGGAGTATCGAGATTGAAATGAAAAGAAATGCATGTCTGCATCCTGCATCCTCGATACATTTTTTCTAGTGCAACGAAAAACATGTAGACAGGCTCAGTAACGTAAATCAATGCGTTTCCAAGTTACATGATTGAGTATTGTGGGAAATATTTCGAAAAAGGAATTCGCCAAGCATTCATTAAAACTACAAGTCACTCGCTGTTTACACAATATTCCTGGTTGCCAAAACTAGCAGACAAATAATTTGTAAAACCGTGCAGCCAAATTTACTGTTTTTCTCGCCGCGTGTCTTTATATTTAAAACATCGTCTTGGCACTAAAATAGAAGTCACCATCTTAGATGAAAACATGACTTCCGGAATTGACATCCGGTATCTATTCATTAACGCTATTACAAAAATTCTCACATTGTTGTGGTAACTGAAAATTTTACTAAACCGAAGTAGCCATCTTGATTTTCGAAATGGTCTCAGACATTGATATTTGGTACCTACTCGTCAAGCCCGTTCCAAAAATACTCATATTGATTGGGCTTTGGAGAATTCCACAGAACCGGAAGTCGCCATCTTGAATTTCAATATGGCACCAGACATCGATATCTAGCGTCTATTCGTCAATTCCATTCCAAAAATACCCATATTGATTCGATTTTAGAGAATTCCAATGAACCTGAAGTCGCCATCTTGGTTTTCCAAATGGCCTCTGACACTGATCTCTATCATGCGCTCTATTAGGCCCGCTCTGAAAATATGCATGCTGATTGGGTTATAGAGAATTCCACTGACCCGGAAGTCGCCTTCTTGGTCTTTAAAATGTCCTTAAACATCGATATCTGACGTCCACTCATCAATCCCGTTCCAAAAATATCCATATTGATGGGGTTTCAGAGAATTCCACTGAACCGGAAGTCGCCATCTTGGTTTTCTAAATGGCCTCAGACATGAACATTTGGCATCTACTCGTTAATGCTGTTCCAAAAGCAATCACTTCCACTTTTCCAAAAATCTTCGAAATTCTTTGCATTCAAAATGGAAAAGCAGAAACCGTGTAAATTTCAAAATCCGTGCAAAAAAAACTTGGTCAAAAACCGTCTAAGTCTTTTGCCTTCATAAGGATTTTTGCTAAAACCGTGTTAATTGCGAAATCCGCGCAAAAAAAAATGATCAAAAATCGTCTAAGTTTTTTGCCTCCAAAAGGACTTAAAACATTTTTGCGAAACCCGTGCAAAAATTTTTTTTGAGAAATCGTCTAAGTCTTTTGCCTTTAAAAGGACTTAGAATATTTTTGCGAAAAACCGTGTTAATTGCGAAAACCGTGCAAAAAAAACCGTGCAAAAAAAACCGTGCTAATTGCGAAAACCGTGTAAAAAACCGATTTAATCCACCTATCAGTGAGATGAGACATTTCTTACACGTATCACTGTTGTATTATTCATTAGCTTGCCGATCACACGCTAAATTTACGAACAACTAGATGTGAGATGTGCACGAATAACGCTTCGAATAAACGGATTAAATTAAAGAAAAATAATAAAACAAAACAAAATTTAAAATAACAAAGTTATTCATAAAATGGACAGAATGGTTAACATAAATCAAATTAATAAAATAAATAAGTCAAATTAGCTCAAATTAAAATTAGACGATATTAAAACGTAATGAAATTAAGAGAGTAAATTAAATTGTTTCAGGATAAAAGCTATCATACAATAACATAAAGGACTGGCTAAACCGAATTGATAAAATTAAGAAACTGAATAAAATATGTGAACTGGGAAAAACTAACCATTAATAAAATGATTGAAATAAATAATATGAATAAAACCATAAAAAATTGGAATAATAAAATAAATAATATGAATAATATGGATTAAATTAACTCTCATACATAATTTTCTAGCACATATAGGGTTCCAAAACCGTTTTTCTTAAAATTGTTAGAGTAAAGAAAGACGAAAAACCTGTTTTGATCAAGATAGATGCTTCTCTAGCAGTGTTAGAAGCTGCTGAATTTTTACATACCAATCCTTAATACACATCTCCTGCAAAGTTTTCAATAGTTCGTTTGGGCAGAAAAGGTAGCCGAAAGCAGTCCAAATTAATAAGATTTATCAGTTTTCAAAAATAGTTGAAGAAAACGAAGATATATCAAAATATAGTTTTTCACTCATAACTGAAAATGTCTCTGGCAGCACTGCTCCAGTGAAATCCAATCAGAGCAATTGCAATAACTTCAGTTATAGGGATCTTTCTTGTAACTATTAGCGCTTAAATAAACGGCGATTGTCACAATTATTAGTTTTACTTTTTTGTGAAGAAATCTTGTCCAACCCCAAAGTTATACTGCCCATGAACGCATATTTGTCCCGTTTTCTATGGGATTTCCTATCTTTATGGGACTGATTTGCAAGCATGGGCAGTATAGCTATTTGAAAATGTTGTTGTTCATAAATAACAGGATAAACAGAGAGTTAATAAAATCAATAAAATGAATGGAATGAATAAAATAAACAAAATGAAGAATTTTTATCACAATAAAAATGTTTTCTGTCTATACTTTTTATCATTTTTCCATTTTGTTTGTTTTTAAGCAATTAACTTATTAAAATGAAAAAATCAGCGATATTAAAAAGTAATAGAATTAATAGAAGAAATTATATTGTGTCTAATTAATGCTCTAGATGAAATGAATAAAGTGAATGACTGAACAAAATTAGTCAGATTATTAAAATGAATAAAAGTGTGAACCGGAAAAATATCAGAAAAAAATATTAGAAAAAAGTGAATAAAACTAAATTAAATGAATAATTCGAATAAGATACATAAGATAATAAATTGATCGGAATGCATACAAAGAATTAAATGAATACAATAGATAAAATTAGGTCACATAAACAAAATAAATAAAAACAATGCTAAATGAAAAAAATCTTTGCAATGAAATGATCATATATTTATTATTAGTCAAATATTTAAAATGCAAAAAATAAACCAAACGAATATAATACATTAAAGGAATGAGCTGGAAAAAATGAGAATATACAATAATATTTTAAGAAAGTTATTGAAATGAAGAAAATGAATAAAACGAATTTCACGAATTCCAAAACCATTGTTTTAGAATATTCTGAAATGTTTGTGAAAATCCCATTGCAAAGAGCACGTTTTCGTTCTTCTTTTCTTGACGGAATTTTTAGGATTATCTGGTGTTTCTACTTTATTGCTGGTCCTTAATTAGTCATCAGAAAATCTAGAAATCAGGAATTTGTTTTGGAATTAAAAGATATCTTTTTGGTTACAGACATCTGAAAAATGATTTTGTATAGAAGGGAATTTTCAGGTCCAGTATTTTAACGCGTAATTAGAAATAGTAAACTGAGAAAAGGCCACCTGTAAATAGTATTCATTCGCATTGAAATATCTAGAAAAGAATGTCAAGTGTCCAGGCTATGTTGGTAATTATATTATTGTCGATGGCATAAAACTCGTACATGCAGTCGATTACAATGCAGTCTTTTCCACCCATCCTTATTACTTGCGAATTGTTTCGTTCTGAACTCTCGTTCTGGAGATATGGGTAAATGAGTCCTATACAAAGCAATACCATTGCAAAGAAATGGTTCAAACTACCAGAATAATTATTTAAATTCATCGAAAAGCCAATTAGTATTGAAAGTGCCCCTGGACTGCTTTGAGACACGAACATTCTTGAAATTACATGTCGTATTTTTTCGCAAAAAATATGCTTTTAGTAACATTGATCATGAAAAATGTATATTGGGGTTTTCAGTTCAACTCAGTGTCAGTTGTGAGGAATGGTAAGTTATGGTTAGAGCTGTGACATTATTTTTGTTTATAGTGCGAAATTTTGATTCCTTACATCTTTATTTTCAATAATGCAACTGATAAATTTTCACTACAATTTTGTTATTCAAAAATACAGTTGCTCTTGGTGATGCTACGAGTATAATATGAATATGAATTTTATTAGAAATCTATTTTCTCACTACTAGGAGGATTACTTGATGTATTCATATACCATCCAACGTTTATCTCACGAGTGAACGCATTGCTCAATCCAGCGGGTAAATACATCAACTCTGGACAATGAGGGTTGATGTAGCGTAGTTGGTAAATCGATTGCCTTGTACGCAGCGCACCTGGGTTCGTGTCCCGACCCCGCACATAGGGTTAGAAATTTTTCATAAAAAAATTTCTAACCCGAAGAGGCGAATGACCTTAAGGTTAAAACCTCTATAATCGAAATAAAAAAACTCTGGGCAAATTTGCACTTTGAAGTGACATTATTTTGTCTTTGAAATGAACTTGCTTATTAATTTTTGAGAAATAGGTAATTGATTATTAAGTAAATTCACAAAATGTTTTCGGAATCAAAATCCTTGAATCACGCAGATGTGTTTGCATACCCGGATATTCAAAATCGGTTTAGTTTTGACCCTAAAAAACCAGTAAAGCAATACTCTGTATGGAACGGTCTCATTTTTCATTAGTGGAAATTGGTAAGCGAAGAATGAAAATACAAAATGTTTAATATTTCCGCCGCTCCTGAACGGATTTTGACAATCTTTAGCTTGTTAGAAAGGTATTTTCATAAGCTTTTTGTTTTTGTTTACTTCACGCGATATAGTTGCCTTGTTCGAATGTTATTCGCTTCAAACCAGCCCTGGTTTGACCAAATTACCCATATATCAGAAAGTAAACAACATATCGAAAAACAAAAATAATAGTGTCAAATGGGAGCGATAGGCCTTTTATTTGAAACTAGTTTCATTAAGATCGGTTCAACCATTGCTGAGATAATTACATGACATTTCTTACATACATACATACACACATACACACACACACACACATACAGACATTGTCTCAATTTGTCGAGCTGAGTCGATTGGTATATGAAACTCGGCCCTCCGGGCCTCGGAAAAAGTTTTCAAAGTTTGAGCGAATCCTATACATTTCTTTTGTAAGAAATGTAAAAAGCCGTGTAAAAAAAACCGTGCAAAAAAAACCGTGTAAAAAACCTTAGTGTACGCTGGTTAGTCGCCAATTTAGACCTAGACGCTGATTGCGTCTAGGTCTCGGAAAAATTTCAAAGTTTGAAGATTTCTATACCATAAGAGTAACAATAAAGCAGATAAATATCGAAATTCTACAGTAAATGCACATTAAACGATGGAATGCTTTGCGTATTAAATGTAGTAGGATATAGTGGGTTAATAACTAACAATAGACTAAAAGCCGGTTCTAGCTTATAACTTTATATCGAATGGGTCAATGCAACTACTACTGAACTTGGACGTAAATATTCGCAACTAATCGGCGTTTTTCCAAATAATCTAGCCAAAAGGATAAATTCCAAATCAGGACAGAATGAAAACAGACAAAATTTGTTCCTCACTCGCATGCAGCTTGCTGCGTTATCCTTTCAGCTACGATTCCGGTTCACACCGATGGCTATCAAATGATCTACATGATGGGTAATTCCGCCGACCGAGCGCACAATATGGTCGGCCTCTCCGTTTTAGTTTTGCCCGTGGCACGACATTTATACGTCCACAATTAGAACGGACATAAAAATGTAAATTTTCGCTCCGTTCACAAGCGGATCGGCAACGGGTGTTTTTTTTTGTCCCACAATGTCCAAACTTGGTTCCACCCGTTATCTCTCCCGGGTGGACGGCGGCAGCTACAATTTGCTGTCTCTTGTTTTGTTTTGCATATTACTTCATTTTTTTGCTCACTAAAATTTACATCTGTTGTAAAACCGTCACAGATATTATTACTCTTTCCTAAATTTTATGTACCCATTTCACAACGACCTGCTTCCGGTGGAATGATGTGTGTAAGCCGACATGAGTGGCTTTCTGGACGAATCGACTTGAAATTCTCTAGCTTAGAGGAATAACCCGCCAGTGACGCTAAGTGATTCTGATCCAATTCGATAATTGGTCCGATATTGCAAATAGAAGGTTGTGTTAAAAAAGTATCAAATAAAATTAATGATTGTGTTTGCTTCAGGAATTACTCAAACCATTTTGCAAACAGACTTTGCAGCAAGGTTTAAGGCTGAACTCACTTTATTTGTGTTCTAAAGAGAACAAAAAATACAATACCTGCATCGGCTTCAATCGATTTAAAAATTATATTAATAATATAAACTGGATAGGTATAATGCAGGCGAAAGCCCAATCCTTAACTGAAACGAGTTGAATTCGCGCCCAAATGGCTGAACGGAGAAAAAAAACGAAACCTTCCGGTCAGTTATTCCACAATCCATTCCTAGAAAACTGAGCACACAGGACAGCAGAATGCATAAATAAAATAACATAAAACTGCATATTTCATCGCATCGCCGTCCGAACTTCCGGCGAACATTGTGTTTTTTGTATCGTTATTTGCGAGTTACTCTTTCATCATTTTTGTTTTTATTGTCATGTCCTGGCAAAACCAGAAAACGAGCGCAGTTAGCTGAGGCGTAAAGTGGGTTGGAAATTTGATTTGCATGCCGCACTAAACGGAGGTCACCGGGACAGCTGCTAGAATTCATAGCTTCGTAGGTTCAAGCAGCGAGACCACACAACACTCTGGCTGTTTGTCAATATATGCTGTTATCTCCCGTGATGAGAGAATCACCACAGAATTAGTTGAGGTGCAAAATACAAAAAAAAATCACAAAAATCAATAGCACAGTTTCCTGTCTATTTGCTATAGGTATCGTTTATTTATTTTCGGGGAGCTATTAACTTTTTTTGTAGAACCATACACCGAAAATCGTGTATTCTGGAATGCGGCAATAGCACGGTTCGGCTCCTGAAACGAAACCAGGGTCGGGAACAAAAAGCATGTAGCTATATCACAATAGGGTTCGATTTCGTTCCCATCATTAGTAATGGATTACGGTCCGTTTTCCGTAGTGATTCAATTATTGTATTGAAAAATTTGTTGAACACTCATGACACATTCTTCACGTTCAACTTCATATGCTCGACATTTGCTGATTCATACATTCATATTCCATTCTTAATCGAAAGAATAGCTTAAGTAATTCCGATGACATAATTTTTCTACTATTTATTATCAACAAAATTCTGTTCCATCAATGACTAGGTCTACGTTGTGTTATATTAGTTGCAATTTAATCGGGCATAATAAGCTAGAATTCCTTTTCCCTTTCCGGTGGACATCTACAATAGTATCGGAGCAGACAAATTGACAACAGATTTCGAGACTATTCCGCAAATGTAAAACAATTTATTTATCGATTCAAAAAATTGGGTTCAAACCTAACCGTGTAAAGCAATAGCTAGAATATAACTTTCGTCGAACCTAGTTCTAAGGCGAATGACTATTATGCTAATAACACATAGCATTGTGACCTAGCAGGATATGATTACAGTTGGTAACAAAGGAGATTGTTGCAATTCTACCATCTACGTCAAGCGGTACTGATTATGCTTAAAAACATTAGTTAAGCAGAATTATTGGCAACTTAAAATACGTCGTCGAATGTAAAGACGCTTCATACATCACCTCAACATATATCAATAATGACAGTATTGAAAAAAAGGTATATGACCTGGCACCACGTACTAGTTCCGCCGCTATCAAACCACTTATATCAAAATACGGAGAACTTGAATAGTGTTAAAGAAGATACTTGGAGTAAATTCTTCCCAGGACTTCGCAACGCCGTTCGTTTGGTGAGAATGCGTCTGACAAAACCTATTCCTTCCTACTTGACCGACAGTTCAAGGTATTGCATATCCTCAACGAACACTGGTCACGTACCCAGGGCAGATTCCTACGTGCCAACACTGCACTATGGTCCCAAAGCTGTATTTTGGAAGACAAAACTGTTTGCGCCTAAACCGTTGGTTTTAGATATGTAGTATCTTCAGCAAACTTTCTTAGAACTTTCTTGCCAATTTTTTTTATATTAGTTGAATTAGGGTGGTCCTTGTGGTTATGGTGTTCAAAGGATCAACTTCTTAGATATGTAAAATTTAGCTACATAATGTTCTATAAAGTTATAAATCAATTAAATTGAAGCAAATTTTCTGAAGAAACTATGTGGCTATCTCTAATGGTTCATGTGCTATGATTTTTGCAATATTTAAGGTAGGGTGGCTCTTTAAAAATTGGTTTTCTATTAATATCTTTTTATGTGTTAATTTCTCGCTAATACTTTGTTTTAGAGGTTTTTAGAACTTTTGTAAATACATATTTTTGCCGAAGCAATGAAGTTTCTATCTCTTTTGTTTGCATAGTTACAGGCGATTTTCAAAACAAAAATGTTTTTTGTCAAAGCGATATATGTTCCAACATTGCAAATGGATTTTCAATCTTTTAATTTCATTTGAAAGATCGAAACTTTTGTAATTTTTGGTGAAAAAACTGCGGAAACGTTATTTCTGTAAAATAAATAATTAATTTTTGAAAATGGTGTATTTTTCAACAAAAATCGTTCATAACTTTTCAAACAGACGAGATAATAACTTTGTTACTTCAGCAAAAATCTTCGCCATGCAAAGTTATAAAAGTGCTGCAAACAAAGTATTTACGATAAATCAATGTATGAAGTGACAAATGAAAAATAGTGATTTTAAGAGGTCACGTTTTCATCGCTCAATCTCTTATGGTAAAATCAACTGAGAAATAGTCAATGTGTGTTATAATGAAAATCTATTGAATATGTGACACTGTTTGAAAACACAACATTTTACTGTACAACTACATGTTAGCGTGAATTCACAATAGTGTTAATAGCGTACTATAGTAAACTCTAAATAAAAGTTATCTATTACGGGGCCAATAAAGCAAGTACCGTCATCATGTATTATATAGATGCTAGGGAATTATGCTTTATGAGTTATTTTACCAATTCGCGGTTAGCGATTCTCAGACTTCTTACTTTTATTTGTTTTGAAGTAACAAAAAATTGAGAATCTTTCATTAACTTACCCACAGCCACTTACATTATAGTCGATAATTAATTTATACTTTCAAACATTGCATAAATGCTGGAAAAGCATACAATAATTTCCGCTGCTATGAATAACAAACTCGTTTCAAGATTTTATTTTAAGATAACAAGACGTGAACTAAAATATTTTCTTTCTAGCACTCGTTTTGAGCACTAGTCCAAACCAAAAAGGATTTACTTAAGTGAGCATAGATAACTTTTGTTGGCCGATTTAGAATTAACGATAGTTTGCAGCTAACACTACTGAAAATCCACTGTACTATTTAGATGTACGGTAGATTGTTCTTTCAAAAACTTTTATAAATCCAATAGAATTGCCATGACATTCGGTATTATCACACCCAATGACTAGTTCTCAGTTGATTTTACCATAAGAGATTGAGCGATGAAAACGTAACCTCTTAAAATCACTATTTCTCATTTGTCACTTCATACATTGATTTATCGTAAATGGTTTGTTTGCAGCACTTTAATAACTTTGCATGGTGAAGATTTTTGCTGAAGTAACAAAGTTACTATCTCGTCTATTTGAAAAGTTATGAACGATTTTTGTTGAAAAATACACCATTTTCAAAAATTAATTATTTATTTTACAGAAATAATGCTCCCGCACTTTTTTCACCAAAAATTACAAAAGTTTCGATCTTTCAAATGAAATTAAAAGATTGAAAATCCATTTGCAATGTTGGAACATATATCGCTTTGAAAAAAAAACATTTTTGTTTTGAAAATCGCCTGTAACTATGTAAACAAAAGAGATAGAAACTTCATTGCTTCGGCAAAAATGTGTATTTACAAAAGTTCTAAAAACCTCTAGAACAAAGTATTAGCGAAAAATTAACACATAAAAAGATATTAATAGAAAACCAATTTTTAAAGAGCCACCCTACCTTAAATATTGCAAAAATCATAGCACATGAACCATTAGAGATAGCCACATAGTTTCTTCAGAAAAGTTGCTTCAATTTGATTGATTTATAACTTTGTAGAATATTATGTAGCTGAATTTTACATATCTAAGAAGTTGATACTTTGAACATCTTAACCACAAGGACCACCCTAATTCAACTAATATAAAAAAATTGGCAAGAAAGTTCTAAGAAAGTTTGTCAAAGATACTATATATCTAAAACCAACGGTTTAGGCGCAAGCAGTTTTGTCTTCCTAAATACAGCTTTGGGACCATAGTGCACTGTGATCAACCGGTACACCACGGAAAACCTTGTGTAGAAGCTTCTAAGGGAATTCCATCTGTTAAGGCTTAGGCCGATATTGTCGCCGTATGCTAAACGGGTTGTTAAACCAAAGACTGCGGACCGGGCAGTAACAAACACTAGCTCAACAACGTCAGGCCCAGTACCACTAAACCAACTGTTATTACCATCAGCGAAATAACGATTACACCAAAAACCTCCAAACCATCAACCTACACCACCAATAAATAATCAAATTCCGATGATAAAGAATTTACAAGAACGACCCGTATGTACAAGAAACAAATAAAAACATCCGACCGTGAGCATCATGAATGCAGTACCGATGACAACGTAGCTAATGTTCAACCACCAAGAAAGAGGACAACAAATCCCGATGGACTGGTATTTTGAAAGCTGATTTTAATTTTTTTTTGGAGTTTGATGGGCAAAAATTCGCTTCGTTGAATCTACGCCGAGTGAAGAATTCTCCTCCGCTGGACCCGGTCCTAGGCCAATCTCTTCCAGTCACCCTGGACATTGAGTGTTTTTAGGTCCTCTTGCACTGCAAACAGCCATCGTGTATGCGGCCTGCCACGGGGTCGTCGGCCTCTTCCCGGTTCTCTACTGAATACTACCTTCGCCTGTCGTTCTTCCGGCATTCGTGCCACATGACCAACCCACCGCAGCCTGCCGTTTTTTATTAGCTTGACAATATCCACTTCTTTATATACTTGGTATAACTCGTGATTCGTGCGACGCCGCCAGATGCCATTTTCTTCTTTACGGCCGAGTATTATACGCTCGAAGACACCAAACGCTCTACGATCAACTTCCTTTAACGTCCACGTTTCATGGCCATACAAGGCAACCGGAACTATCAATGTCTTGTACAACGCGAATTTTGTCTTCGTCTGTAAACTCGGGACTTCAGCTGACTACGAAGTCCGTAAAAAGCCCTATTTGCAGCTGCAAGACGCGCGGTAACATCATTATCGCAAGTCACTAAAGTTCCAAGGTACACAAATTCTTCCACTACTTCAAATTTATCACCACCTAACCCCACTTCACCACCAACATCACTATTAGACCCACGTATTCTTCCAGCTATCATGTACTTCATCTTTCTGGTGTTGATTGTGAGACCAATTCTTGCTATCTCCCTTGTAAAAGGCACGAATGCCTCTTCCACGGCTCGGCGGTCGATTCCAATGATATCAATATCGTCCGCAAATTCTAGGAGCATATGCGACCGATTGACGATGGTACCGTTCCTTTGCACGCCTGCTCTCATGATGCCACCTTCAAGTGCAATGTTGAACAGCAAGTTTGACAGCGCATCATTCTGCTTCAATCCGACAAAGGTTACGAAGGACGTCGAAATCTCATCCGCAACCCGAACACTTGATTTCGATCCATCCAGCCTAATCAGTTTCATCGGGAAACCATGTTCTACCATTATCTGCCATAACTCGTTTCTTTTCACTGAATCGTACGCCGCTTTGAAATCAATATGATGCAAGTTGTATTCCCGGAATTTATCTAGGTTCTGTCGCAGGGTAAACATTCGATATGTTGTTGATCGGCCTTTACGAAAACCACGTTGGTATTCGCCGACGAAAGACTCCTCCAACGTCCTCAATCTGTTGAACAGAATACGTGACATACTTTTGTACGCCGAATTGAGGAGCGATATTCCTCGATAATTGGCGCACACCAGTCTGTGTCCCTTTTTGTATAACGGACAAATGAGGCCCTCTTGCCAGTAATCAAGTAGTTCTTCTTCTTCCCATACCTTCAAAAGAGTACGGTGAAGTATTTAGTGCAGCTGCTCACTACCGTGTTTGAAAAGTTCGACCTGGAGGTCGTCCTTTCCAGCAGCCTTACAGTTATTGAGCTTTTTGATTGCCTTTTTAACCTCTTCTAGCGGCGGAGGCTCCCCAGCTTGTCCATCGTCACTTATCCTTATTCTGTTCGTTGACGCGCTAACATTCTCTCCATTCAACAATGTCTCGAAGTGCTCTCTCCACCTGGCTGCTACCATAGTTTTATCTGTCAGCAAGTTACCTTCACGGTCATTGCACATGACGGGAGACGGCGCTGTTTTTCTCCGTACGCCATTGACAGTTTCATAAAATTTCCGCATATCATTTTGTTCCATACTGTTTTGCACCTCAGTAATGACGTTCTCCTCATACTGCTTTTTCTTTCTGCGGTGAATTCTTTTTTCGGCTCCTCTTGCTTCCTTGTACCGCTCTCTGTTCTGTCGGGTACCAGACACTATCATCCGGCTTCTGGCAGCATTTTTCTCATCCGTCACTCTCTGGCATTCCTCATCGAACCAACCGTTTCTGAGTCGTCTCTGAGCAGTACCTATTACTTCTCGCGCTGATGTGCTCACCGCTCCGCGGATTTACTCCCACAGATTGTTGAGATTGTCGTCTACGTTGATTCCCCTTATTCGCTCATCAAGCTTCTGGCGGTACTCGTCCGTCACACCTTCTGCTGAGAAGCGCTGGATATTGAAACGCAACAGTCGCTGAGTTCTTGAGTTCGCTACGGTTGATTACCGTGCTCGAATCTTACTGACAACGAGATAGTGATCAGAGTCGATATTTGGTCCTCTGAAGGTCCTCACATCTATAACATCCGAGAAATGTCGGCTGTCTACCAGGACATGGTCTATTTGATTGCAAGTTTCGCCATTCGGGTGCATCCAGGTGTGCTCACGGATGTCTTTACGTGCAAAGTAAGTGCTGCTGATGGCCATCCCTCTAGCTGCAGCGAAGGTCACGAGTCTCAGGCCGTTGTTATTGGTTACAGAGTGAAGGCTCTCCTTACCAATGATTGGACGGAAAAAGTCCTCTCTACCGACCTGAGCGTTGGTGTCCCCGATAACAATTTTCACGTCATGCTTTGGGCACTCTCCGTAGGTTTTGTCGAGACATTCGTAAAACGCGTCCTTGACGTCGTCGGGTTTATCGTTTGTCGGTGCATAGATGTTGATAACCAATACACAGATTCGCTCGCTAACCGGTTTCCACCTTATAACACGCTTCATCTGCTTTCCGATCACTATGAAACCAACTCCACGTTCTGCCTTTTCGCCGCCGCTATAGTAGACGCTGTATTTGACAGAAGTGTTGGTGATGGGATTCACCGTCCTGAATTCACGTTCTCCAGTTCTAGGCCACCGCACCTCCTGAATCGCAGCCACGCTCACTCCAACCGTCTGCAGTTCCCGAGCCAAAAGACTCACTCGTCCGTGTTCATTCAAAGTCCTGTTTCCAATCATTGACCTTATTTCGTAGCCCGGTCGGTTGCCGAAAGTATCGTTCGTTTTTCTTTTCTTCTCCACTTTTCGTGGTAAGTGGGAGGGTTCGGTAGGCTACCTTACCGGGGTCGCGCTACCTACATTGCGCTGGTGGGGCTGCCACCTTAGGGATAGCTGACGCGATACAGCATTTCATACTCAACCGCTGGATGCCAGAACAGACGCTGTTTGAGCCGCACCTCCTTAGTGAACAAACGCTCGGGACGTACCTCCTCAATCTAGCTGAAGTCAGAAGGACAACCGTGCCCAGGCTGCACTACCAGCTAAGCACACAACTCTTAGCTGGCGGTCGTTGTAATCATATGACCCGGGGAAGTATGATATAGGGACTTGTGAGGACCAGAGCTATGTTAGACAGTGGCGGCGCTAGGCTTTTTGCCGCTCGGGGCTAAAAGTTAAATTTGCCGCCCTCTTACATATTTCTGACTAACCAAACTATCTCATCAATACAGCTTTTCGTGGTGGTGCATATATTGCACCTAAAAACAATTTATTTTTGTATTAAGCGTTCAATAATGAAACACTTTTTTTATCCATTTGAAATCAACAGAATAAAACGTATTCGAACTTGACCAAGTAGCTTTGCGACAGCGTTTGGTATTAATCATGGTGAGCACAGTGAGGTTACACCTCTGTTCACAAAGTCGCACTTAACCGTTGTGTCCAACAGCGAACTCCTTTGCAGATTTTAATTCATGAAATTCTATTGACATCTTAGAATAATTCCAAGCATTGCTTTTGTGGAAAAAAACTACTAATGATACAGTGATCGGGGATTTGAGGAAGGGCTTTTGGATTTATTTAACACGTAACAACCCGGCAGGGTACCCGAGTACCCCCAAAACGGAACTACTCGTAGCTATGGCATTTTTCTCAAATATAGACACATTTCGATGTTTTGAATTCCAGAACTCAACTACTTTTAGAATCTGTATAAACGCATCTGGTTCACGGTTATTCGGATTTCTGAGGTAAGTTCCAATACTAGGATATAAAATGCATAATAATATAATTGAGCCCGCAATGCTCTTTCCGGAGCAGGTACCCGCAAGGCCGTGAGTGACCGTTCCGAGGTCAAATCGTCATATGGTCCCACAACGATAAGAACCCTCCGAAATAATTCAAAGGTTACAAATTGGTTCTCAGTACTGGAATATCCTTCCGGAAATCCGGATTAGCGGGATTAACCAGATATATTCGTTGCGATCAATTTCATGGATTCTAAAAGTGGATGATTTCCTGAATTCAAAACATCTAAAAGTGTCCTAAATCGATTAAACATTGACATAGCTACAAACATTCGAATCTGCGGGTATCCGGTGTCGGCCTGTTTTCTTTTTGTTGGACACATAACGGATAATCTGTGGGCTATCATCACCTTCTGCAGCGAAATGAGAAGCTTCTGACCAGATAGGAGTTTTGTGCAGGTGTAACAAGCCGTCCGGAAACACAGTTTTGCGTACGGATCGGATCAATTAAGTCATGCTACGAAAAAAGAGTGCTATTGGAAATTTGGAACTGTAAGTTGCTTGGCTTCGTAACTTCGGGGTCGTAGCACTGCAGAAACTTTGCTCGGCAGGACAAAAGGTGTGAAAAAGCTAGCATCGAACAGCCACATTCTTCCAGGGAGGCGGCACAACAAACAAGCTGGGTTTTATGGTGCTAGACAAGATTCGCCCACGCTTGCTCAAGTAACAGCAAGAGAATGTGTGTAATGTCAAGCAAAAGCCCGTTTCTTCAACTACCGTATCTTCAACGTTCACAGGCCACACGAAGCGAGGCTAGCGAACGACAAAGACGCATTTTAGGCGGATCTGGAGCGTTTCTATGATAGCTGCTCACGATGGGATGTTACACTGATTTACGGCGACATAAACGACCAGATAGGTCAGCAGGTACAAACCGATGAACGAACCGGACAGTCTGCATTCCGCTAAGAACGACAACGGCCAACGATACGTGATCTTTACAACCACAGAAATGTTAGTACAACACTCGTGAGCATGGACGCCGACGCTCAACATCTGGCAGCTACGCTGGTGCTGCGGAAATACGTACAGAAGCTGGAGACGGCACTACCAACGGAAGAATAGGTCGGTGTGACTACTCTTGATGGCTGGAGCAACTTATGAAGTACTATAGGTAGCACTACTGAGATGAAGAGAAGAATACGGTATTCGGAACGAGGCGATAGAGCTATACGACGATAATAAGACAAGGAAGTTTTACGAGTTGGTGAATCGCTCTCGCGAATGTGTCACGCGAGATATGTTTGAAATTATCGATAGGTGGAAGCAGTATTATGACAATCATCTAAATGGCGAATCAGTAGAGGTTGATAGTAGTGCGCTAATCAGCCCGTAGACGCGCGCAGCTTACGACAGATTCCCACCACCGAATCTAATTGAGGATCAGAAGGAAATCATATGGTTGAAGAATAATAAAGATTAACTGCCATGTGACAGAGGAGGCAATTGGGTAGAGCACTCCACCGGGCGATTTAGAAGACTTAAGAGAAAGAGATTTTACCGGAGGATTTTATGGTGAGCATGGTGACCGCCGATGAGCCCACCAGCAGAGAAATTCAGAGATGTATTCTGGCAGGTACTTTAGGCTCGGGTTTTCGGTCGAATAAAAAGTACGATACGGTACGAAGCAAACCAGCTACAAAATGTTCATTGAGCTGGCTGGCCAATGGGCTATGCAGACCCGTAGTGTGTGGTTGGTCAGGTTGACCCCCGCCAAGGGCGCCAAACTTAGAGGGACGCTGAAATCTGCAATGTTTTCCAATTGAAAATAACGAAAATTGTTGCAAAGTTAACGCTCGTTTTCATAGTTGCATCGCAACAAAAAGGGACATATATTTGATAATTGGGCAGTAAAGCCGGCCACTTCTTCAAAATTGTAGCAAAAACCATGAACAAAGTTAGATCGTTTATCAGCGAGAAGATAACTTACTTTTTGGTGTTTCTTGAAACACTGGAAGCTCTTAAAATTCCAAAACCTGGAGCTGTTTGCTTCGGTTCTGTGTCAGCGCGTCCTGTAGCTGTTATATTCGGTCGTTCATGACAAATGTTTTTACCTTTACAACAAATCTCGTTCGACTACTGTTTTTAGGAGCAGTAACAGATGTCTCACGCTGGTGATCGTCAGAGTCATACTCTTTCCGAACCAAGAGAGCATAACGACTTGTCGTGGTGAGACGTGGCTTTCTTTAGTATTTCTGTAAAAAGTGCTTAGAGCGGCTTTGATTGGATTTTGATTCTCTGCATACTTGTCACTCACAGTTTTATTACTATAAAGGCCTATTTGCCTTTATTTAGTGCAAAACATGACGCGCGGTACGAACCTTGTAAAGAACAAATCCAACACAGCGATACTGCTGAAGAATACGAGTTTGAAGGGACATACAATTTTGTTCCGTCCTGTGCGATTGTCATTCAAAATCTTCACGCACTGGAGAAAGCGATCCTTGAAACAACCAACCGCTTTACCTCACGCATCACCTCATCGAAACGGTAACAACACCATCGATCTCAACTATGTAAACCGACATTTAGATGCTGTCAGTCTGTCATAATGTCTCCAATTGATGGTTTCGATTTTCCATGGATTTTCTAAAAAATAATTTTCGTGCTTTTTTATAAGTCTTCATATTTCGATATCTTGATTTACCTTATAAACTAAGTGCAGATAAGTCATAAAGTAAGCCAAGATAAGTGTGCGATTTTCAGTTACACACTCAATTATTGTTCGAAAGTCGAACAAAAATGGAAAGTCAAAGTGGTGTTCAGGGCACAAAACTGTGACTCCGCCAAGAGCATGAGAAGATCACTTTGTGGCTCTGGGACCATACTATCCATCATTCACACAGCAAAATATACGAGGCTGTGGTGAGTTGGGTACGTCGTTAATGTCACGGACGACAACCCGGTAAAAATGGTTCCCGAAACTAATCCTACTGGCACAAGTAGCCACAACGAGCAAGGTAGGTCGGCCACGATGGAGGGAACCTGAAGAGTCCTCGTGCTCTGCGAAGCTGGGGACAAACGGCAATTAACGGAGTGAGCTAGAGACGACATATTGATACAGCACAGGGCATGCTAGTATTAGACTGATTGGTATTTCGCCGTTGTCAAAAAACAATTGCAATTACAAGAGTTGGAAATTCTCAAAAGTTTGCAAACGTTTTTGAAATTAAATAAAACGCCATATAGCGTGTGGGATATGTTTGCCACAATTAGACGGTGTTAATATAAACATATGAAAAAAATTAACATCAAATTTATTTTCAATTACAGCAGTAAGAATCCAATTTCTCTGGTTCCTGTTCCTTATTTGGTCAGCGTTAAGCCAAACTGAACTGAGCGCCATAATTTTTTTCTATTATTTTTCATGTTAAAATGCATTTTAGATAACTTACTCTTAATACTACATTCACACTACGAGTTAAAACGTGTTTTAACGCTATCTTGATGACTTTTTTTTGTTGCCAATTATTAAAACATTATAACTCTGTAGTGTGAACATAGTATAACATAGCTAGTTAATGAACACTTATTTGCTTTCGTTTATTATTTGTGTTTCCAAAAATAAATAGATTTGGGCGTTGCTGGATGTTATGTTGGATGCGATAACGCTTTTAGAGCATGTATCTCAAAACGGCGCTTGATCCTCTTTGGCTTAACACAGGCCATTTGTGAGACATAAACTGCCCTTTCACCTTTATTCTTCCTTTTGTTGACTTCAGGCCATTAAAGTTTTTTTTTCTCAAAAATAGTTAAGTTATTAATAAAGGATTTTTTAACAATTATCGTTGCATTTGCTAAGATTGTTACGTTTGAGGTTCACGTTCAGATATATATTGTTTTGTTCCGTCAGATCCGTCGTACTTCGTTAACACTCTTAATCTTTTACAGTCGCAAAAACAATATGTATTCAAAAGTTTTATACGAACTTAACGTTAATAGATAGATAATAAAAGTTTAATTAATAAAGTTTTATACGAACTTAACTAATAGATAATTATGTTGAGCAGCATTTGCTGCCCCAAATATTGACGCTCGGGGCGGCTGCCCCCTTCACCCCCCCTTAGCGCCGCCACTGATGTTGGATGCTCCTTCCAGGTTGTCGACTCACCGTTTTGCAGCCCATTTTAATTTTTACATATTGTAAAAATCGTAGAAGACCCACGGGTCGCATTCAGCCGTGTCAAATAAACAAGAAGGAAAAAAACCAAATATGTAAAATGCATGAAAATTATAACAGAATAAAAAAGGGACAGACAGAAAAATATGATAATGATAGCTAAATAAAGTTCGTCTTGTATAATATAACTAAAAATAAATGACCCACGGCTGCGTTAGGCTATTGCGTAGAGTCTGTAAAATTATTGGATTTAGCCAAAAATGCAATGGATATAAAACACAAACAACAGATTAATCTACTAAAAAGTCATTTGCGAACAAAATCAAGTTCAGTAAGATGCAGCTTCATTTAGCCGTTCATTTCATAGCTACTCGTGGATTAATAACATTTGCTGATATGAAGTGACCTATACAGTAGTACTAGGAAAAACTGTACCCGTCCGACAAAGTAATTTGGTGGTTTACAAATAGGTATAACTTTCAGCTGCCATTCTCTTTCCTATGTTATGCTCACACGATGAAGTTCAAGCTGCAGCCAGTAGCAACATGTTAGTCGCTCCTATTCGTTGCCTATTGCTGTTCCTTAGAAGTACATATGACAAGCAGAGAGATATCAATATTATATCTTGAAAAGCAACTAAAATGTTGCAGCTAGTTGTATTCAAAAGGTGCTCATGTGAAAAAAAACCTTAGTTTCCAATTCTGGAACACGTAACAAATCATCGCCAAGCTTTAACGCGTCTGCAGACTACGGGACTTAGTCAATTTTGTCATACTGCCCATACCACAGATGGTCCAATTCGCAATCGCAACACGACTTTTTAAATATATGAATTCGTCGACAACCGCTCCCTATCAATTTTCACCTCAGAACAAACGCCGTTCTCTAGCAGCTAAAGGGTGTACGGAATTAAATTGCATCACAATAACTGGTTCGTCGAAATTCACCCACGAAACCAATCGTTCTCACACATTTAGGAAATAGAATAGAACATTGTTACCCTTTTTCCACGAACGTTTTATTCAATTTCACAGCCATATCCAATTAAATTACTTATTGGAGGCGTTTCGAGTTCCTCTCATCAGAATCCGACACTAACTTAGTCAATGGACTAAGCTAGCACCGGATTAATTTGGCAGCCTGCTAAGCCAAACCAAGTCTCGGTTCATTGATTCTCATCAGCTTAAATCAGAACTTCTTTTCTTACGGGATATCACGTAGGACTAGAGGTTTGCTTAGAAACAGAAATCGTGATTTCATTTTTTTTTGGAGCTAGCGTCAATCCGGAGCTAGCTTAGTCCGTTAACTAAGTTAGTCTTTATGAAGAAAGGCTTTTCTTGATCCGACCGTTTTCAAGGAAAATAGTTTTGAAACCCTACATGCACTAGGGAAAAGTTGGGCATCCAAGGGTTAATGTAGCTTGTACAATTCGCAGCTTCTTGCTAATGGCATGACGAAAGAGATCCGGATTTTCTAGGAACTTGCGCAAAATTTGTTTACGCCGCTCATGTTCTTCCTACTTCATTTTCACAACGCTTGGACAATTGCTAGTGAAACTTACACAATGTAAACAATACAGATTGAACTGATTTAACTCAAAATGTCAATAGAAAATATCCAATGCAAAAAAAGTTACAGAAATTTGAAAGTGATGCAATTCGATTTTGTACACCCTTCACAGTTTATTTTGTCTTGTCATTAGTTAACAGGCACAAATGCTAATGGCATCGTTATCGTCCGTAAAACCCTGAAACATGTGAGCTCTCGTGATGATGGTTCCGTTCCTTTGCACATCAGATCTTCATATCGCACCTAGAAGCTTCTCGCACAATGTTAAACAATAGATTAAAGTGTGCAAAACTCTGGTTCACTCCACGTTACAAACAAGTCGGATGTCTCTCAGGGACTATTTTAATTCTATTTTGACCCATCCATAGTTTTACGAATCATCTCAATCAGTTTTATCTGATTTACTTCGTTTTACAGAATCTTGCGCCGCCTTAAAATTTACACACAGCTGAGTCCGCTAGTTATATTCCCGGAACTTATTTAATTTTTTTAAAGATTACAGCTATCCGAAGACAGAGACTAACTTAATTGAAGGTTCCAACTAAACTGAACTAACTACTGGGCTACCCCGTTCCTACAACCTGGCTACTGAGTAGGAAACTGCAGCGTCGGCGATTATCCTTTTCTGAAATGATGAACCGGCGTCTCGCTACTGGTTACTGGCTGCTGCAATGTCGGTGACTGGATGCGTCGACTGCTAGTGTTTGCGCGTATGGGGATCGGGTAATTGACTTGGGTTGATTGATTGATTGATTTTATTGAAGGCGGGTTTTAAACTTATAGGTCATTCACCCGTGAAATTGACTTTGGTCTTGAACCCGCTTTAGTGTTCTCCGGTAAATGATTCAGTTCTTAAACACAACACGGGAGTGTACTTTATATGCGGCGTTGAGCATGGATATACCTCAATAATCAAAATTGCACTCTTCTTCATCTCGATTTCTTGACAGTTACTCTTTTTCCAGCTCTGTGTTCATGTACTTCTTCACTCATCTACTCGTCCAATAGCAACTCAAACTGCTTCCTCCACCTGCACCACCCACTCCAGTACGGTTCCCGTCCTGGTCTCAGCTGTCCTTAGCTCACCGTATCGTTCCCTGTTCTAACGTGTAATCGCTGCAAACATTCGGCTTTTGGCCATGCCTTACACTTTTGCACTGAACTGACCGCACCGGATTTCTCCATCGGGATAGACGCTGTTTGGAGCCGCTCCTAAACTGAATAACAGGCATTGTTCGGTTCCCCCTTCCCAGTCAGTATACGTCCAAAGATCCCACCGGGACTGGTTACACGATCTTGACTAAGGTAAATGGGGTTCTATATTTTCTAACTTCTGGTTGAGAGGGGGGTAAGGGTTTCAGCGTGAAAAAACACTTTTTTTGCGATTTTTTTTTAGAACTTTGCGTGAAGCGAATTGTTCAAAACTGTTGGACTTTACGGTGTATCATTTCAATGACATTTTTTCTATGCAAAAATATCGACAAACGACTAAATGGCGAAGCTTTTTGGAGAACACTAAAATGTACATAAGTTTCGATCAATTCGCTTTACGCAAAATTCCAAAAAAAATCGCAAAAAAAGTTTGTTTTTTCACCCTGAAGCCCTTACCTCCTCCTTAAGCGAAATTCTTTATGAACCACCAATCGGTTTATTTTCGGAATGAGGTTGACAAGTAGATGACGGAAATAGATGTCCGACGCCATTTTTTCTGTATAATCCTATCAATATATGTGTTTATAAAAGAGAGTGGACAAGTACATGGTGGAAATCGACACTAGATCTAGAATTTAAAGAGTATAATATAAACCTTCAAAATTTTAAAAACAATGGTCAGCTACGAATATATTAAATTATATGCACATAGGCAAAGTCGTGCCGCCGGCCAATTTGGATCCCCAACAAATTCTCTACCATGGTAATACTACGAAAAGCGATTATATCATATTCATTGCTGCCATTAGATTTTACAAAAATTTGACGTTACTCGGGTACCGTATTTTTTCGTTAGGGACACGCTTGGCGAAGCACTTTTTATGTAAAATTCGTATACCAAATAACTAGTGCACTATCGTGTTTTATGCTCGTAAATATTTTTCATTAGATATGCAAGATATGCTTGCGGTGACACTATCAAATTTTTTAGCTTCATCGGTCTTGAGTTGAGGATAGTTATGTTGTCTATTGTTTGAAGTAGGCAACTCTATTTTATATTCTTCTTAATGAAAATTAACGAAACGTCTACTTGTTCAATAACCAAAAAATAATTAGAATCGGTCAACAAACCTTTGAGATATGGCCTTTTGAAGTAAACATTGCATCTTTTATCTATTTTTTTTTAAATTACGCATTATATTTAACGTTTGGTGTACAACCCTATTTTCATATTTTTTCAGTGCACCATACAAATAACACCTTTTTTACATTATATTTATGTAATTAAATGGTAAGGTTTTCCTTTTAAAACCGCGACACGTATAAACGATCTAAATAGTCAATGAACAAACATGAATTCACGCTTGAAGTCTGGTAGGAAACCCATCTATGACCGCAAACCACATCCAAACCGTTATAAATTTCGATTCCGTCAATGAAATATTTTCAAACTTGCAGGGGATATACTAGATTACTATATCTTTCGAATGCCATGTACTAAATAAGTAGACAAATATTTTTTTGTTTATAGAGATAGGACCAAACCCGTGGGTGTTTGCTGGTAGCCTTATGAAACGTGTCATAAAACTTCAAATCGCAATTTCTCTCGAATCTCTCGATGGATCATTTTGAATTTCACTGAGAAGATGCTTGGATACTGTATCTTTCGAATGCCGTATGCCAAATTTATGGTCATTTTTTTGTTAATAACGGTTTTAGGAACACCGTGATATGGACTCAAACATTTCATTACAAAGTTGGTTCGAAAAAAAGTTACGCAAATTTAACATTACTTAAGAAAAGTCTTCGTAAATGGAGATTTCAATGTATATGACTTAGTGGACATTTGCTTGTATATTGATGGTGCTGGTTGTATATTTGGAGATACTAGGGACAATCGTTGTTAATTCGCTGTACCAACAGTTGGCAGATGCTAAGCGTATCAGTTATTGGTTTGCCGTTTGATTGTGTTTCAGCAGCATACGTCTAAGTCTACTGGTTGGTGAACATACCAATAGATTGACTCTTTTTGGCTCCTTTCGGTGCACGGCTTTCCGTAATGTGACGTCTTTTTAAAAAATCGGCACGCAGAGATCTGACCGGAGTATGTGAACAGCGCTATATGCTTATGGGTAATGTTTTCCGTCCTATCCCAGGTATCGATAGAAATTTTATAGCAAACTACCAATGCAATCCCAGTTTTATGAGTAGCTGTAAAATAATCGTTAAATAGGGTAAAGTGCCTATTTTCACCATACTAAGCAGGGTGCCTGACTAATTCATTAATTTCTTAGCCTACAATCAATGGAATGCGGAAAAATTGACATAAACAGCTTTGCTTTGTTGTTAAAAAGCAACATAATAACACAAATGCGCTGAAAACAGTGAAATTGTTTGAGCGCAACGAAAACTAAAATCGAGTGCCCCTAGTGTTGCGCTACCATTTGACTTAATGCGTTGAACAAAGATGGCAGACACTGCTCTAATCAACGGCTTCAAATGGGTAGGGTGGTAATAGAAACAAGGCGAAAATGGGCCCATCACCCTAACAGAAGAAAGAACGAATCGATTTGATCAGAAAGTGGAAAGATTTCTCCATTTATTGTTTGTAACGGATTCCACTTCTTCGTAGTCCGACATGATTTCTTTAATGCTGTCTGGATTAGTGCGAGCTGCCAGATCATGCAGACTTACGTCAATTTAATCGTCTTCCTTACATAAGGGATCCTTGGTTTTTAACGTTGTCATATGGCGTGATTATCTGAATATTATTATTTATCAATACACAATAACACTGTTCGACAAAAAAAGATTTGAGTGTGCTGAAATCGCATATTGTTTTCCGGATAGTAGAAGGAACGTACGTACGTCAGTAATTCAGGATCGGTTTTTATAAGTATTTAATTACAAAAATAGCCACCCAGTGACACTGAAAAGTAAGCAAAATTAACTAAGATGACTTAAATGACTATTTATGATGTAAATTTGAGTATTGAAATAAATGGCGATTTTGTGTGCAAGGTTGCGTTTCCCTTTTTATAGTTGATAAAGAAATAAATTATCAAAAATATTTTATGACCAAATCAGTATAATTTCGAAACCATCAGCTTCAAAGTTTTAATATTTTCAAAAAAAAAATGAAAAATAATTCAGTTCATATTTTGAAAAAAATATTTTTGTGATTAATTCCGCCAGAAGTAAATATGGGGAATCGAATCATCAAACAATATTTGGAGTGTCGTCTTCAGTAAAGTTGTTGAGAAGGGTATTAGAAATCCCTTTATGAAGATATGAAAGCTCTATGTATTCAGGGTATCGAGGTTATTAAATTATATGCGTAAAAATTCCATTGAAACAAATTGGTAATGATGAACAATGTAATAAACATTTTTATCTAGCGCTCATATCTTCATCAAAGGTGTTGAACTACTTATAGAATGTAGACACGATTATGAAAAAAACAATAGTTTCAGCACGTTTAAATGGTTTAATTGCACGTAAAACATCATTGCAAGTGCATGCATAATGCATTCTCCAAGAACACGTATTCCACAAGCTTGCAAATTTCTTGCAGTCAGTATCCCCATGAATCTAGTAAGAATCAATTTCCGCAATCACAACCGCTAATTAATTCCCGAAGTTCATTAGCAATATTTCCAGCGCTTAGTAGCTTCTTCATTCGCGAACCTATTTTAAATAATAAATTTCCACCCTAATGGACTTGATTGCAAACTGCACACAGGAATCTTCTCTAGTCGTTCACTTCGGAATTTGCATGTTGGAATCGACCGTCGTCATGATGATGATAGTGGTCTTTATTTGGCTTGATTCAACATGAATACCGAATCGATCCAGCTATTCCGACTCCCAGGGAAATTATGTCAACATTTCGCGATTTCCCGTCTTTTCCGCAAACTACATTCCAGCTGGGCCTTGACCTACATCACACCGTAGTGGTACTAGTCATTAGGGTACAACCATATTACTTCATAAATTATTGTGCCTGGTCCATTCTTCCAGTAGCGTTTATACATTCAAAGGATATTTAATGACTTTCCCCGTCTGCTACAAGCAAATAACTAGTACGGATAGCAGTTGTTGCAGCTCATGCGAAGAGTAATTTCGCCTTTCTCAGATGGGCAAATCTTCGGCCAGGGAGAAAGGGTTGGTGTGCTTGGATAATTATTTTCGCTTGGTTAACGAACATGTTTTCTGAGCATTTCCCAAACGCACTATAAATTAAATGCTTGACAGATTTCAACGAGTTGGAATATACAAAAAGCTCTGGAATCTACTAAAGCCATTGGCTATTCATACAGATACAGATGTTCATTAGCTGTTTATGTATTTTAGGCTAAAGCACTCCGAAATTTAAATTTACAAACTATTATTTACAAAAGTTCCACATACAACGAATAACGTCCAATCTAACAAACAATCATAGCAGATTATGATCAAAAAATAAAATACGCAACTCTTTCCAACCATATTTCCTGTGAACTTTCACTCATAGTGCACCCTTCGATCAAACTATCCTTCAGAGACTGGGTCAAACGGGGTTAATTAATTAATAATTAACAACGTCACCCTCGAGGTACTTAAAACTTATCATAAACTTTGCTATCCAAATCAGACTCGACAGACACTGATTGGATTAAATTATTCATGACTTCTCTGACAGCGCAAAGGTGAGCTACTGAAGCAAAAGTTGCAAATTTATTCATCTTCGGCTATTGTCACACAGACCCTTCTTTGAATGTGCGATACTTTCAACGCCAAAAGCTACTTTCTTGCTCATTACGGAATCATTTGCTATATAGTAGAATGTCAACGGCCCCGCCAATCAATTGGACTACTTAAACTGGCGGTCGGTACTCGCATGCCGGTCCCAAAAAGCACGCAGAGAACTATTCTCAACTAAACTAAGGCCCCATTACTCCAGCAAAAGCTTAGCAGTAAAGTGCAAGAGAAAGTGAATTTTCTGCCACCGGCAATGGACCGCACAAGCGGTCCGCTTCGAGTCCTACATCAAGCCGATGGTCTAGAAGAATTGCGGTTTCCTTCCTATATGTTCGAAGTTCGAGTTCAGTGCACATTCATGTCTGCTTCTGTAACTGTGGCCATTGGCGCTCTTGTTTACCGTAAACTGTTGCATTGCATTTTGAACTGAATATTCGACCGAATGACGGCAGAAAGCCAAATAATTTTCAAAAAGGACTGGTCTCCATGGTTAAGAAAAACGAAACTGTCAGACAGAGTATTCAGTTTAAATATAAAGTTAAGCATGTAAAAGTCGGATTGCAGAAGATTTTAAATGAAAATTTTCGATATTCTTATACGCAACTTACCTGGGCACAGGCCGGTACCCAGGGCTCGAAAAATGAATACATAAATAAATTACTTCTGATGACTTGGGAGAGCCACTGAAAGCTGCGTATAGTTTTGAAAGTTTTTAGTGAAAATAATTGAAAGACAAGCAAACCAAAAATCCAAAAAATATATTCCCAGGTATGTATATAAAAGGCTGGAATAAATTATAAAAATGTGTATGTTTAATAAATATAAACATAAACAAATAAATGTTAAACAATACAAAGAATTTATAGGAATTTTGAAAGCAGCTCTGAAAATTCTGATCTGGGAGGCAATTTGAGGATGTGGTTGAACAGTTAAACTCTGTTTTGGCCTCATCCAATGTCCTGCCACTAGCAATTGTGAAAGTACACACAGTTCAAGACTTGTGCGTACTTTTACACAATATGTTGGGCTAAAATATCAGAAAAGTGTGTTAAAATTTGTTGTGTGATATGTGGGGGAGTACCTCCTATACCTATTGAAGTCAAACATTGGCCGAGGTTAGTTTGACGGGTTTTGGAGTAATGGCGAAACCTTTTTAATATGAGAGGTAAAAAGTATGCATTATGATGGTTCTGGTATATGGAAAACTCCTACGTGACCGCACTAACCAACCTGTAACTCCGGAACCGAAAGTCTGATCGGGATGAAATTCAATAGCTGCCGATTGAAGCATTGCATCAATCATTGCAAATTTAGAAAAGGTAGAAATCGGTCAAGAATTTTCTGATGAATAGCTGTGAAATAAACTCTGAATATTTGTACATTTTCCGGGGCATCAGGACCGTCCTAGGTGGTCAATCCACAGTGTCCCCAAATGTAAATTTAGCAGGATGTTTCACCTTTCGCTAAAACTAAATGACATAACCTTACAGTATGTTTAGGAAAGTTGTTGTACTTTGCAAGGCCCTTCTTTTCGTTGAAATGGACTTTTGTAGTATTTATTTTACACTAAAGTACCCTTTGAACAACTTAAAGATTATTGTAGTGCGCAAAATTTGCATTAATTGCTAAGCTTTTTTCGTTTCAATGTTATGAGGACTATTACAAAAAAGAATATAACTTTTTCAAATAACCTAACATTAAATACCGTTGTTGTCATATGAAATAGAATGCTTTGAAAAATAGATCACCCGAAAATGGCAAACACAATCTTTTTTTTTACTTCTTGCAACTTAAAACATTCTAACAAAAGAAGCTAGAGGTTCGATATATTGAGACAAACCGTTCTCCTTCAAAATATCTAAATATCATATTATTGAATAATCAAAACGGCAATAGTTATATAATTAAAAACATTTTGTAAGAAAGACCCTAAATTTTTGGTAAATTCTTTGTAAAATGAAAAGTACAAGATATAGAGTTCCAGTATCTACGACAAAGTTTTTTAAAATTTGTTTTTCTTCGATTTTCTGGAAGACTGTGAAACTATATCTCGAATCATTGAAAAGCTAATTTTCTGATCCAAATAAATTTAGAACCACAATAGTTATGTCTTGTAAAGTGCCAAATTTTATCATGCAAACAAAATTGTTTCTCCACCGTCCACAGCGAAAATAATTTAAACATACTACCAAGTGTCAATTCAGGTCCTATTATATAATTGTGCAAAAAGTACCTAATGTTTGATAATTTTTTTTGAAGAAGTAAGATGTAGACATGTGTGCTATTCTGCAAAATGTTTATTGAGATTTCATCTATAAAATCAAAATTTTAATCCTTTCCTTTCCTTTAACGGGTACGTTGGTCCAGCATAGTCGATAAGACAACCGTTCTAATAAGTGTTCTATAGAAGGTTAGTTCCGTGCGGTAGCGTACGTTATTTATTACCGAACGTTTTTTTTTTGAGTGAGTCGATCCGAGAGTTTACAAACGATAAGGCCGTTGGGAAGAGCGGCATCCCGGGTAAACTTCAAAAAGTCTAAAAAGTGACCGGTTGTGAGAAGCAATCCACTCCATGATCGAGATGATCTGCATGGTTGAAAGAATGCCTTCGGATTGGTTAAATGGCCTCATATGTCCTATCTTCAAGAAGGACTACAAATTCGAACATACTATCTTCCGAGGCATAACGACCCTCAATGCCACCTACAAGGTAGTCTCTCGTGTCCATTTACGGAGACTGCGCCTGTTGGCTGAATGCTTTGTCGGTGAATATCAAAGCGAGTTTCGAGAAGGACGATCAACGACTGACCAAATGCGACAAATTCTGGATATATCCCGGGAATACAACATGCGGACTCGCCATCTGTTTGTGGATTTCAAGACGGCATACGTTTCAGTGAAATGCAATGAACTGTGGCAGATAATGGTTGAGCATGGTTTCCCGACAAAACTGATTAAGCTGATTCATATGACGCTGGATGGGATAAAATCAAGCGATACAAAGATCTGATGTGCAAAGGAACGGTACCATCATCACGAGATCTCACATGCTTTTTGGCTTTGTGATCAACATCGACATCATTGGCGTTGATCGCAGAGTAGTGGAAGAGGCATTGTTGCCTTTTAGAAGGGAATCTGCAGGACAAAGTACGTGGTAGCTAACAGAGAACGTGGCAGTCGTGTTGGGTTCGAGATGGAAAACGATCGGGTACGGTAATCCAATTTATATACCTTAGAACACTAGTGACATAGAATAACGATGTTAGCCGTGAAGGAGAACGTACGTAGTCAGCTAAAGTCCCACAGCCTAAGGATACACGCCAAACTTGATCTATTCAAATCGCTGATACTCCTTGTTGCTCTGTACGGCCATGGATGTTAAAGGAAGCAGGGTATCAAGTGCTCGGCTTGTTTTGGAGAAGAACTCTGCGTTCAATGCTCGGCAGCACAGTAGAAAATGGATAATGGAGCAGACGCGTGAACCCCAAACGGTCCCAAGTATACAATAGGGTGGGGCATTGTTATATGGAAAAACGTAATCATAGCCACATCAACCGAGCACAGTACTTTTTTGGTACCTTTTGAGGTTCCAAACAACTTGGGGTCGATTGGTGTTGATCCGGCGTGGCGCATTGCGTTTGAAATTTGTATGGAGATTAGTATGGGAAAACCTACATTTTTGCATTTTTAATTCTACAGACTACAATTCTCCCTGTAATATGTCAACAAATAGATAGAAGTATAGTCCAGGATATGCTGAACAATTTTGCCGAAGGATGTATGGTGTTAAAATGTATCTAAGCCAATTTATAGCTGTTCAAAGTTCGATACATCGAATTAAATGCCAAAAATCATTTTTATTGCCAACACTGCGGGTGTACCAATGGTATTTCATATAGCATTTCAAAATAACATTATATATTTTAGATTTACCACATTGGTATGTTTGGATGAATTATTCAAAAGCCTAAGCTCAATTTCATGAGCAGTTGGTAGTAGCAATAGGCTAGGTAGTTGAGCAATAGGGTGTAGTGAGGGGTGAGGGGGGCTTTAATATGTAGAAATTCGAACTGAAATGTTGTCGAGTTGGAATGTTCAGACGAATTATTTCAAAACATTTACACAATGTCACAATGTCATCATTTTATCAATAGAAGTTACGTTACAGACTGAATCAACTGATGTCGAGTTTAGAATAATTCATCCAAACATACCAATGTGGTAAATCTAAAATATATAATGTTATTTTGGAATTCTATATGAAATTCCATTGGTACACCCGCAGTGTTGGCAATAAAAATGATTTTTGGCATTTTATTCGAGGTATTGAACTTTGAGCAGCTATAACTTGGCTTAGTGATATTCTAACACCATACATCCTTCGGAGAAGTTGTTCAGGATATCCTGGACTACACTTCTATCTATTTGTTTGGCATACTACAGGAAGAATTGTAGTCTGTAGAATTAAAAATGCAAAAATGTAGATTTTCCCATACTAATCTTCATACAAATTTCAAACGCAATGCGCTACGCCGGGTCAACACCAATCGACCCCAAATTTTGCACAGTTGTTTGAGACCCCAAAAAATACCAAAAAAGTGCTGTGCCAAAAAAACGATCATTTTTCCCCACCCTAATATACAACCATGCTGACATTGGAAGGCTGATAAAACACGGCAGACTACAGTGTGTAGTGCGGAATGACGAAAGAGAAACCAATTAAAGTTATGACCAGCAGAGAACCTGGAAGATGTTGTCGATTTCGGGGCAAACCCCGCTCTCGCAGACTGTGCACAATTGAGGAAGACGCGCGTGCGGTGGGCGTCCATGGAACTGGCGGTCCAAGATAGAGTAACCTGGAAATCTAAAATATATTCAATTATGATTCGGATTATCCATATTATTCGATCACTAAGTCAGTAAGATAATGATGACGATTGTTAGTTTGCTTAGGCAAATTTTAAATTATGACAGATAAACTTGGCCGCCCTTCCACCTAGGAACGTTTGACAAGCTTTTACACTCCAAGCTGAAGCCAAGCGAAGCTGGCGAACACTGGGAAGTATCCACCATTCGACGACCTTGTTATTAGTATTAAAAAAATATAAATACCATTAAAAAAGATTGTCGACTCTTGTACCATAACGAATAATTACACGGTGCCGAAAATCTTAAAAAAGAATGTATTTTCCAAGTGATTCAGAAAAGGTGCAGGTCTGGTCAAATGCAATACAAATTTTCGATTCGACGTTCGATTAACTTAATAGACCCTCAAAATCTTGATTTATAGCAAAAAACTATTTCTCGGGTCTAAAAAATTAGTTGTGCGGTGATTTATTATGTTCTTTTGTTAAAAGTATTATGCGGTATTTTTCATAACAATTGGTCGAAAATGGCAGTGTTATTCAATTTTTTCTCCAAATTAGAAACTTGCTCGCATGAACATTTAAGGTGACGGTTCCATATAAAATTTCGATTTCTTTGCTAGATTACATTTAAAAGTATATGTGTAATCTTTGAAGTTAAAATTAGGAAAAACAACGGAAGATATGATTCGAGAATCCCATAGTTCGGGACAATGCCTCACTGTTGCGTTCATTATTCAAAGGCAGTGTGCTGATTTCATTATCCTTTCCTTTTATTCGTCTTACAGTTAAGATGAGGAAGGGATTCAAAATTCCTGCATTGATTAATCTGATTAGCAATGTTTCTAGAAGATACATGCTATGATTTTACTAGCATTTTATACCCCTTTAAATAAAACTTGTGTTCGCAACTCAATGTGTTGTATGTGTTTTGTTAGAACATAATTTTACATGTTGATTATATAGTGTACATTACCGCTTAGATGTAGGATACCTCAGCTCATAATTTGTAGTTTTGGGCACACATTTTAGCATTACATATATTATTAAGTTTAGAAATATATCGTGAAATAAAGCACACTACTGCTTATCGTATATTATTTCCCATTCAAGTTGTTGTTATTTGACATGTGTTCTCGTACTGACTTTAGCAGGATGTCCAATATTGTACAATGAGGTGCAAGCAAGTATCTAACTTGGAAAAACAAAAATTAGCTTTAATTAACCCTCCGTAAGTCGCGCTTATGGCCCACTGAACGAGCAGCCGCTGGTGCCCTAAGACGATTTCGCTAGATTTTCAAAGCAGCGTGCACTCAGTGCACTAGCGCGACTACCGAAAGGTCAACGGCCATTTTTTTACCGAATTTGAAGATAAACAGATCGTTAAATGCAGAACTAAATCTCTAAATTTTTAATAAAATAAGAATGTTGAGTAATTTTCCTAATTTTCATGAAAAAACGCAAAATATTGATTGTTTACAAATTGTTGTCCCTAACCAGAGTATTGTAAACAAAAGAACATAAAATAGCATACCGTTGAAAAGGTGCTCTCTTCTTCTTACCAGAACAGAGGAACTGAAAATCTGTTAAAAATAACCGTGAGGAAATTTTTTAGCGGCGAAGGTCACAAAAACTACGAAAAAAAATTTGCAATATATCAAGATTTTGAGGGTATGCAGCATTTTTCATATATTATTTTGAGTTGCATTTGATGAGATCTCCAACCTATGCTAGGTCACTTGAGAAGTACAAAATCACTATAGCACCGTGTTATTTGTAACACTCCAAAGGCGCGAAGAAAGTAAACGTTGGGATACTTTAGTATCAAAAGATATTATTTATATAATTGACTCATTCATGTCCGATTTTCCACTGACGAATATAGTGCTCCAAAATAATTTCGCAGTGCAGCAAGCTGTATAATCAAATTGCATGGAAAAGGTAGTCGAAGACAGTCTACATTGATAACGTTTATCAGTTTTCAACAATAGTTTGAGTCATCATAAACAGAGTCGAAAAATGTTTTTTCATTTACCAAAATCGGGCGAAAATTACGAGACTGCAACGATACTTTGTTTTACTTTGCGAAAACAAAAATGAGACAACGACCTAGGACAAAGCATACGAGTAAGATCAATTTTTATTATTTCCTACGCACACTCGTTTTCGCTTTGAGATTGAGAGCGACATTAGTCCCTTCGATATTGAACGTGCTGGGCGAACGAAAATACTCTATTAACGATATTTACTTGTTGTTGTTCGATTTCGTGGAATTAGAAGCTAGCGATGATATTGGACGATTTAAGAACTATTGATGTGCATATTTCCTCTTGTTGCCGCGTTCTAGTTGCAGTTCTATGATGCACACTGCTATAATTTCATTTAATGAAAATTAAAATGAAGATCAAATTTGCTGATTTAAAATTAAAACAAGATTTAATTTTCGTATTGTAGTAGGAAAACGAAAGCCGTTGCTTCTGCAACTCGCTTTCGAAGAATCGAAAGAAGAAGCCCGGTATGTGTTTTTTGTTTTGCTTTGTATGTATTTAGCAATGAAGGAGGCAGCAAAAAGACAAAAGTGAATCCAGTGGGTTTCATCGTTCATTAAAAAGATATGAGAATTTTAGGCCCTGGATCATAAATATATCAAAAAATTATGTTATGCCCTTAACAGAAACTGTCCTTGGCAGCACTGCTTCAGTGGGATCTAACCAGACATATTGCAATTACTTCAGTTCTACGAATAATACTTATATAAGCTAGTGCTCAAATGAAATTTATCAATCGCAATAATTAGTTTTATAAGCTAGTTTTGCCTTAGCCAAAACTTATAGTTATGGATAAACGTTATTGTTTATAAACAAAATGGACTTAATAGGGTTAAAAGTAAATTATGATTCTCTGAACGTTTAGCTAGAGAATTTAAAAAGAAAATGGTTGATCGCCAATAATTCACAAGAATAATACTTTAAAAATATTTGTCCAATTCTTTGATCAGTATTTTTAAATAGGGATTCTGTTCCCTAATTCATCTTAGCACCTCTGTTCATCCCACCCATTTGAACACATTAGGTAGAACAGGGTCTGCTATCTCTCTTCAACGCATTAGTTCAAATAGTAGGATGAATAAGGGTGCATTCTACTCGGTTTTTTCGCCTCGCCTCGAATGCGGGTATTTTACAATGTCCAAGTTAGATTTTTTTATTGATCTGCTTCATATAAACGAAACAAAGATGTTAATACCTATTTAAGCGCACTCCAAGCCGAGTTATCAGCGAAATAGTGTGACATCGTGACTAATGAGATGAATAAGGGCTCGTCTACTCTATGTATGTTTTGAAAATACGTTACATTTTTTAAAATAATTGCAATAATGCCAGCTGGTACATGTATACATTCAGTGATTTCTATTTGCTTATGATTTTTTTCCACTTCAAATGTTTCGATCATTTTGAAATATTGATAACTTTGTGCAGCATACTCACAAATATATTTCTTTCAACAATTTGAACAGGACGCCGTATTACGTTTTCAAACTTTCTACGATCAATTCGTATCGTCAAGTATTTTGATTATCACGAGAATTTGTTAGCTCAATGATTTTTTGAGAGGAACGAAGCACCATCGAACACAGTGAAAACATCTAAACATATGCGCATTCAAAGCACTTGCCAGTTCAACCGTAAAATGTCAAACTGATCTTACGTGAATTGAAAATATATAACAATGAAGCAAACTCAATCATTTTTATGCGGGGGATTAAATAAAAAAATTGCAATACTTTAGTAATTCAAAAAACAAGTTTTTTTGAATTACTAAAGTATTACGTATAAATAAGAGAAATCGGACCGAAGATCCTCGAAGATCCTCAAAATACATAACTATATTTATTGAGAAATCATATAAATCAGATAGTTTTTTATTCTCTGAATTTTGTTTTTTCGCAATATGCAAATTTATTGTATATTCATTTGACTAAACCATAAAAAATAGTGCAAAAATGTATTTTTATTTCAATTGGCGTTTCCTTATTTCATCTGGAGTGCTTGATACTTCGTGCATCTTCTTCGAAATAAATTTTATTGGGTAATAATAATCTTTAGAAAAACTTTTTGATAACTTTACGATTCCAAAACTTTTTATGAATAAAGGCTTCAACATTGAAATCATACCACCCATATTCGCAGTTGTGTGTCAGACGAATGTCTCAGAAAATATGTCATTTCCTAATCAAACTGCAACCAAGTAAGTCGAATAAACACCTTACTGACCACTTGCATCTAAAACTTGTGTACACTGAAAACCATGGAATTTTGAATATCCATGTGGAAAATGCAAATATTAGGGAATCTAAAAAACTTCGAAAATTCGATTTGCAAAGTTGACTCGCGAGGCATAAAAAGAGACTTCAGTGTATTAGCAAATAGACAGTCATTTGTGTAATGTAACGATCATTCAAAGTTTACCGTTAGCGTTCAAAGATAATTGTGAAAGAATATATGACTTACTATAACATCATCGTTATATGAGTACATTAATATAAAATTAACAATCCAATGATATCTCCAGAATTGTATTGAATATCGACATCAATTTCTCAAAATATCTTCTATTGACATTTACACACGTCTTCAATAACTTAGGGAAGCTGCTGGCGATAAGGGACCGGACCGACTCTCTTAAATCTCTATTTATCCCTTGCTGAAACATTATTCGGTTTCTTCCTACAATTCTTTTTCTGCCTCTTTCTTGACAGTGTTCCAAATTGTCAAACTCATTGCACAGTTTTATAGCATGATAAACAGTTTGAGTTGAAATTTTCAACATTTTCGCTTACATATCGGTTGATTTTATCGTAATGCTCATTCCATTATCTTTCAAATTTGTGTGCAACAGTGAGAAATACGATTAAATTTTTCTCTCCCCTGTACAACATTAACCGCCCAAATTTAAATTGTGAATTTAGAGTCAATTCAGAACTACTATTATAACAATTAAATTTCTTTATACGGATCGTCTCCTTTCCTGTTTAAACACTCGAACGTGTGCAATGAAATAACTTATCAAAAGTGTTTACAATTGATACTTTGATATGAAGAGATTTGAGTTTCCTTCCACGCCACCATAGTCTCGTTTTGAATTCAAACGCTTATTTCCACATACGTGAAAATATATGGAATATGTAGATCTGACAAAGTAGAGTGAAGCAATAGTTGACATGAAGCAATAGATACATCGATGTGGATTCACAAATCTCATCTCTGGGAAACGAAAGATGTGACTCACAAGCAGAGATAGTTTTAACTCAGCAGTCACCACTCACAGCAATTGAATATTCACCACATGCCTGCGCTGTGAGTTCAATTTGAGTTGAATATTTCATCCAACAGATTTAATAAAATATTCAAAACCTGTTCAATAACACCAGCAACATATCGGACGACTATCTTGATCTAGTAGAACGTTCGATAACCTAAAGCTCAAGGTGTGTCCAAAATCATTTTACCGTCCGTCGGATGGAATCCTCTAATGGCATTCCAAATGAGCGAGTACATGTTATTCGCAATATGAGCATCTGCTTGCGTAGATCGCAATCACCGTGTCGCATACTCGCACCATGCCACTTTCCTCAGATTACGGCGTCGTGTTTCGCGTGCGCGGTTAGACGAATTCCTCTAAACAGTCGATTCACATTACATCATCACCACCTCACAAGTGCCTCTACTGGCACACAGGATATCTCAAGCTCTTGAACATTATGTGAATAGTCTCTCTGTTTCTGACATTGCGAGCCTATTTCTTCAAACGATTGTGTGCGTTGTTCAAAGTGTGCTCTCCAGAGCAATCAGCAAACAGACCGACATACAGTCAGACAAACAGACAGACAGACAGACAGACATCCTGGCAGGCAAGCAGACAGACTAACGCAACCGTAAGCACCAGCCTGCGATTGCGATCTAAATGACTATAAGGATCAGCATTCGGTTGTATATGTGTACATCTATATGTTAGAATGCGGTTGCGGATGCTATCATCATCAGCAGCACCAGCAACAGCAAAAGAGATCGAATAAGATTGTCGACCTGATGAAGCTGATGCCAGTGAAAGAGGAAAAGCACTGCAGCTGCAAACTCACCTAATGGATTAGATTTCACAATCGCTTTGTTAATCATAAAATACCTATCGCATTGGCAGATGGCACTTTCTAAGTTTTGCAATGCTTCGCATTCTAGCCAGTGCTCGGAAGTTGGGAAGCGTTATCGAGTGAGCTGCGCTGCGAGACATGAACTACATCTCGAATGCTCAAATGTGATATGACGTTAAATATCCTTTCGGCTGGGTCCGATTTGTACGGAGGAAATATAGGCTAATGAGCCTATTTTCGCCACGTTTCTATGATCACCCTACCCATTTGAAGCCGTTGGTTAGAGCAACGTCTGCCATCTTTGTTCAACGCATTGAGTCAAATGGTAGGGCAACAAAGGTGGCACTTGATTCGAGCTTTCGTTGCGCTCAAACACGAGCATTTCATCATGGCATTGGGCATTTGTGTAATAATAATGTAAGGTAATAACCTTGGTTCTCAGCAACGAAGCAAAGCTGTTGTTGCCAATTTATAGGCATTTCATCGATTGTAGGCCTAATAATTAATTAATTAGTGAGGCCCCATCCCTATTAGCGTAAAAATAGGTACTTTACCCTAACCGTACCATAACTGGATTATGCGACGAAATGATTTTATCGATTGTTCCAATCCCGGAGGCTAACGACCGAACTAAGCTGTTAATGGAGGCGATAATGTCTATGCATAATCCGATTGAGGATTAGTTTTGAGGTGAATTTGTTTTCGGCCTTTGGTTCCAATAATCGACTGTTGGCCCAGCTGTCATCAATCGTAAATGTTATTTTGTAGCAGAGGATTAGTCTGGTTGATTCGAAATGGGAGAGCTCACTTCAATCGGAATGAAAATTGTTGGCTCTGTAGTTGACTTGTAATTGGCATTATTAATAGCGAACTTTTATTTTATGTTTTCTATTGATAAATAAATGACAAGAAATGGATCACAGCTTTGATAAATCCATCTAAGTTTACCATCTTGTAACCATAAATTGCTCAACCTGGAGATAAGGCCCTTCAAAGCGACTACTTTTATATTACAATGTAAAGTAACGTGTGAAAGGTTCTGTTCTAAAGACAGAAAATAACTGCACTTAAATCCTAGTTCCACCATCGAGGCGATGACGATAGATGAAATAAAGACATTGTAGTAAGAAATTCGTAACCAAACGCCATGATCCTGAAGAAGATAAAGCCGCTTCTTTCTGCAACCCAACTTATATACTCACTGTGCTGATACTGTATAAATTCCAAGCGAAACATTGACTGTCATTATTTCTCAATAATTAATAAACCTATGAAATCAGTTGCAAATAACTGAGTGATTAATTATTAAGCATTCTGCAAAATTCGAGACGACACTCGGACAAAGTACCAAGGGCCCACTTCAGTTGAAAATTCATGGAGACGCGAGTTGATTCATAAGCTATACTGTTACTGATCCGCCAGCGGCTAAAGAGCGTTTGTCATGCATTAGATTAAGATTTTCGATAACTTCCTCCGAACTTTAATATTTTAAGAATTTTTTTTTCAATTTTTCGCGATTTTCCATACTAATTTCCATATAAACTTTGGAATTTTTGGGAGGTCCGTAGACACAACCGATCGGTACCAAAATTTGCACAATTACTAACGGCCATAAAAGGAATCAGTAGAGCCTAGTGGAGCTAAAAGTCAAAAATTGAACCAGTCTAGTATACAGTTCGCGACTGCATGACGCTAAGCGCTGTACGGCAGCCTGTGTGCAAAGCAGTAACATGACAAAAATACTGCCCCCAGACGCGAGAGATACAGCTTCTCTTTCCTTATTTTACACTTTTTAATATTTTTAATCAATTTAATATTTTTAATCACAAACGACGACAATGAATGCGGTTCATTTCCATCACGACCGGCATCAACGCCTTCGTGTGCGGTCTCCTCCCTTTGACTGTGGAGAAAAAAGTGTACAAAGCGAGAGAGCAAACTTTACTGCGCCACACTCTAACCGAGCAGTCAGAGTACAGCAACAAAACAAAAATGTATTTTACTGCTGTACGGAGAAGTATACTCGGATTGGCTACCGTTCCTGGCAAGAGCAGTAGTGATGCGGGCTGTACGGCTTGTGCAAATGTAAATGTACCGGAAAAAATGTAGTTTACCGGTATTGTTCGCATCCCTGCCTGTGCATCAAAATATCCGGATCTATAAGTCACAGTCTTAAAAATATCCCTTGCGACATAAAATCTGAAACCGACAGACTGTCATAACGTCTGGGACATTATGATGCACAAATGATGCGTCATACCATCCGAAAATGGATGTGCGTCATACGGCCCCGAAGCTTATGAAGCACACTCATTTTAGGATTTTGCGACGCTCTCCTTGTGCGTTATAATGTCCCAGACGTTATGACGCACCCCCTTTTGGAACCTTATGGACCTGGGACGAAAACAGTGTACGTCATAAGATCCCTGAAATTATGACGTAGCACCTCTTTCGGACGTTGTGACACAAGAATGATATCGTATCTTTTAACGCAGCATTGTTTTCGGATGTTATGACACACCCTTGTGCGTTATAATGCCCCAAAAGTTCTGATGCACCATCCTTCGAAAGTTAGCCGTGTGAAAAGCTGCTCAATTTTCACATACCGATCCTTAATACACATCTCCTGCAAAGTTTTCGATAGTTCGATTGGGTGGAAAAGATAGCCGAAAGCAGTCTACATTGAAAATATTTATCAGTTTTCAACAATATTTGAAGACAACGAAGATATATCAAAATATAATTATTCACCGA